>NC_136909.1:58758175-59310547 GCF_949606895.1 Notothenia rossii | reverse complement strand
TGTGGATCGTCCTCTGCGCTTTACGGCTGTCTGACTGAAGGGTGAAGCTAATTCATACATAAGTGTTAAAGCAAGCATCTTCCGGTGAGTTTTCATGGTGAATAAACAATGTAAACCAATTTATATTGGCTCAAAAAACGATGATTTCAACATGTCGTCATAGAAACAATAAAAAAACAATTTGAGTGAAGATCCATTTATCAACTGTAGAAACAGACTTTATTTTGGGTATTTGACCAAAAACAGTAAGCGGTAAAATGAAACTATATTCCATATTTTAGGACTCATGACTGCACCACTCCATATCACCTGAGAACTTATTTTATTCTAGGCAGCTGTGTCTCAGGCGGTAAATGGTTGTCTAACAATTAGAGCAGGGGTATTCAACTAAAATTCAACGAGGTCCAGTTAGAGAAAATCTCCCCATGCAAAGGTCCGGAACTTCAAAATGTCTAACTTGCTTCATGAATTAGTGTGATATATATTGAAGTAGCCTGCAGCTTTATCAACGTCTGCATGTAATCAACAATTGACTGCCAATCAAATAAAGAAAGTACAATTCAAAAACAACAATATTTATTGTCTATTAACATTGAACTATACAGATATACAGTAAATACTGTGGATATGTGTAATGTTACTCTCCGGCTGCATTTAAAAATATAATAGAGAAAATAAATAAAATAGCTTTTGAAAATATGTGCATCTTAAAAGTACTTAATTTTAGGTAAATAAAATAAAGTGTAGCAGCAGCTCGAGTTTGCCTTTTTCTTTGTTAACCGTTTCATATCACGACTTAACAGTTTCAGACGATTATAGAACAATATCAGTCTTTACACATCATAACAATTGAACAGTTTTAAAGTTTCTCTTTCTTTCCCTCTTATATTGCAGTCCCTCACTCACTTTGTTCTGTTCAGTGCGAGAATTGAGCTGGAGTTTGTCCTGCCAGGAGTTTAAATCTGGGCTGAAATGGTGTCAAGGCCATTCTCATACACACATGCAGGTGCTCATTGGTTAGCCTCGGTTAGCCTGCGCTGGAACGATATTTATTTTTTTGTGACCTCAGTTCTTTCTTACTTGAGAGGGAATGTTTACCATGTGTAATTATTTGTCTCTCCCTGTCTGCCGCTAACACGCCTGTTCACTCTCCTCTCCACTTCTCTCCATGTATCGCAAATTATTCTTTTCACTCACTTTCCTCTCCGCTTCTCTCTGCCGTGCTCTCGTCTCTTCTTCTGTGTTTCTCTCCCTGTATCGCTCACTCGTCTCTTTCGCACCCTGTCGGCAGCGGTTTTTTTTTTTTTTACTTTTATTTAACGAGATTGGTCCCATTGAGATCATAGATCTCTTTTTCAAGGGAGACCTGCAGCAGATAGGTTCCACATGAAACATAAAACAATAAAGGACATCATACATTATATTTATAGGATACATTTACATAGTTATAGACATTTACATGTGCCCATAGTATCAACGAGCATTTAATTTAGCCTAGCTTTAAAAACATGCAGAGGAATGAGATTGCTCAGTTTAAATTCTTGCTGAAGATTGTTCCAAGCAAGTGGAGCTGCGCACATAAAAGCTGTCTTACCTAAGACAGTCCTTGCTCTTGGCACATCTAACAATACTACATCATGCGATCTCAGACAATAGCTACTTGCAACTCTCTGTGTTATCAGAGAGCAGATATAATACGGGAGTTTACCCAACAAAGCTTTATAAATAAACGTGTACCAATGACTGAGCCTCTTTATAGTAAGTGATGGCAAACCTGCCTTGGCATACATGGTACAGTGATGAGTAAGTGCTTTACAACTAGTGACAAATCTCAGTGCGCTGTGATAGGCGGCATCTAACTTGTTCAGGCAATAGGCAGGTGCATTCATATACAACAAATCACCATAGTCCAGCACAGGTAAAAAGGTCACAGTGACTAGCCTTTTCCTGGCCTCAAGCGAGAAATAGGACTTGTTTCTGAAAAAGAAGCCGAGCCTAACCCTCAGCTTTTTAAGCAGGTTATTGAAATGAAGTTTAAAAGTAAGACAATCATTAAGCCAGATACCAAGGTATTTGTAACAGGTAACCACTTCTAGTACTTGTCCTTGCATAACAATATCTAAAACAGGCTCTGGTGTCTTTTTAGCTTTGAAAATAGCATTACCTTGGTTTTATCAACATTTAAAAGAAGCTTAAGCTCAGCGAGCTGAGTCTGAATAATGTTAAAAACAGCCTGTAATTTAACACCAGCCTCCTTAATGGAGGGACCTGCACAGTACATAACGGTATCGTCCGCATAAAAATGTAAAGTAGCTTCATTCACATTTTCACCTAAACTGTTGATATGTATGGAGAATAAAAGTGGACCTAAAACAGAACCTTGAGGAACGCCATTAGCAATGTTTAAACACTCAGAAGACAGCCCATCAAAGTGAACACATTGGGACCTTTCAGAGAGGTAGTTCACAAAACACCCCACTGCATGGCTGGATATGCCAATACTGAGTAGCCTCTGCTTTAAGATGCGATGATCAACGGTGTCAAACGCTTTGGACAGGTCAGTAAATAGAGCTGCACAACTCTGCTTATTATCTAAAATACTCGTAATGTCATTCACCACTTTCATTGTCGCAGTGATGGTGCTATGTTGCCTTCTGAAGCCTGACTGATGTTTAGACAGCATATCATTTTTACATAAAAACTCCTTTATTTGTTCACTCACTAGGCGTTCGAGCACCTTCGCCAGAACTGTCAATTTAGAGATTGGCCTATAGTTATTTAAAATAGTTGCCTCCCCTCCTTTTAGTAAAGGCAAGACATAAGCTGACTTCCATACTTTTGGAATTGTATTTGTGTTGAGGGAGAGGTTAAAATCGAATCGCCCCGTCAAAATTGAAATCCCCTATTAATGTATTGATTATAGGTCCGGGTCCGTATAGGTCGGCGTCTGGGTCCGGATCCGGACCGCGGTCCGCCTGTTCCCGACCCCTGAATTAGAGGATCAGTGGTTTGATCCAGACCCTGGTGCGTTAATATATCCTTGGTCATGATAATTAACCCCAAATTGCAAGTTTATGCAAGTAGTCTTGGATAAAAGTGTCAGCTAAATGACATGTAATGTAATGTAACATATCAACTGTAAAAAAGAGTCCTTGCTTTCACGATGATTGATTTTTCTCTTTAGGGCTTTTAACCATCAGTCCTAAATAGTGCATTTACACCGAGGCCTTTGCTCGTCTTCTGCCAGAGCTATAACCTGACCTTTGCTGTCCATGTTGTAGAACAGGGGTCGGCAACCTTTTTGATATGAAGTGCCATTTAAAAAAAAAAATGTTGTCAGCGTGCCAACGATCGAGAATTATCAACGGGGGGGGGAGGGTTTGAGGAGCTTGACGCTCGTCAACTATCAGCAGGAGGGCGGGGGAGCCTCGCTGCGGGGAAGCAGTGTGTGGACCTGTCAGCGCAACTTACATGATGCCGAATTTAACAAACACATTTAAATAATTGGTTTAAACGGCATATTAATAAGGACGATCGTCCGTTCTGTGATTCTCCAGAACACACAAGTTATGATATTAGGGTCATGTAGAGTGAGATGAGATTGCTGTCCCTTTAAGAGAGAGAGAGAGGGGTGTGGCTTGTGCATGTGTGTTTGTGGATGGTAGAGCGACAGTGAGGGAACGTGTGTATGTTTCTGGAAGTGAAACGGGAAAGCAGAAAAACAGAGGTCTGTGATGTATTTTGTGAAACAGAAGAACAGCTAAATAAATGCAACGTCCTCCCAAGAAGAGCTCGCCTCTCTCCAGTCATTTAAGCTAAAGTGGGTTATTGAACCTGAAGCTTGTTGCTTCTGCCCTCCTCGACTACGGTCTGGGAGCCGACAGGAAAGTTCAACACACAGATGGCCAGTCCACCCCTTTGTAGCATATTATTTTGATGAGAGATGAGCAGATCGCCACTGGGTTTTCAACTAAATAAACACAGCCACGCAAAAACTGCATCATTTGTACAGCTCCTTATGGGTACTGCAATTAGTGAAGTGCTTTCCTCCGTGATGAAACGATCAGCACTGCACCACGGAGGAAAGCGGCAGAAAGTCACCTGGAGATAAAGAGAGTGGGGCTGCGTTGCGTGCATGGCTTCCTTCTGCAATTAACGGGGAGACGCGCTCTGGCGGCGGACTCGCGTTCAGGATCCGAAAATTAATTTAAATATTTTGCACACTTATTTCACTTATTCCTAGTGTGCCACTGGTTACGATGCCGCGTGCCAGGGGTTGCCGACCCCTGTTGTAGAAGATTGACAAAACTCCACTGTAGGGTCTCATTTCCTTCATCTACGTTTATTGCATTTGGCAAGCTATCTATGACAAGAAAACTGAGGGGCCAATTCACAAAAGATTTTCATAGCTTTTGTGACGTCTAAACCTGCACATAATCACAACAAGTGTTTAGTCTCAAACCTAAGGGCGAATTGCATCCATTACTGCCAAACATAAGTCACTGAGTGGCCATGTTTTATTTGCACCTATACAATAGGTGAGATGCATACAGAAACTTTAGTCTTTATGTATTCTTGGATGTGTTAATCTTTGGATTATGGTAATAATTAATGTGTTTTAAAGGTGGGGTAGGTTTTTTTGGAGAAACCAGCTCGAGAGCGCTAGAATTTGAAAATACACAGCCGGAACAAATCTGCCACTTCCTTACAGAGGCCCTCCTCCAACACACACGAACGCGCACATGACCAATGAGGGCACGAGATAAGTTTGTGCACAGATGGAAGGCTGACAGGCAGGTAGGCCATCCAGTTATTTTAGCCGGGCTGGCTAAAATGATTGGTCGTGCTTTTTACAGTACTAAGGCTTCCACAGATGACATTTTTGTATGGATTTTTTAAGATATTCATTGCTGTCGGGATGTTAAGAGCATTCCATGGAATATAACAAAAAGTGTATCTCTTGCCGGTTTCTCAAACTTACCTACCCCACCTTTAAGTGTTGAATACTTGACAATAATGCCATCACGTGAAAGAAAGCCGTCGTGAAGTCTGCCAGTCAATTCAAGTTGAATCTAATAGAAAGCTAACCTCTGTGTATAAACAAAAGAAATCGGAATGAAATCACTGTGTGTTTAGGTTGAGAGCGTGTCTTCACTGCCGTTTATTTTGTAAGAGAAGACAAATGGAAATCCGACAACGCTGTTGACATTCCCCGCTCCAGAGCGGACTCGTGACTTTGCCCCAAGGACTTCCAGTGGGCGAGTTATGAAAATTAATAAAATAAATCCTGATTTCATCTTCTGTGTTCCACTAAAGCTCTCTTTTCTGATTGCTTTTCTAAAAGGCCCTAAATCCGATTTGAACGCTTGAATGAAATGATGACATTCCCGGCTAGAGAACTCTGTGTGTGTGCATGTGTGTCTGTGTGAATACATTTGAGGGCTGTGGCATTTGTGCAAGTATGTTTTCAGTTGTCAAAAAAGCCAACACTTTTGAGCATGTCTAATTAGTTTGGAAGGACTTTCGCACCAATCATGTAAAAGCTTGGAGCTTTCTGAAGTATTGACGGTTTCATCAAACTTTTGACACACGATAAAGATCTTACCGTAGGAATGAATTAATCTCCAACTGTGATGATTTCCCTAAGTCTTACTTCTCTTTCATTATTCTACCTTTCAATCGCTTTCTCTTTCTTCGGTCTTTCTACAACTTTCTACAACCACAGTATGCCAGTTGAGTTTAGAGTGTGAATGGACTTTAAAAATAAACCCTCTTGGCTTAGTCCAGCAATATGCCTATATGTGCAGAACAACAATTATATATAAAATCACATTAGGACATGTGCTGTCTGAAAACCTAATTCAAACAGCTACTGCAGATTACACGGTAAAAGGCAAGAGCACCTTTTGTTCACCATACTATTTGCACAGGACTGGTTTTACAAAGAGATGCTTCACAAAGGAATGTCGAGCCCAATAAAGTAGAAATGTTCAGTGCTGCTTTGTGAATGTTCTTATAGTTTTCTGGGTTTACAAGGCTCCAGAAATGTTGTGAGTGTTGCTGAGACTTAAGCTGGACATTAGAGGTTAATAACCTCCATATCCATCTCCACAGGATTGACACTGAACAGTTCAGCCATCTTCTCTGAAATCTCTGTTGGTTTTTTGCTTACCTTTAATAATTATGAATAAAACCTTTGGCTCGTAATTTCATTTCCCCATTGTAGTGACAAGAGAGAGGTGAGGGAAATATATCCAGTCTAAGACATGAGGAATGAGAAAGGGCTTATGAGTCAGATTTAATTGAAGTGGGAAAAGGTGCATTTATTGTCATCAGATTCTTTGAACACAGTCAGTGAACTGTACTGAAAAGCTGCCCTATCTTATATTAAGGAATCACGTGTACTACTGACGATTTCATTTAGTCCTCAAAAATCATAAAAATACTATTGTGCTTGCCCCGGATCTTATTTTCTACAATATTCCACTATATCCCATTGCTTTTTGTGGAGGCAGCCCTTGTGATGCTAACTTCTGGGTTACAAATATAGTCATCACACCACACCACCCACCTCTGGTACTCCCGCCTCCTAGTCTCCCAGCACCTGCCTAAAAAAAAGGAAAACTTCACTGCTGACGGCAAATTCAGCTGTATCCGGATCCCAACCATCCCCTTGTGAAATGCTGCACCCAAACACAACAAGTAAGGCAAGAGGAAACCATCAAATTCAGTCCATAAAAAAAAGACAACGCTCACGTAACCATCACAATTAAAAATTGCTCTGGAATGTGGAAATCAGTAGGGCAGGGGAACACATGAGCCATGCAACAAAGCACTGACCTACATCCACAGTAACACTGCACCATTGTGGAGCGGATCCCTGAGGGCTCATTAGGACCATGTACGCTCACACGGTGATACTTAAAAATGTGTTATGTATTACATAATGTTGCTTACAAGACTGTAAACTTTCAATCCGTCAATTTGACTTAACAAACGTTCCGAACGCAGGGACTTTTTTTATGCAAGCTCGCCGATCCCAGTTGGTGGATTTCAGTTTTATCCTAATCAGAATTCCATTATTTGTCGCGCAACGTGGAAATGTACAATATTCCTACTGCAGATGAGGGAAGAGGGTAAACGTACATATTAAGAAGTAAAAAATACCTACAAATGCATACGTTATAATAATAAAAAAAACACATAACGTGAATTGCAGGAGTGTATTTTGCGGCTTTTGTGCATTACAAATTAGACATGTTAACACTAATGAGAGTACTACATGTGCATGCCAACATTCATACAGGTGCATGTTCAAAATGCATTAAGATACATAGAGGGGTGTACTATAGTTAACTCAGATACTTTTCGCATCGGGGCAGCATCCATATCAAATTAGCTCCTTGTGCTTACCCTCTGACTCAACACGGT
The DNA here is from genome assembly GCF_949606895.1 of Notothenia rossii. NCBI lineage: Eukaryota > Metazoa > Chordata > Actinopteri > Perciformes > Nototheniidae > Notothenia > Notothenia rossii. Next base: position 59,303,116 of record NC_136909.1, on the reverse strand, counting down.
ACATTATGTAGAGTGGTTAGATTTTACATTTCCCTGTTAAATTTAATCTCATGTACCTACAGATGTAGCACTCCAGATAGGACTCACATGGGTGTGTCCCAGTCAAAAGCCCAGCGGATCCCAGTGGCTGGGGGTGTTGCCAAATTGCTAGAGGGCGTTGCCAAATTTCCCCATTTGTTAAATTACAGGATTTAACCATGAGATGGCGCTTCATTCACAAATACACAAAGACAACTGGGTGTTGTAGAACTTAGTCTGTTTGCAATGTTTGCAGCTCTGCAGTTGTGTTTGTTGAATACTGTAGCATTTAATCACAATTTGTTATGGTTTTCACAGGCTACTATAATGAAAAAACATCAATATTTTAGATCAAATAAAGTATACTGTATAGTTTGCTTTATGCAGTATATTTTTTGTAATATTGTCGGGGTGTTTTTACACAGTACAGTAGATTGAAGTAAATCAATTTATACATTAAGATAAGATAAGATGGACCTTTATTAATCCCCGTGGGGAAATTCAGTAGTTCAAACAGCAACAGGGTAAGAGTGAAAAACAGGATAGCACAGATTCACACAGATTAATAAAATCAAAAATAAGATGAGCGATACAAATACAATAATAATGAGAAACTATGAAATAAGAAATGAATAAAACTAAAATATAATTATCATATCATATATTATAATGTATTGTATTATTAAGTAATATCATACATTAACCCCATTATAGCAGATGCCACATTGAATGGATGAACACATTTATGCATCAATAATTACAACAGAGTATTTCTAAATACAAGTTGTAAAAATACTTATATGTATTTAATATTAATAACATAATGATTAATTTGACAGCGCTTAGCTCTCTGCTGCAGAGAAGATCACTGCTCTAAACAAAGTCTAAAATCCTACATCCAAACGGAATAAATATAATTAATTATTATTAATACGTTAATATGGAGCTATTTCAGGGTCATAAGTTTTGATCATTCAAAAAAATACAATTTATTTGAAAATTCAAGTTTTTATCCTGAACTTTGAAAAATGCAATGATGTATTCAAAATAAAAATAAGTATTTGAAATCATTTTTCAGGTTTAATATTATTTTTGATTCAGTTCAGCAATTTTTTTTAATAAAATATTTATTTTCAGATTTCACTTTTATACATATTTGGATATTTGAATCCTTATTTTTTTCAGTTACATTTTTATCGTTTTCAGATTCAAAACAATTATTTTTTCAGTTTCAAATCTTGTTTTTTCAGGTTTCACATTGCTTTTCACCTTCAAATCGTTTTTTCGCTTTCAGATCATTTTTTTTCGCTTTCAGATCTTTTTTTTTCACTTTCAAACTTTTGAACCTGATGTTGCTTGGGGGGCGGGGCTTAGCAAAGAGTAGTTTGGCATCCTGAGTGACAGGCCTCATGTTGCCTTCATGGATGTTAGGTAGCGCGAGAAATATAACTCAATACTTTCTATACATGATACTCCCGTGATAGATGGGAAATAAAACTGATACCAGCGTCAAAGTTCCTTTAAGCGAGCTGTTGAGCATCGTAGTTGGCAACAATCAAGGAATAAGCGCAATAAACTGTGCTAGAATGTGAAATTACGTATCCGCAACAAGCCAGCAGGTTGTTCTGGTGGACCTGACGCCATCCCCCGCTGTCTCGCGGAGAGATACCGCAGGTCCTTCCTTCCTGCAGCGGTCAGACTATACAACCAGCACAGCCTCTAGACCCCGCATAAAACAACTCAGACTATAACACCTCTTGTTGATAAATACCAACTATGTGCAATATTTGCAATATGTGCAATATATATATATATGCCGTTAAAAACTGTGCTGCTAAATCCGCAGAACTGTTACAGGGTGTGTATTATGTAAAATGTGTAATTTTAAAATATATAATTTCTTTTTTTCATGCATGCTTTAGGTAACATTAAGCTGTCTTTGGCTCTTCTCTGCTGTAACAATGTTAATGTATCCCCTGTGGGACTAATAAAGGTATTCTGATTCTGATCGCAAAAACCAAGCCAATACTATGCTGCGTTCATGGAGCTACGTGGAAGTGGGGAAGGACAATGCTTGATTGCGGATACGTAATTTCACATTCTAGCACAGTTTATTGCTCTTATACCTTGATTGTTGCCAATTACGATGCTCAACAGCTTGCTTAAAGGAACTTTGACGCTGGTATCAGTTTACCACCAATCACGGGAGTATTGTGTATAGAAAGTATTGAGTTGTATTTCTCGCGCTACCTAACATCCATGAAGGCAACATGACAGAGGGAGGCCTGCCACTCAGGATGCCAAAATACTCTTTGCTAAGCCCCGCCCCCCCCCCCCCCCACGCAACATCAGGGCCAAAAGTCTGAAAGCGAAAAAAAAGATCTGAAAGTGAAATACGATCTGAAGGTGAAAAGCAATGTGAAACCTGAAAAAACAAGATTTGAAACTGAAAAAATAATTGTTTTGAATCTGAAAACGAAAAATCTGCAACTAAAAAAAATAAGGATTCAAATATCAAATATGTATAAAAGTGAAATCTGAAAATAAATATTGTATTCAAAAAAAATTGCTTAACTGAATCAAAATAATATTCAACCTGAAAAATGATTTCAAATACTTATTTTTATTTTGAATACATCATAGTATTTTTCAAAGTTTAGGATAAAAACGTGAACTTTCAAATAAATTGCATTTTTTTGAATTATCAAAACTTATGACCCTGAAATAGCTCCATAGTTAAGTCTTGTTCATTGTTTTTCACTTTTATTAAATGTTTGATATTTCCGGCACAGACCCTTTCATACCGACAATGCGCGATAGAAAAAACAGAAAGTGTGACAGTTTAAAATATGCGAACACAAACCCACAGACTGGGGGTTGGGAGATCACAGGAGGGGGGAGAGCTGTGGAATGTGACCACCATCCCCCTTGGGAGACTTACTCCACACATTCCGATGGCCAATTAGTTTTAAACAAAGAGTTTGCAGCATACAGCATCGGCAACATGGGGGGTGGGGGCTTCTCAAAAGAGAAAATGCAGATATAATTCACTCTCTCGACTCGCTGGTATCTCGAGCTGAGCGCTCATTGGTGGTTTGTAACCCGTGCTGCTGATGAAACTCTCCATTGGCTCTGCAAAAGTTTGTTGTTGTTTTGTGTCGCCACTTCCATTCACATTTTTCATCAATGTTCCACAATGTTTATCATGAAATTAATATCCATATATTTTATACTATACTTGTGTATACTTAATGTCATTCACCACAGTGTACACATTAACAACAACTACACTATTTTGGCACTACACTGTTTTGGCAGTAACAATTAGATAAATATTAAACTGTCAGACTGACACTGAAGACAAAAAAACTATTTTCAGCAATCAATCTGTTTAGTTGACATGTTGCGATTTAAAAAAAATCGTTTTTTAGCTGTTTAGATGGTGTTGCTCCATCTGGGTCACTGCCGGTGGTTGGGAGGGTGGGGTCTTTGGCGACTAGTTTTATAGCCCCATGTACATTACTTAGTTGCTTCAGGAGATTGGCATTGCTGTTATTCGATGTGAACAATGCTTTCTGTCCTGCACACAGTTTACATTTGACCGTAATATGTTGTGCGTCCTTCATCCCCACAAATTGAAAATAGTGGTTATATCTCCAAGTTGTAAATGCGCTGCTGCTCTCGCTGATACTTGCATCTGCCATAGTGTGTGTGCTGGTGGTGGGCGTTGCCGTGTATGTGTGTGTGTTAGCAAGTGTTTTTGTGTCTGTGTATTCTCCCCATAAGGCAAGACCCGCCCAACTCTGTCTCTGATTGGCTTACCCTGAAATGTTACCCCGCGTTAACAATCATCACTCCTCTCTGGTCACTTTCACTTTTCCATGGTAGGCTACTGTGAGAGGACATCGCTGTATTCAACTGTAAATTACATCCGCAGGGAGATTCGGTTCAGTTCCATCACATAATGTAACGCAGTGTAACCCATTTAAATCACAGTAACTATAACGGCGTGACTTAATGGGAATAGGTAACTAGTAATGTTATTAGTTACCGCAAAAGGTAGTTGCGTTACAGTAATGCGTTAGTTTGTAACGCGTTAGTCCCAACACTGATACACACACCTGAGAGGCACCTGAGAGCTGCCGTTTCATGCAGACTGTTTAAAAAAAACAAACGGTCTGATTTAACAACTCAATGTATGACTGTTATAGCAGTAATATTAGACACTAATAATACAGTAAACTATTAACACTGTACATATTATTGTTTGCCCGTGGGATTAGGATTATCGGTAGTGAGAGCCGTGCTGCATTTTCCTCCGGTCGGATGTGATATAAAAACAAAGCGATTATTTTTGTTGTTGTAAACTCACGTGGATTAAACTACATATATTAGTGCATTCATTTCAATTCGCGAACATATACATGAAATGATCGTGAGGATGATGATTGAAAATCGTTTGTTTGAGCCGGGCTGCATTTTCTGATGAAAAAACAAAGCGATGGTTTTGTACTTACGCCAACGTGAATTAAAAAACATTATTTTGTTAAATAAAAACATGGTGATGTTTAGTAAATGATTACATGTCTCTTATTTAGCACAGAATATGATCCTATCCGTGACATATGGATCTTAACAAATATCCGCTATATCAGATACCTGTAGATGTATCAGCTGTTTATTTCACATGAGTTCCAGTGTGGCAGCTTTTCACGGCTCCCCCTGGTGGATCCATGATCCATTGCAAGTGGTTTCATTAAAATTACATTTATTTATCAAGGGGGCGTATCAAGTCCTGCGGGGGGGGTTTCCTTTTCAGCAGGGGCCAACCCCGTGCAGATCACGGACCCGCACGGGTAGGCGTCTGAAATGAAGTGCTACATCTGTAAGAGCTCTTAATTTTCTTCATTCACTGTAACTGGCAAGCAGTTAATTTATGAACCCACAGGTAGAATTATAAATATGTTGACATAATTTAATTACGTCTCCGTAGCAACACGCTTGTAAACTCATTTCAAATGCCTTCCTACCTGCCGCGGCACATTTTACTCAATATACTGCTGCTACTGAGCAATTAACAAGGTTCTTTTTTCATGTGAATGGTGCTTTAATGTATCTCACTCAATTCTCTCATATGCAATATCTTATACATTTTTCTCATAACATTTCTCAAAGATCGTTGGACATCCAATTTTGATATTTTATTTTTCTTTCACTTTTAAACTAATTTGTCTTATTGTTGTCGTATTCTTTAAATGTTATTTCATTTTATTATTTTCATTTTAATATTTTTATTTTTACTCTTACATACTAACCCTTACCACAGTTGGGAGAAGTACTCAGATCTTGTCCTTGAGTAAAAGTAGAAGTACCAGAGTGTAGGAATACTCTGTTACAGTAAAAGTCCTGCATTCAAAATGTTACCCAGGTATAAGTACAAAAGTATTAGCATCAAAATATACTTAAAGTACCCAAAGTAAAAGTAGTCATTGTGCAGATTGGTCCATCTCAGAATATATATATTATGTTTTATAATGATTGATCATTAAAGTGTTCTCAAAGCTGGTAAAGGTGAAGCTAGTTTGAATGACTTTGTATACTGCAGGGTAGCTTGTGGATTTACTCCAGGTGGAACTAAAGTCTGATTTAACACTTGATTATATTTCACATCATTCATCCACATCTGTGAAGTAACTAAAGGTATTAAATAAATATAGTGGAGTAAAAGTACATATTTAACCTCTGAATTGTAGTGGAGTAGAAGTGCAAAGTAGAAAAACACAAGTAGCCTACAGTACTTGAGTAAACATACTTAGTTACTTTATCCTGTTCCCTGTATTCCGAGAGCCCCCAGTACAGGGGGCTGCGGGGTGTTTTTTCACGAAACTGTGTCTCAGCGCATCTTAATATTTAAAAACCTATTAATGTGTCATACTCACTTAACGGTAAGAAAGTCAGCTAACTGAAGATACAAACCATTTTTACCGAAACAAAGCACAAGTCTCACAAGAAGCGTCTAAATGAGCCCTGAGCGAAACAATTCTAGTGCACTTGGCACAGAACTCACGGTAAAATTACCCTTATTACTGATCGTATATGCACATACAGCTGAAATTCCACAGATTCCACAGATGAGGTATTAGAATCATCACTGAGCGATCAGAACTCGCGACAGGGGAAGCAAACACAGACATCACAACACGTAGCATTACCAACCCGATATGACGGCAAGACGTGAACATGTGACGATTTACCATGCTGGGAGACGTGAAGATGTCACGATTTCGTCCCTTCAAACGTGAGAGTTACACGGTATTGTTAACCCATGTTAACCAGTGGAAAAATAACCGGAAATGCCAAGCAAATGCTACCCCGACGGTCGGTTGTTATTGTCAATATTTATATAATAATGATTTATTTTTTAATAGTCACACTCGATTACGCCGATTTTCTTGTTGCCCCAGCTGGTCGACACCTCTTTTAGCAGAAACAAAAATCTACATTAATGTATTAAATCGATGTTAATTCATGTGTGTGGATGTGGAATTAACGGACGTGACGTTGTGCGATTGAGTTGCCAGGCAACAGCTTCGGTTCATGTTAATTTACAAACTCTTCAACTGCAACCGTAGTTATATTTAACACTAGGATTGCAAAAGAGGTCGCTGTATACCTAAAACCGCCAACGGGTAAAATGTACCCGCTATAGATTTTCAAGGTACAATGTTCTTTTATTTAATATACAGAACAGTGAGCTTTGATCGCACAGGGATGAAACTTTTACCAATAGAATCTGTGGACTCTCAGCTTTTCATATGATATAGGTTGTGCAGATAGCATGAAGTTTAAAATATCGCTAAGAGTGCTGATTTAAACGCTTGGTGTTAGACTTGTGTTTTGTTTAGGTACAAATCTCTCTATCTCTCTCTATCGATATATCTGTAATGTTCTGTTCTATGAACATATAATTGTCTACATAAATAGACGACGCGGACTACTTCTCTCATTCAGAGTGTCCATCTTTATTCAGCTGGCACGTAACCTGCACACATGCATTACGTCCTCAACGTGAGCTCAGTCATCCTAGATCTTGTATTCTCCAATATGTTACACTATCTATCTGTCTATCTCTCTCTCTATCAATATATCTATCTATATATCTCTCTCTCTCTCAATCTATCTCTCTATCTATAAGGAACCGCAGTAGACAAAAGGCGTTGCTATAGCAACACGTCATGTTTACGCTGCATTTTCTATGAGGTAAATATTACCCGCTGGCGGATATAGATATAAATGGATTTTGTTTGGGCGATTTTTTCAATCTGACTTCATATTGACAATTGTTAACAACAGAGGGTGCTACATAACACACTTTCAGGAAAAGTCACGGACTGGGAGACTTTAATATGTTATTGAACAAAAGTTACATACAATCAAAAAACATGTTAGAAGGCCTCACAAAATACTTTAATGCAAATTAAAATGTAAAGGTGAAGGAATGTGTGTATAACAAAATACATCGGTGATAAACCAAACCGGAAACTGAGTAGGCAAGATCCTCAGCTCGATGATTGGATGGTTTAGCCGCAATGCATGCTGGGATTTGGTGTATAGGTGATGTGAAATCTGAAAACATTTTTTTTAAATAAAATAATACTTTATTCCGAGTGTGCTTGATTTTCTATTTGAAAGTCATCACATAACGGCATTGTAATACACGGTTCGGCTGCATTAAATATTACATATCTGCTGTAGTTCTCTATTTATAGAGCCCTGCTGAGAAGAGACTTCTAGACAAACATGAATAACTGCTGAAAACGTGACGTGGATCATAAACATATAAGCAATTAAACAACATCTTACATTTCTTTTCACACAATACGTCTCCTTTCAGTATCAACACTAATTCGTAGATAGGCTGTATTTACACCATAACGGTGCACCTGGTGGTTGAAGCACGTTATTGAATTGTGTTATTTTATTATTAGATATTAATAGGAGGATGTGCAAAACAGACAAACTAATAAGGCTTAATTTAAACATTAAAGAGTACTTTAGGTTAAGGTCTTCTTTTCAATAAGAAAAAAGCTTTGGGGGTATAGAAGAAGAATATGGAGGGATGAAACCCTCTTTAATGGTCACACATGCAGAGCACACAGTACACAGCACACACAGTGACATTTGTATCTACAGATAAATATTAAGCCTGACAAAGTACTTAACGTCTAATATATTGCCTTCCTGCAATGTTAAACTATGTTTAAGCACTTATTTGTTTATTATTTGTTTATTATTAAATTGATATTATACATATGTATTATACTCTTATAAGATGTATGTAGATAGTATAAGAAATGTGCAGAATGACAGGTTAATGGTCGAGGTATACACACATATTGATAGATTTCTTGTAATGCACTGTTGAGGAACCTGTGACCCAAGTTTTTCATTCATTGCATAACTACACCGTAGTTGTGTATACTATGATATGTCAATAAACCTTAGAAAATCTTGAAATCTTGAAAGGGATGTGCAAACTAGTCATTATATACAGTCTTTAATTAACTATTAGAAGAGAATAACGAGCAATGAATATACTTTATAGGGATCCTATTAATATCTAATAATAAAAATAATGAAATTCATAACATGCTTTAACCACTAGGTGTCCCTTTCTATCAGCATTGCACCTTTATTTTGTAAATACAGCCTATCTACCAATTGGATCAAATATAAAAGTCAGCCGAATTAGTGTTGATACTGAAACGAGACGTATTGTGTGAAAAGGAATGTAAGATGTTGTTTAATTGCTTATATATTTATGATCCACGTCACGTTTTCAGTTTTGGCGGCAGTTCTCCTGTGTGTCTAGAAGTCTTCTCAGCAGTGCTCTATAAATAGAGAATTACTGCAGATAGGTAATATTTAATGCAACCGAACCGTGTATTACAATGCCGTTATGTGATGACTTTCAAAGAGAAAAGCAAGCACACTCGGAATAAAGTATTATTTTATTTTTAAAAAACGTTTTCAGATTTCACATCACATAAACACCAAATCCCAGCATGCATTGCGGCTAAACCATCCAATCATCGAGCTGAGCATCTTGCCTACGTCTGTTTCCGGTTTCGTTTATGACCGATGTATTTTGTTATACACACATTCCTTCACATTTACATTTTAATTTGCATTAAAGTATTTTGTGAGGCCTTCTAACATGTTTTTAAATATAACTATGGTTGTAGCTGAAGAGTTTGTAAATTAACATGAACCGAAGCTGTTGCCTGGCAACTCAATCGCACAACGTCACGTCCGTTAATTCCACATCCACACGCATGGGTTAACATCGATTTAATACATTAATGTAGCCTTTGTTTCTGCTAAAAGAGGTGTCGACCAGCTGGGGCAACAAGAAAATTGGCGTAATCGAGTGTGACTATTAAAAAATAAATCATTACGCCGGGGTAGCATTTGCTTGGCATTTCCGGGTATTTCTCCACTGGTTAACAATACTGTATAACTGTCACGTTTGAAGGGAGGAAATCGTGACATCTTCACGTCTCGCAGCATGGTAAATCGTCACATGTTCACGTCTTGCCGTGATACCGGGTTGAGGATTACGGAGCAAACACAGGAGATCGTCTCACTTTAGCTGTTATTCTGATCAAAAGTTTAGTTCAATGGCATTAAAACGATAAAAACGCTACTGAAGGTTAATCTATACGTTAATCCAATGTGTCTGTGTCACTTTAAAAATTATTACTGATAATCCATCATTCCATTTCTATGTAAAAATCGGAGATTTCATATTAGCTGCTAATGATAGCCACCAGAGTGTATTGCAGCTTCCGGTTCCGGGGCATTCTGGCTGCGCATCACTCATTCACCAATGGGTAATGTTTAGATGGATTTTAGGAACTTCCCCTCAATTCTATCGGCTCTAACGGTTAACAAAGGATGTCAATCATCAAAATCGAACGAGGGGGGCCAGAGTTATGGAAAATGCACCCAAATGACCCCAGAAGTGGGGTTTTTTTCTTCTAAATCTCTCTAAAAAGGTCAAATTTCACTTGTTTTGCATCAATCTTGATACAAGGTACTTATTATATGTTATGGTTTGGATACCTAAAGCTTTGAGTCTACTATCGCATCATTCAAGGGTGGTTTTCATTATAAGCAGGGCTCAACGCTAACTTTTAAAAGTGGTTGCCAGGCTGGCAACCAGGCATCAGCTTTTGGTTGCCAAAACTGAAGATACGGTTGCCATTTTTAGTCATTTTAAATAATTAAGATACTATGCAGTTATACATCAACTTAATAATGAAACTGTGACACAAAAAAATGTTCAAATGCTTTACAATAAGTAATTAACACAATTATTTGAAACTTAAGTGGTAGTAAACTTGTCCACCCTCAATGGCTTGTATACAAAACACCAGTAGTGCAGCTGTTGTCATGTTCTTAACATATCACTAGTTTATTGGTCATCAGTTGTCTCCCTTTCAAATGTGGGCTTTCTTGACCTTTGTGCTGACCCCCACCATAGATCCACTGGCCCTTCAGCATTGAAGTCTTGGATTGGCCAGACTAATACATTTCTAATGTTAAATAAATGAAAACCATTCACAGTTAAGAATTAGATATTAATTATTAATGCTGTAAATTACCTTTAATATGTCTAGCTATATTTAAAATACCTTTTTATATAAGTGATTATATTTTTATGCCAATATTTTCCTATGGTAAAGTTTCCTCTTATTTTGGTAGTAATAAGATCGGGACTCTTATTTTGAAGGAACTTTTACAGGAAGTGAATGGACAATGAAGCAGAATGTTTCACCTCCCAAGACTTTACACATTTCCTCTTTGCTTTTCGTTCGGGTTCCCCTTGCGCTTTATCAGTTGAATCACTTTGAACATTCGTTTGAGATGTTGACGGGTTGGCCGAACTTTTTACCCCACAGTCAAACAACTTAATTGCATGCATCGCTTTCTGGCTCCGTAATCACACCAATGCACGTGCAACTTAAGTATCAGGTTCCGACTGGCCACAACAATAATTAAATATCACTCTTAATACAACAAATAATTAACTTTTATCTCTTTTGGGGTGCACATTTAGCTGTTTGCTGTCCTTATTTCTTTATGTTAAAAACTGGTTGCCACTGATGGCAACCAGATGCCAAGAAGTGGTTGACACAATGGTAACCTGGCAACCGTTACTGTCGAGCCCTGATAAGTAATGGTTTTCTTTTGGACGGACACTATAATTTACATTTTACTATGTTCAATTTGAATTTACTTTAATTTAAAACATCTATATTGATTCTGACTTTACTAAATCCAACTCACAGGTTTATCATTGCTTTGAGAAAAAATATTATTAATTTACCCATTTTAGAAGTGAAGTTATAGTAATTTGTTCTGGGAATGTCATTTTCGAGCCTGAGACCTGAAAAACAGGCTCAGGGCTTAACAGGTTAAACCAGTGACCCTAACTAGTAGTTGTATTGCTGAGCGTCGTCTATCGTTTTTGAAACTGTCACGGTTTTAAGTTTGTGTGTCATGTCATGTTTTCCTCCATGTATATTGTGGTCTTTTTTCCCTGTGTTTTCCTGTCTGTCATTAGTTTTCCCTGGTGTGTCTAATTTCCTGATTGTTTTCACCTGTCACCCCTTCTGTGTCTCCTGTGCTAATCAGCGTCAGTCCCGCCCCTGATTATTCCCACCTGTGTCTTGTTACCCTGTGTTTAAATTCCCCTGTCTCCCAGTGTTCAGTGTCAGTTTGTTTTCGTCCCTTGTCATGTTCAGGTCTATGTGCTCCTTGTCTTTTGCCTTGGTCAGGTCTATGCTCTTTTTTGTACTCGTGAAAAGTTTTGTTCCTCACCATGTGAGCGATTTTCTTTTTGTTCTCATTTTTTGTCATCTCATCCTCAGATTAGTTGGTGACCATTTGTTGCTGTATTTTGGAAAATAGTATCCTACCAATACTTTACCTCTGTCTCCTGGGTCGTGCAATTGGGTCCTATCTCCTAAGTGCCTGAGCTCGTAACAGAAACCCATTTTAGATTTAGCTATGTCCACATCCGCATGATGAAAGCATTGACACATTGTCAGAGAAATATGAATTTGACAGTTACAGTTGCTTTATAGTTGCCTCTTTTTCAAAGTAGATTGTTGAAAACATAACAAACACCAAATGATCAAATTTAGTGGCCAATATTATTTTTTTCCCAAGCTATAGTAGACATAATACTTGAGAGCGTTGTTTAGAAGGGGATGCCAACGTTATTTTTATTCATAAAGTACATGTTGTGGTCGCGCGAAGCTACGTCTGTCAAGGTTTTGAGGTAAGGCAGCACCAGTGGCGGCTGGTGTAAAATATTTTTGGTTTGGCTGTTGATATAGTGAGTACACATTTTTTTTTCTAAAAACATGGATGATAACTCATACAATAGAGATTTCAAAGGTCTTTTTATTTTGAAACTCTACATCAGAATGTCCTGATTTTTTCTGAGTGACTAGATGGGATGTCCTGCTATCACCCTGAAGTGAAATGAGTCTTTGATACTGGACCGTTTTTGTTTTGTTCTCATCTAAACACAGAGGGAGGATTCTTTTTGACTCTACCGTAATGCATAGGATATTCGCGCACCGCAATATCACGTGAGGGCTGGCTTGACTAGGTTTTTCCGAGTGGAGGCTGGCTTGACCGCAGTCTAAACTAGAGAGAGAATCGCTGTTAAGGGGGCTACAACTACAACAAGATGAACATATTTGACAGTGATTTAATTGTAATACACGTTTCAAAATGATGCCGAAGTAACAACATACTGATACCGGATAGTAAAAACCATGAATTAAGGCTTTGACAAGTCTGCAGACAGACGGCAGGCGAAAAACCTTTTTAAATGCATGTTTTCTAATGGCGATTTGGCAAAGCTAACGTTGTAAATGCTCCGACCGTCCACACTCACAACAACGGCCTATACAGACATTAATAAACCAGCGACTGTATTCGCCATGACACAGACAGTATGTGGTTTGTACTTGTTTAACTTTTGTCTAGTTTCTGAACAGATATGAAGAGCTGTGAGCTCTGAGTGCTAAGAGCTAACGGCTGTGTTGTTTTTCTGTGGAGCTCATTGAAGATGACGTCACGGCTCCGCCTACACTGCGTTACTATAGATCAGGGGTGTCAAACTCAATTTCTTCGTGGGCCACATTAGCATTATGGTTGCATTCAAAGGGCCGGTTGTGACTATATAAATATACATATATAAATACATAATATATATGAAATAATGTATTATATTATATTATTGCCTCTGCATTGGACTTTTATTGGATAGGGTAATAACTTCATAATTAACTACGTCTGAAAGCAGAAGTCTAGGGCAAATAATTGCAAGTCTCTTCAGTGCGCATGTCACAAAATGAGATGCATTGTGGGACATATAGTTTATGGGCAACATGCTTCTGTAAGATAAGATAAGATAAAATAAGATGGAGCTTTATTAATCCCTGTGGGGAAATTCAGTAGTTTCTCAGTTTAACAGCAACAGGGTAAGATTGAAAAACAGGACAGCACAGATTCACACAGATGAATACAATTAAGGATAAATCAAAGATAAAAAATAAAAATAAGAAATAACTATAAAATAAGAAATTAATTAAAATGAACATAATAAAGTAGCATGTAACCGTATAATAAACGTATTATAATCTTTGCAAGCTCTTGCGGGCCACATAAAATGAAGTCACGGGCCGGATTTGGCCCCCGGGCCTTGAGTTTGACACCCCTGCTATAGATACTACCCCAGTTCCTCACGAGTCTAAAAAACAACTCACGTCAACGCACGTAAGCAACGTGGGCGCCAACGTGAGCGCTCTAGTAACCAACATATTTGACGGCGCTGATTGGCTGAAATTATGTTTCGGCAGCACAGTTTACTATTGAGACTTTTGCAACGTGCTGGTTGCTGCTGTTTGGCTCGGGGGCAGCGCCCCGTAATGATAAACTAATGCCAAGGGCAAGGCCAGGCAGGAAATATGTGATTTATCAGTAACTTTAGACATCGTAACACAATTTTAAACAAGATTTTATTGTAGATTATAGATTTTACTGATACCAATTGTATGATATTTACCTTGTTCATTAAAAATAAAAAATATAAAATATATATATTTTTGAAATATATATATATTTAAATATATATGTTTTAATTTAATATATTTTTTTATATATTTATTTGTATGTGGGAAGAGGTGGGGCGGCGCCCCTAGCGCCCCTATGGGCCGGCCGCCACTGGGCAGCACCCAAATGCAGTAATAAAACAAAGGTATAGTACTTCCAACAAAAAAGCGAGCTTTAATCCAAAAAAGCCAATGACAAAAGAAGACAAGGAACAACTTAACATTACCAAACCAGGGAGCACGAGGAAGGAAAACCAGGGAGCATGAGGAAGGATCAGGACTAAAAACCTCAGGGACAAATATGGAGGGTGATAAGAAAGACGAAGACCGAACAGGGAGCAAAAGGGAAGGACAAGACACAGCTGGGCAGGGGGAAGCAAAAACACAGGAAGGGGGGCAACAGGTGAAGACAATAGAGGTTTCTCAATACTCTAATTTCCCCTCCTCAAATCCTATCCTTGATTCCTATCCTCAAGACTTAGTGCCGCCCACAGGATATGCGAGCGGAGGACTGAGGAGGGGAACCGAGGAGAGAGGAGGGGAAGCAGCAGGCTGTTAGAGAAATGAGAACTCCTCTCCTCTGAGTGGTCATTTTAAAGAGACTTCCATCAATGATGACAGGAGGCACAGCAGACCTCTGTCTGATGGACAGATGTGTTCATGATGACTTATATATTTACTTTGATTCATTGACAGTGCGGTATAATGAGACAATAACAGGCTACAGATGTGGACATATACACACATATTTATATAAATACAATTACAGAATCAAACAAGTATGAGAGCACTCTCATAATAATGTAACATAATCAGAGACTGGATATATCCCCCCCCCCTCTCTCTGGTCGCTGAAATGGGGAATTGAAATGATGGGCCAAAAGTTGTATTTACAAGTATTAAAAGTAAGCATAGGACACCAAAACTGAGACCTGTCTGTCCGCCGCATCTACGCACTGTACAACACACACACCTACACACTGTACCACACACACCTACAGCTCCTAAAGCATAATCAGGCTACAGCCGTTGTGTATTTTATTATGTGAAGCACAAAATGGTCTTAGAAAAATATTGACTCTTTGTTTGTATATATCTACTAAACTACATCATACAAATGCAGAGAGTAATGTAGGCCTGTTATACTGAGTGATATATATTTCACACACTGCTCTGCTTTCTGCACGGACCTCACAGCTGTTCTCACTGTAAACATCACATCGCGATGAAAGCAGTTACTAAAATAATATCCAGGGGATGCATGCAGAGCTGTTATTGGCTGAGATAAGTCTGGCCGTGCGTCAAGCCTCCACCGTTCCCGGAAATGCATCCGTGGAGGAGCCATTAGTGTCTCCTCGGTTAGAGCTCCTCCAGATTACCTCCTCGATGCTCGATGCTCGGTCCTCGATGTGCATTTAGAGAAATTAGATGTCCTTCAACATGGCGCGCTGAAAACCATTTCCAGGTCACTACCAGAGGACCAAGGAATCGAGAAGTCGAGGAGGGGAAATTAGAGTATTGAGAAACCTCTAATGAGACAATCAGACACAGGAGGGCAAACCAGAGTCCTGCACGGGTCTGATTTTCAAGACCCGCTCCTGCCCCGCACCCGCGACGTGCAATACCGAACCCGCCCCGCTACCAGCACATATTGCCAATTAGTTCCGCAACCCGACCCGAACCCGCATATATATGAGCAGTGAAAATGTGCAATTATTAACACACGCAGTTGCATATTTGTCTCAAAAAGCGTGGGATGTTGGTTATTTTCTAGGATGACACCAAAAGCCTCCCAGATGTTGGATTTCACTCTTGAGGAAGTGTTATTGAAAATGTTGTATTCTCCGCTAGAGATCTTCACCTCAGCCATTTTGAATGTGGCGCGCTCAGAAGCAGTTTGATGCGCTGCAGAGGTTATGATTATGCGCGGTCCCGCGGGGGAGAGGTCTGAGGATTTAAACATTAAACTAAATTATTATTATTTTAATATATTTATTATGCAACACCCGCGACCCGACCCGCATCATCTTTGCTTTACCCAGAACTGAACCCGGAAAAAAGCGTTACATAAAAATACCACCCGCGAATCACCTTTTTTGCGGGTCACCTGTCGGGTACCCGCGGGCAGTGTTGGGCGAGTTACTTCCAAAATGTAATATATTACATATTACTTATTACTCTCTTTTGAAAGTAATAAGTTACATTACAATATTACTGTCTCTGAAATGTAATGAGTTACACTACTTTAGTTACTTTTTAGTTACTTTCACCAAAATAACCGCAAAAGAATAGCTAGGTATTTTAAATGCTAAAATGTAGTTTAGTGCAGCTCATTATGCATCCAGTGAAGGGCAATGTGGTATAGCATAACAACTGTGTAGGCCCTTAAGGCTACTAACAACTTGTATTACACGGCTTAGTTGAATACTCGATTCTGATTGTAAATTCTTAACATGTGACACGTTGTTAATACAGCAGTACAGACCGCTGTCAAGGACTATAATGAAGGTTAACATATTGTAAATCAAGGCAAATATTATTAAAACCATGCTCATGGTTTGAAATGGCAAACATTGAAAGGCAAAAGTATTATTAAAACCATGTAGCCTACTACATCATCACCTTGCTCCCATCATATACGCTGGGAAGAGAATATTTACTGTGCTTGAAAACTGGTATCACATCATCATGTGAGGCTGACTTTGTGACCTGGAGAACATTTCAGCTGCAACATCAGCTCGTTGATAATAAGTTTGGGATATGAGATATTTTTGTAGCCATTCGTGGTGAAGGCATCTGTGCTATTGTATGCATTATTTTTGACCCAACATTTCTACAGGCATGTCAGAATATGGTACTATTTTCACATGAATATTCTAGCCATTGTCTATTTTTATACCACAAGCTGCAAAATGACCGCCTTACCCCACTGTACAGGCGGGTAGTTGTTTAGATATACCTGGCACCTGCGGGCCGCAGAGGGGCGGTGTAGTTTCGGGCGACGAAGACTGCTGCTCCGGGGCCGGCGAGTCAGGCGGGAGTAAGCTAGTGTCCACAACGGAGGGTAACGTGATGTCCGCATCTGACCTGTTGCTACTGTCTGCAGTAGATGCAGTGTTGCTGGCGTTTAGTGATGGTTGCTTTAACCATTTTCGTATAAATGATTATCCACAGATCAGATGTGTGTCACTGCTGTGGAAGCACTTTGGAAATGATGCACGTGCAGCGGAGCAGGTCACGCGCACCTGACACAATTTGTTGTTTGTATTTTTCGCTACGTTCTCTTTTTTGAATGGTTGGATAACGCTCAACTTCCCCGAAGATCTCGACGCGAAGCCTAAAGGGTAAACACCAGGTTTACTAATCTACCCGCACAATTAGTCCGGTGTCGGAATGTCTCGCTATGTTAGTACATTCTTAAAAAACAAAACACCATTTAATTTCGGGTTAAAATGTGTTGTAACTGCATTACTGAGCATTGTAACGGGTAATATATTACCCACATTTCATTAATAATGCGTTACATGACTTCGCTACAGCAAAAAGTAACATATTACTGTAACTCCGTTACTTTTGTAACGCGTTACACCCAACACTGCCCGCGGGTACCCGACCCGATGCAGGACTCTGGGGCAAACACAGGAAGGAAGAACATAATTTTAAAATAAAACTGGAAACTAAATACACAAAAATAAAATCGTGGCAACATCGATGCAGAAGTCAGCGTGGTCCAATCAATACAGGGTTGGAGAAACAAGATAAACAATCCGACAGCAGACCTAACTCCGTGGACACAAGGTAAAAGTAATAGTTGGTACAGACACATCAGTTTATTGAGCATGCTGATTAATTCTAAGCATGTCTTCTTTGGGGTTTCCGCTAGGATTTTTTCTTGCCGGTCAAATGTCCGGACAGAATTCGTTTTACCGGACAAATTTGAAACTTACCAGTCATGTTTCAATAATAAGAATAAGAATTGTGGGTAACACTTTGGTAGTCCATAGTTAACACTCTATAAGTCATCAGTTGACATTCAACAACACTGTTTCAACAGACAAGTAACATGCATTCAACTAACTGCCAGTAGAATATATATTAACCATTAGTTGATGATCAACAGATAAGCAACTAAAGTTCAGTCTATTACAGTTAGCATTAGTTGATGATCAACAGATAAGCAACTTTAGAGTTTAGTTGACAATTACATTAAGCATTAGTTGATGATCAACGGATAAGCAACTTTAGAGTTTAGTTGACTATCTGTTGATCGTCAACTAATCTAGAGTTGACTATTAGTATACTTTTAGTAGGTTCTCCATTAAGCGTTTGTAGGCATGTGTTAGGACTATCCAATTAAAGTGAAAAACAGTTGAGAAAAGTAGAAAGTCTATAACCTATCAACAGAACACATACATTCATCCACTAATTATATGCAACAGACATGGGAATAAAGCGAAATGTTTTGCACAACTGATCACGAACACTGGATAACTGAAGTCAATACCAGGCTATAAAGCACAGTAGAACAAACACTATACAAAGCAACAGCTCATCCCCTTTTCTGTCAGTTAATTCTGAATGTGGGTTGAGCGTTGTTGTTGTTGTTGTTGTTGTTGTTGTTGTTGTTGTAGTAGGGGGGGAGTTTTTTCATTTTGGAAAGCTACTTTGGGGAAGTTTTTTGGCGACCTGTTAATAATTATGTTTAGATGTCCTTTAGTAGGATTGAATGTGGTTCACAACTGTTCAGTTTTTACTTGTTGTATATTATTAAAATAACAAAAGCTTTCTTTTTCCGATATGCTGTGTATAGTGTTTGTTCTACTGTGCTTTATAGCCTGGTATTGACTTCAGTTATCCAGTGTTCGTGATCAGTTGTGCAAAACATTTAACTTTTGTCTGTTGCATAACATTAGTGTATGAATGTATGTGTTCTGTTGATATGTTATAGACTTTCTACTGTTCTCAACTGTTTTTCACTTCAATTGGATAGTCATAACGCATGCCTACAAACGCTTAGTGGAGAACCTACTAAAAGTATACTAATAGTCAACTCTAGATTAGTTGACGATCAACAGATAGTCAACTAAACTCTAAAGTTGCTTATCTGTTGATCATCAACTAATGCTTAATGTAATAGTCAACTGAACCTTAGTTGCTTATCTGTTGATCATCAACTAATGCTTAATGTAATAGTTAACTGAACCTTAGTTGCTTGTCTGGTGATCATCAACTAATGCTTAATGTAATAGTCAACTGAACCTTAGTTGCTTATCTGTTGATCATCAACTAATGCTTAATGTAATAGTCAACTGAACCTTAGTTGCTTATCTGTTGATCATCAACTAATGCTTAGTTACTTGCCGGTTTGAACGGTGCTGTTGAATGTCAACTGACACATGTCAACTGATTCACTGTTGACATGCTACTAAGTGTCAACTGATGACTTATAGAGTGTTAACTATGGACTATCAAAATAAGGTGTTACCGAATTGTGTAGCAGAGTTTCCGTTAGCAGGTATTACCGGACTAGGACCGGATATGCTGATGTTTAAAACTCAGTTAATGGGAGTCATTTTTATATTGCTTCAGTTTATAATCGTAACGGATCGAAAAAAATTCAGATTCATTTTTCAATAAATGATTCCACAAACAACAAACAACATAATTATACATTCAAAGAAACTACTTTTAGTAAATGAAGTATATTATTCAAAGGTTAAAAATAACTTTGAATAATAACACGGGAGAAACGGATCCTCTCTTTTCCTCTCTCTCTCTCTCTCTCCCTCTCTCTCCTGACAGCCCGTCAGTTTCTCATGCAGCGCGCTAAACAGTGGGCGGGGCTTCAGGTGATTATGGAGCAGCTGATCTGATCTCTCTCTCTCGTCACACTTCTCTCTCGTTTATGTCCATATCAATCAGATCCAGCTCTCCCGATCAGCCTTTATAGAGAGCACAGATCAAGCTATTAAGAGTGAATATCGGCCGATAATGATCGGCGGCCAATCGATTGGAGCATCGGACATTTTGACCGGCAGGTTTTGAATTTACCGTTTTTTATTAAATGTTACCAGCTAAAAACCGGTAATTTCCGGCTAACGGAAATCCTGGTCTTCTATATGTACATATATGAGTCTGGAATTTCACTGATCTGAAAACAACATAGTTGCAGACCTATATTTGCAATTAATATATTTAGCATCCCAGCAGGGCTGCACACTAAGAAATGAAAGCATTATTTTCTGGTGCATTCCCAATATGTTGACCTTGTTTAAGCCCAGCAGAGTTGTATAGTAGTAACATAAACATTGGAGCTCCACAGACCTCTGGACAGGAGTCCGGGAGGATTCACACCTGGGAATTTTGATAAACAAACTATATTCTGTTACAGTTCTGGCCTCATTTACATGTGTCAATCATCAAATAATGTTATTGTGTAACATTACCTCAAACACATATGTTTATGTTGAAGATTAAATATGAATTGTGATGCTAAATATTCATGCTCTGCCTTTTCTATTCTTCTGTCTGGGACACTCAGGGCTGACCACCAAACCCCAACACACAGTGACTTGTGCTTATTCTGAGAGGGTTACCTTTGAATAGGACATATTCTGCCCATCTTCCGGTTCATCTCAGTATTTAATGCCTCTACTGTGACATGTTTCCATGCTTTAATGTTCAAAAAGCTCTTTATTTGTATCATACTGCCTGTGCTCTTTTCACCCTCTGTCTGAAACCAGAGCCCAGTCTGCTCTGATTGGTTATCAGGCCGGCTCTGTTTTGATTGATCAACCACTTCGAAATGTTCTACCTCTTAGCCCAGAGGTCTGCAACCTTTTTGACCAAAAGAGCCATTTTGCTCCTTTTTCCCCCAATTTTTTTTGTCTGGAGCCGCAAAACAAATTTCATAGCTTGATAGCTAATAAAGTTGTATTTATTGTTATATCAGACAAAAACTACAGTTTTTTTGCATTTATTAGGCTATTTATTACATTATATACAACTGTTAACCTCTAATAAGAAACAAAGAACTCCTATACGGAGAATTACAAATAATACACAGGCCTACTTTAAAATAAATTAAACACAGCACTTTGGGAGTCCTCTGAACATTTGAAGGAAAAAAAAATATTATTAAAATGGGCCCACTTTGAAATAAATAAAACATATAGCTGCACCCTAAAAAGAGTTAAAGGTAGGGTAGGTAAGAATGGAGAAACCAGCTAGAGTGCGCTAGAATTTGAAAATACACAACCGGAAAAAATAGGCCTCTTCCTTCAGACTTTCTTACAGAGTCCCTCCTCCAACACATACGAACGCGCATCATCAATGAGGCCAAGAGATAAGTTTGTGCACAGATGGAACAGAGATGGAAGGCTGACAGGCAGGTAGGCCATCCAGTTATTTTAGCCGGGTCGGCTAAAATGATTGCTCGTGCTTTTTACAGCGCTACGGCTTCGAGAGATGAATTTTTGTATGTATTTATTGTCAAAGCATTTAATATATTCATTGCTATCGGGACGTTAAGAGCATTCCATGGAATATAACAAAAAGTGTTTTCTGAAATAAATTACATACCCCATTGAATTATGACTGAAGATCGTCAGCTGTCTTCCTCTCCCGTGTTGTTCCTCGATACGTAAAGGCTGCAGCACCTTTGACAACTTCTCTCTACATATCAAACATACCGGTAAACCAGCATCGTTTGCTGTGAAAGCATAACTCTGTCCACACAGAATTAAATCCTGTGTTCCTCCGGTACTTTTCTTTGATTTATCCATAGTTTGCTCATCGAGCCGGGGGTCCCCGCGCGAGTGCCTCCAAGAAAAGGCGCTCGCGCAGGACCGTAGCAGGATGTGACGCATATTATAGTTGACCTAATTAAAACCGTTTTGTTTTTTATTTATGTGTCACAGTATCACCTCAAAATACAAGACACGAAACATTTTCAACCGTGCAACAAAATATAAATAGTCCTACAAGTACTTTTATTTTATTTCCTTCTTATTTTTGTCTAAGCTCAAGGGAGCCAGAGCAGAGGGCTTAAAGGGCCGCATGCGGCCCGTGAGCCGCGGGTTGCCGACCCCTGTCTTAGCCCATCACGTATAATGTGATGGAGTGCTAGACCCTGGGTCTGTTGCTGATTCAAAACATTTAGCTGTTTAACCTACGCTAACTCTAGGGGTATTTAACGGTTCACAAACATTTCGGTTCAGTACGTACCTCGTTTTTTAGATCACGTTTTCGGTACAGCAGAAAAAATGATCACAAAACATAAAATATATATATATATTTTTTAATTATTATTAAACTGTGAATAATGTATTCACTCAAATAAATACAAAATATAATAAAATAAACATTAAGGTGCAGCGTTTCGATGAACTGAAATAATCTGTATTTTAACTTTATTATACTAGTACTCACAAAACATAAACTATTAGTTTTGGGTTTTTAATTATTATTAAACTGTGAATATTCACCCAAATAAATACAAAATAAAATAAACATTAAGGTGCAGCATTTCGATGAACTGAAATAATCTCTATTTGAACTGTGCTGTACTACCTAAGCAGCCAGTTTGACATTATGACTTGCTTGTCATTGTATTTTCATGTTTTTTTTAAATAAAAATTAACTTTGCTTGCCGAAAGGGCAGATCTGCTGGCACTAACAATGTCTCCTGCTGTGGAGAACACCCTCTCGCTATGGACAGATACAGCCAGGTAGCACTTTGCTAAAATGGCAACATAAGGATATTTGGCGTTTGTAATAGCTTTGGCTCGGTCTGAACTTTTTGCGAGTGGTGGAGGCTTAAATGCTAGCGGGAGTTTGGTTTGCACTTCAGTCTTTTTTCTTTTGGTACCGGTGATATTCACGTTCGGGTGATGCCTTTTCAAATGAGTGTGCAAGTTTGAGGTATTGCCAGCCGCGTAACCAGTTTTAGTTTAACAATGCCGACAAAACAGCTTTGGTTCGGTCCACCTGTCTTTGTCCGTCATCCTTGTACGTAACTGCGAAACCAAAATGTTCCCAAACCGGAGACATCAATGATGCTGGAGGATTTTCGAGCTCAACTTTATCTGTGTTCGCCATTTCGACAGTTCCTAAAATTACTGACTATTTGAACGCATCCCTCTGACCAGCTCTCATAGTATGCCTCTCGTCCAATGAAATGACTTGCTTGCTCTATGACGCGTTGAACCCATAGACCAGCGGTTTTCAAAGTGTGAGGCGCGCCTCCCCTGGGGGGCGCCAGAGAGCTTCAGGGGAGGCGCAGCGTGAGACACAAAAGAACAAGAAAAAGACGAGTAAAGTTACACTTGCCCACTTGTGACTGTCTGTGGAGACCGAGTTCCCCCACCTCGCCAAAAAGGCTGTAAAAGTGCTCATTCCCTTCACCTCCACCTACCTGTGTGAGTGCAGGTTTTCCGCATTGACTTTGATCAAAAGCAAGTACCGGTCAAGGCTGCAGCCAGAGGATGATCTGCGTTTATTCCTCTGAGCATCAAAGACGCAGACTCATTGTTCCCACTAAAGTAGGGGTGAGTGTAATAAGGAGGCAAAGTTGACGTTCAGTGTGTTACCGGGAGCATATAAGGATTTATCCACCATGTTGAAAATGTTAAAAAAAAATATGTCTTGAGAACACGGCGTGCGGAAATATACGGGTCGTGCTGCAGCTAGATGTGCCTGTCCTCTGTAAGAAGGTGTCGGTGACTGACATGCAAGGAAGAACGGCTGTCCACAGGCTGTTCCAACTTTAACAACTGTATTAACTTCCAGGGTAGTGAATTGAACATGCAATTGTAATTGGGTGTGTGGTATATTTTCATGCACGGACACGCATGTTCCACAACACACAAACTGAACAACACTCAATTTTCCAATCGCTACCAGTGTCCTTGCGATCTTGTTATAATAACAAGTGCACGTTACTGATGCAATATGGTTGAGACCATTCGGGCTTATTCTAGAGGGGTGCAAGGAATAGTCCAAGTAGTGGGGGAGTTTTATACAATATGTTTAAAACATACAAATAAAAAGGTTTAAAAAAGTTATTGTTAAATGTTTTAAGGAGGTGACGCTACTCAGCCAATCAAATCGGTGCAGTCAGAACGATAGATTCAAACACACAGAGACACGACAAGAGGAGAGAAAAAGTCGGAGTAATTTCAAATGGCGGAAGGTAGACAGCGAAAACAGAGCATTTAATTACATTTTCTCTTGCTGGACCTCTTTGAAATGCAATTGAATACCCCTGCATTATAGCAATAACAACAATAATAATAATAATAATAATAACAGCAATAATAATTGGGAGGGGGGGCGCGGCTGTTCTTATGTTCTCTGAGGGGAGGCTCACCTACCCACACTTTGAAAACCCCTGCCATAGACTGTATATATAAATGGACGTAGGGTCCGTGACGTCACCCATAGGATTCTGCAGAGTTGCCGAGAAGCCCTTAGTAGGCGGAGTCGGCCACTAACGGCTCGACAGTGACGTCAGAGTTCAACTCCCGCCTTCTCCAGCCTGCTCCAAATAAGGGCAAAGAGGCGGAGCCGAGGCGGGACATGCTGCCACCAAGCTGATAGTTCCAGAGCTAGCTGAAGCTACCAAGCTAATATGCTCCCCATCTGCACATTGCCGTGGCATTTTACGTTTCTAAGGTAAGCGGACATGAAACTATTCAGCAAAACTATAAACAATAATCTAAGTTATTGAGTTTTTAGCATAATACTTCAGAATCTTAAAATCCCTTAACGTTTGTATGCAATTGTGCTAAATTCAACACTGGAATCAAGCAAATATTAATATGTTTGCATGACATTAGTTATTTATATTTTGATATCACTTAATTATACGTTTAATACATTTAAGTCAAGCTAAGGTACATGTGATGGTAGCTAGTTAGTGCTCTTACCTGTGAGGCCTCCTCCAAACAGCATAATAACCAGACTGTATCATTAAAACTAAGTACCAGTTCTAGATCCTTGACTTTAGACAAACAATTCAAAAGACAACATGTATTTAAAGACCAATCTTTATTTGAATGTGCCTCTTAACCTGATATATTAGTTATACAGTAATAGTATTGACAATCTAAAAAAACTGAGCAACTCAACAGTCAACTTTATGTTTCTTATTGTCTAAAGCATTTGTTATTTTCATTTATCCCCTCTCATATTCAGTGTGGACGGATTGAGACAGCGTGGTGTCCAGAAAGCTGCAGAGACTTCAGGGAGAAACCTCCGTGTGATGGACTTCCTGTCTGTTTGTTTGGCCCAGGGAGGACTGAGGGTCTTTCCTCTGCAAGGAGGACCTGGTCTGATGGAGGAGCCCATGCTGGGCAAAGCTGATACCAACTGCACAGGCCTAGTCTGTCACTTTATTTGACTAAATGTGTTTTACTTTAATAGTTTTACACCTTCTGTCAATATGTGCTTTTTATTTAAAAGATTTTTGATTAAGTTTTGGTTCACATTTTAATAAATTGTATTTGTATTTGCACTCCTTTCGTCCATTATTCTTACTGAAAATGTTAGATTACACATTCACATCTGACTGAAGATTGGCCCCATTTATTTGTGACGTTTCAAACTCTGCGGTACAAGGCACAAGTGAGAGCTCATAAAGCGAGGCAAATAGAAATAATCAGCGGATGGAGTGTAGATGTGGAAATAGGTGCATTCGATCAGCTGACTGTTTTTACAATAAAAGTAGTTTCTTAGTGTACTGGTCTTAAAATCTCATAACATCAGCTTTTAATGTTCCTCTTGGATGTTCTTCGTGACCCTCAGAGAAGGAGAAAATGTTGTGTCTTTCAGGCATGTCCTTTCCTAAAAAAAATTACAGGAAACATAAAACATATTATTGCAGAACAAGTGTGTTATTTATGAAAGCTGTGTGTTTGTGTGTTTAGGGGCTGTAGATATAATTATTTTGTAATTGTAATGTTTTTTATTTATTTCAACAGTGAGCTACAAAGACAATCAGATTATGAATGAAAAGTATGAAGTTCATCAACATTGAAATATATGTTATTATCAAAATAATATTTAACTGTTATCAAAACGTAGTGCAACTGTAGAAGCTTGCTCTGTTGTCTCACTGAAAGAACAACTTTTACCACAGACAATATTGAGAGATAAATTGTAGCAGTTCTCCCTATGTGTTAAATATCTTTGCCTTCAATACATTAAATTAGAAAGCTGACAAAATCATATTGCTTGTTAACATCTAAATGTAACTTTTTGCACAGAAAAAACCCTCAACTTCACTGGTGTGTAGGTGATCTAGTATTGTTTAATGGAATGTATATCAGTGTATTCAAGTCAATACTTCATTTATTTAAATTTAAATTAATATCTTTCTTGATTCTGTGTACAGTATGAAAAAAATAATATTTGTACCTGTGCTGAAGTTCACTGCTGTGAGGAGTCCAGTTCTGTCTCTCACTCTCTGGTCCAGCCTGTCTGCATCACCTGGACACCTTAAACAAACAGATATATATGTAAAGTACCATGTGTACAAACAATATAACTGATTCTCTTCTGTTGAACATGTTGGATTGTGTATTGTCCGAGTCAGGGTCCTTTTTATTTTACTATAACTTTGGAAGTTGTGTTACCAATGCTTGCTGTTTATTTGATACCCATTTGGTAATGCAATTAATAAAAACAACAAGGTTTGGGTTCGTTCTTCAGATGACTGTGATGTTAACGTGTAAACTCAATAATGAACTCCAACTCAACCAACCATATTGTAATATCTAAGTAATCATCTTGAAATATGACATTAATAATTGTAATATACACACATCTTATTGTGAGGTTGATTTCACATACACTACTTCGACATTAGCTTGTCTACATACTTGAGCATAGCCAATTTAAGTTAACCTTAGTGATGCATACAGTTCCTACCTAAATAATAATAATCTCTCTAAGTTACAAGGATGACCTTATTTTATCAACCTCAAACAGAAGCCGTTTGTTGTACAGTATTAGCCCACTTAACAGTTGTCTATTTCGTTTTAACGTTTATATATAGTCTATGATTTTAACTTGGAGGCTACTATTAGCATCGTTAGCACTGATGTAGCTACCACTCGCTTACACGCTAACCCAAGCCGTAACATTAATTACGTAGCTGATTAAAATCATTAACACATAAATAAGTACTCAAATTTCACTTACCGCAAAACTGCATTCATACACCGTCTGTTTCAACCGCAGAGCGAGTCACAATAGTCCGATATATAAGCATGAAGAACAAACAAACACGGCCGGGGGCAAGCCGGTTCCCTGGATGAGCTGAACAGGCAGAGTGCCTGCCTGTAGCTTCACTGAGCAGCTAGTAGAGAGACAAGAAGCTAGCAGCAGCAGTCACTTCACAGAGCTGTCACTCAATGTGACCACGCCCTAAATTATGCAAAAACTTTAAGACCTAATATAAATAAAAGGGTCGTGTTCGAAAACAATTCACTCACAGATCCATAATCATGAAGGTGGAATCTAACTATATTCATAATAATATGTATTGCATCCATGGGTAGAAACATGTTTTTTTCTGCTGTAAAGTTGGGCATTTTAACATGGGGGTCTATGGAAATTGCTCCTTTCTGCAGTCAGTCCCTATCGGCCAATATATGAACTGCAGTGTGTGCCACTTCCGTATTGGCGTCCCGGCTCTTCCACAGAGTTTGCCGCTTGGTTGAACCCAATGTGAGCAAATTACTCTGAATGCTGCGACGCAGCACCTGAGATTACTCCCAAAAAGTTGTTAACCTTCTCAATTTTTTACGTTTTACGTTATATTCGTTTGGTAGACTTCGGTACACGCGTAGCAAATAATTTCGGTAGGCCTACGGGTACGTGTACCGTTACACCCCTAGCTAACTCACATATTACAAATACAACTTAAACTAATAGAACAGATCTTAATTCAATAGGGAAATGAGGAAAAACACCAAAAGCAACAGAGGCATGAATTGTAAGACAAGACAGTATACTGCCTAAAGAGATGCTCTGAAGGGAGATCGCCTTAAGAAATTATGTTTGCAGTCAGAAGCAGAGTTCTTGATTTTAGAGACATGTGAAAGAGAGGAATAACCAGCAGAGACACGGAGGAAGAGGCAGAGATAGACGTTTTCCTTTGCCTTCAGTAATACATTATCCAAAACCTGCTTCTTCATTTTGTGCGCCTGATTAAAAATGGAGAGGATTAAGCAGGATACATCCAGAGTGTCTGCTTTAGCTAGCTACAGGGCTGTAAAATGTTTGATTAATGAAACATGAATCACAGGCTTGTCCCGCTGCTGCCGCTGGTGTAGCTAATACCGGGAGTTTGGCTTGACACCATTACTCAGCAGGAGTTTGGCCTACATCGCCGGAGCGTCAGGCCTCATGGGGCCCGGGTTTTTTTTCCCGCTGCTCTCACTGTGAGCTATGCAAACAGATCAGCTTATCGGCCCACCTGTGCCAGCAAAAGAAAATTGCTATAATGAGACAGCACAGTGTGAGACACAAGACACAAAGAGACAGTTTTTCATCACGTTCGCCTACAGCAGAATGAGCAGAATTATCCTTCACAGAGGTCACTTAGCTGGCATCTCCGCTCGCATTGTTGCAGCACAGCGCGAGAAATCCTAAATCCTGTGTATTCAGTCTTTCCTCTCTGATGGGGCATGCAGAGCGAGGCTGGCTGACTCAGAGGACGCCTGTCCAAGGTGAGAGACATCAACACGGGCCGTAACAGGTCACACATCTCCCGCCTTTTTATTGTTATTTTCTTATTAATGTATTAATTGACTTTCAGCATTATCCTGCACAATAGTCAATAACTCACGTTAGCGTTTACTTCCTGTCTGTCTTCTTCTGGTGATTTATCTGACGTACAACGCAACACACTCTCACTCCATAAACGTCCAGGAGCGACGCTTGGTCAGGGCCCCCGAGGCGTGCAGTTGTGACGCTCCTAGGCTCCTTCAGCTTCATAAAGGGACGCAAATAGCTTACAACTGATTGCAATGTATTCCCATCTGCGGCGGGATTTGACGCTCATGGAAGCACGGCATTCGTTTGTGTCGGCTGCCCTTAAAGGCAATGTGAGCATCCATTCCCATTGGATAACGGAGAATTGTACACCCGGAAGTAAGTATTCCCCTTACTATCGATTGATTTGACAGTGATATCTGCACTACTCATCGACGAAAAAACACCAGATTATCCTTGTTAATTACACAACATTGATTGGTTTAAATTGTGTGCAATGCTTTTGTATTTTTCCCCTTTGATTCGGAGAAACAAATATTTTTTCGGAGTAAAGGATGGCAGAAGACACTACATTACCCAGAATCCCCAGCTATTGTTTAGGACTACACAATGTGCTCTGTTTGACAAACCCCATGATTAGTTCTCAAGCTCTGTGATTGGATGTTGGAATGGCAGTGCGCAAAGTTTACACACGTCAAACAGCACAAATGGAATGAAACCCATCGACGGCACACTATCCAAATCAAGACTCGAACGTGTCCTTTCCCCCCCCCCCCCCCTTCCCCCCGCCCTTAGTTCACAGGCTCCTCCAACAGTGCAACACATTAAAACAGATACACAGAACAGATAGTGCAAGTAAATTCAAAAAGAAGCTCATCACTCAGAAGCTGTCCCTGAGTCTGGTGGTTTTAGACCGGATGCTGCAGTACCGCCTGCCAGTCGGCAGCAGACAGAACAGTTTGTGGGTGGGGTGATGGGGGTCTTTTATAATCCTGAGGGCTTTCTTTAAGGTTAACCTGGTATTTTTACTCCACTACATTTATTTTAGTTACTTTACAGATTTAGATTAATGATGTGAAATATAAAAAAAAACTTAAACCAGACTTTAGTTACACCTGAGTAAAATTCAGGGAAAGGTGATTGTCAAGTGCCAACAATCAGGAGAGATATTTGATAGTGGGTGCTTGAGAAGACTAAACATTTATCTGCAGATCCTGATAAAGCATATGCATTACTCGTTACTCGTACTGAGCATGTTTTCTCTCACTGATTGTGCTGTTATGTTAAATGTTTGTTGTTTGTATTTGATGTATTGTGTCTGGATATGTGTCTGTTGATGTTGGACATGGAGCTGCTGTGACGCAATTCAAATTTCAGACTTGATCTGACGAATAAAGTATTATCATATCGTTATTCTCTAATTGTTCATCAAAAACTGTATATAATGGCTATTTTGCACATCCCTTTCAAGATTTCAAGATTTTCAAAAGTGTATTGAAATATCATTTACACAACTAACTGTAGTTATGCAATGATGACAAACTTGGGTCATAGGTTCCTCAACAAGAGATCTATCAATCAGGGTTTCCGCTAGGATTTTTTCTCGCCGGTCAAATGTCCGAACAGAATTTATTTTACCGGGCAAATTTGAAAATTACCGGTCATGTTTCAATAATAATAATAAGAATTGTGTAGCAGAGTTTCCGTTAGCAGGTAATTACCGGATTAGGACCGGATATGCTGATGTTTAAAACTCAGTTACTGGGGCTCATTTTTATATTGCTTCAGTTTATAATCGTATCAGATTCATTTTTCAATAAATGATTCCACAAACAAAAAAACAACATAATTATTACATTCAAAGAAACTACTTGTTGTAGATGAAGTACATTATTCAAAAGTTTACATTAACTTTGAATAATAAAACGGGAGAAACGGATCCTCTCTTTCCCCCTCTCCCTCCCTCTCTCTCCTGACAGCCCGTCAGTTTCTCATGCAGCGCGCTAAACAGTGGGCGGGGCTTCAGGTGATTATGGAGCAGCTGATCTGATGTCTCTCTCGTGTCCGGTTACACTTCACGCACGTTTATGTCCATATCGATCAGATCCAGCTCTCCTGATAGGCCTTTATAGAGAGCACAGATCAAACTATTAAGAGTGAATATCGGCCAATCGATCGGAGCATCGGACATTTTAACCGGCAGGTTTTGAATTGACCGGTTTTAATTCAATTTTACCAGCTAAAAACCGGTAATTACCGGCTAACGGAAACCCTGCTATCAATATGTGTCTACCTCCACCATTAAACTGTCATATTCTGCACATTTCTTATTCCATCTACATACATCTTATAAGAGCATAATAAATATGTATAATATCGGTTAAAATAAGTGCTTCAACATAGTTAAAATTGCAGGAAAGTTGATTGTCCAACCCATTCTCATAAAAAAACGTGTTATAACTACGTTGGTCCACAACTTGGGACGTAGTATTTATTCAAAAACGCCTCTGAAATTGTAAGATCCCTACGTTTTTTTTTCACCATTCATTCCAATGGCTGCCGTCTATGTCACGTGATCTTCAAATTTCTCCCTGCAGAAAAAAAAAACATGGCCGAACTTCGTTTTATTCTCGGTGGAAAATGCCTATTTTAAGGTTAGTTTGGCCATTAAAATGCGTTTTGATGTCATTTGATGCAAGACATATTATTTGTTATTTCAAATGATGTGTGCAGTGGATGTATGATCTTTAGTTTGCTAGTTATTATGAGGATTACTTCAGGAAATTGTGTCCAAACAACGTTTTCATTGTTAACAAGGTGGTTGCAAGGGACGCTGCTATCAAGGGGCGCAGCTGCCCTGTGTCAGGGGGGTATGCAGCAACAATTTTGGCGCCCCCCCCCAAATTTTTTTTTTTATATATATATATAGTAATAATAAATAAATAAGTCTGCTGGACATCGCCTTTAAATAATAAGGGTTTATTTTAAAGCATATCAGCCACTGTAGGTCTACCATCATTAAATAATAAACAAATTTACACATTTACAATCATTATAATCAATGCAACATAAAACATTAAAACATTAAAATGCAAAAGTAAGCTTACAAAGATCCATTAGAACACACTCTGTTAACAACAACCACAGATGTAAATCACTTTATAGCTAACTCTGGTACCTGAACTGTCTTGTACACGGCCCCTGACAAATAAGCTAATAAATTAAAAAAATTAAAAAATGATGTAGCTTATGTAACAATGTTGCTACCTGAGATTGTAGTAGAGCACTCTTTAGTTGCTACTAAATCGTAACATGGCGTGCCTTTGCACTTGCCCATTTATCTAGTATTGCATCGAATGAAACAGTTCGTGCCACACTGTTTTCAATTGAAATGACTGCTAATTGGGTTAAGCGATCATTGCTCATGTTGGAACGAAGGTATGTTTTAATCAGCTTTAGCTTGCTGAATGATCTCTCGGCAGAGGCAACTGTCATAGGCATTGTCAGGAAAACTCTCAGGGCTACTGTCAGATTTGGGAAAACCAAATCAAGGTTCTCCTGTAGGAGGACATTTAGTTTATCCAGAGCCTTTTCATGCCCCCTAAGTAGACGGCTTGCTGGGTAAATTTCCTGAATGATATCCCTTGAAACATCATCGGTAGCCAGTGCATATCTTGTCACTGATTCCTCCAACTCAGCTTTTGTCATGTGTTCCATTTTGTAAATGAACTTAAACTTTTCGGACACAAGCTGAAGATTGCAAAATCTGTCAGACAACTCCTGAATTACAGTGTCAACAATAACATTAAAAACCATGCACCTAAAATGGGTCTCAGGTTCCTGTTCAAAATGGCCAGTGCTTGAATCATCTCCATGAAATCTCTTTTGCTTTCTGCAACGTCTTTCCTTAAAGTCAGGGGAAGCATCCATCTCAATGGCTAGTCTGCGTGCAATGTCAAGGGATTTCTGAAACCCCTCCTCTCTATACTTACAGAAGAATTCTTTCAGAGAATCGATCATCCTTATGGCAGTGTCCATCGAAATGTTCACTGCTTGCATTGCCTTGCTAACAAACGTGATCTCTGACAATAGATCATACCAAATCAAGAGGCACATCAGAAACTCCATGGTAACAATCTCGCCAGAGAGCGACTTTGCCTCTGAGACTGTTTTGCCGTCTTTTTCCACTTCCTCAAGCTTTTCCAAAGCGTCAAGAATCCCCCCTAACTGGAAACGCACAGCATTGACAGAGTCTATTTTCGCCTCCCACCTGGTTTCACTGAGAGGCTTTAGAGTAATGTCCACAAACTCTTTGAGGATATCCCACCTCTTCACCGAAGCTGAAAAAATGGTGTACAGTCTCTGGATAGTGCCAAAAAAGGTAAGACACACTCTGTTTGATGATGCAGCATCACATAGGAGAAGGTTGAGACTGTGGCTACAGCAGGGGATAAATAGTGCCTCTGGACACTTCTGCTGCACCAAGGCTTGAACACCTTTGTGTATACCTCTCATATTCGAGCCATTGTCATAACTCTGTCCCCTACAATTCTTCAACTCCAACCCCAGGCTATCCAGCACCCCAGTCAGTGTTTCTGTGAGACCTTTACCAGTTGTGTCCTTCACAACTATGAAGCCAACAAAAGACTCATTGATGGTGGCTTTCTTTTTGTCGTCCGTATGAACATACCGGATTATGACTGAGGCCTGCTCCTGCTTTGAAATGTCAGGAGTGCAATCCAACTCCACAGCAAAGTACTTGGAGGCTTTGACCTGGGCACAAATTTTACCAAGTACACAGTCTGCAATTTAATCTAAAAATTCATTCTGAGTGCACCAGGAAAGATATCCTGTGGTTTTTTTAGCCGCTACCTTTCTAAGATGCTCTGCTAGTGTGACATCATATCGTGCTATGACCTCAAGGACACCCAGAAAATTTCCATTTTTAGGATCTCCTAATGTAGCATTCTTCCCCCTCAGTGGCAAGTTCCTTTCTGCGAGAAAGAGTATGCAATCGATCACTCTCGTTAACACGCTTCTCCAGTGTGCCTTTTCAGCTTCTATGGCTTTTTGCAAGGTACTGTCAATTGTCTTACCAAGGCGTAAGCGAGATGTTAATTCTTTCCACAAAAGATACGCGTTGATGTGTAAACCACTGGTTTCATGGTGCTGCAGCGTTTTTGAAAGACTCTGCCAGTTATTATATCCCACCACAAAGCGTGTGTCAACAACGCTAGCTCCACCGAAAAGTTTACACGCAAAACAATACACCTTATTCGTACTTTTAGAATACAGTAACCAATCTCGTGCAACTTTCTCTCCATTTGACATTGTGCGAAAACAATACGCTTTCGAAAAACACCTTCTAGACTTCTCTGATCTTGGATATGGCCCATCAGGACATTTGTTTGGGCCATTTTCAACAACACACTGCCTAAATGAGTCCCCAATCTGATGTGGTGGTGGCCAGTCTGATGGATCTTCTGAGTAAGGCCTTGACTCAGCCCTCTCCTCTTCACCTCTCTGTTCCACAACCTCATCTTCACCTCTCTGTTCGACATTCTCTTCCACCTCATCTTCACCTCTCTGTTCCACATTCTCTTCCACCTCATCTTCACCTCTCGGTTCGACATTCTCTTCCACCTCATCTTCACCTCTCTGTTCCACATTCTCTTCCACCTCATCTTCACCTCTCGGTTCGACATTCTCTTCCACCTCATCTTCACCTCTCGGTTCGACAATCTCTTCCACCTCATCTTCACCTCTCTGTTCCACATTCTCTTCCACCTCATCTTCACCTCTCGGTTCGACATTCTCTTCCACCTCATCTTCACCTCTCGGTTCGACAATCTCTTCCACCTCATCTTCACCTCTCTGTTCGACATTCTCTTCCACCTCATCTTCACCTCTCTGTTCCACATTCTCTTCCACCTCATCTTCACCTCTCGGTTCGACATTCTCTTCCACCTCATCTTCACCTCTCTGTTCCACATTCTCTTCCACCTCATCTTCACCTCTCTGTTCCACATTCTCTTCCACCTCATCTTCACCTCTCTGTTCGACATTCTCTTCCACCTCATCTTCACCTCTCTGTTCCACATTCTCTTCCACCTCATCTTCACCTCTCGGTTCGACATTCTCTTCCACCTCATCGTCACCTCTCGGTTCGACAATCTCCTCAAATTCCACCTCTGTGGTGAGTGGCTCTCCATCTCTGTCTGCACTATTATCCCCAAAAAGGACACAGTGAATAGGTTGGTCAACAGAACTTCAAACCATACTGGACATTGAGTTTTGTGTGGTCAAACTAATAGAACTCCTACTACCTGACATCATCACTGGTCTCATCTGTACTTGATGCCATCGCCGACCTCATGTCTGTCTCATTCACTCCTTGCCTGTGTTCTTTTCCACTAAGATATATTGTCAAACAAACATTATGAAATAGATTTTCCATATTAGTTTTTCCTTATTAATAATATTAAAATAATATTAAGAAATGAATCTGTTGGTATCAAGACCCCTACACTTACACCTAATGTTAGACCTACCTGTTGCCTTCCCCTGTCTTTCCTGAGCCACCATCCTCACACCTGAATAAAATGAATTCACTGTTAAAGCAGCTGTCTAAATTAAATTATTATATCAGCCCAGTGATAAGGCAACTTAATAATAAAAAAAACAACACTATTATGCCGTGTAAGGTTGTGCTGCTGTTGAAAGTACATTCACATTTTGGATTTTAAAAGAACAAATAAAAAACACTATTATGCCGTGTAAGGTTGTGCTGCTGTTGAAAGTACATTCACATTTTGAATTTTAAAAGAACAAATACGGAGAGCTACTTAGCACAGACCTGTAAAGAGATGTGACCCTGTAATAACAGCTTCTGTGTCACCAAACAGATGTATAGCCTGTATGTCTGACAGCACAGCTAACATAGACAGCTAATGGCAGCACAACATATTTAAATGATTCCATGGTTAGCTATGTTTTCCAGCTTCTTGACATTTATTGTGCATGCTACCTTATATTTACCAGTTGTTATTTTACCTTAATACAATTTGGACGTGACATGCATGGGGTTTAACCAAAATCTAAATGTAGCTATCAGAAACATCGGTTTGCATTAAAGCTAGCCGTAAACCACACTTCAGCTGCTAGTGTTAGCAAACACTAGCCAATCTGAGAACAGTCTGTTAACATGAACTGACATTTGCAAGCCTCTTATTTGGTAGCAAATGTGTGCATGATTCCATGATAAACCAGAGTTATTGCATTAGTTATGTTTTCCAGATTCTTGTCATTTATTGTACATGCTACCTCATACTTTCCATGTCAGCGCTGGCGCAGCAACATTGGTTTGCATATTCTAAGCTAGCCATAAACCCACCCACCTTTGGCTGCTACATGCCCAGTGTTAGCATACGCTAGCCAGTCAATATTTCCAAGCACAGACAGACGTCACACTTTAAATCATCCTATTCCTACCTGTTGCCTTTCAACATCCACTTATTTAGCTGTTGTCGCATCCCTTGACACGCCGTCTCCTTTTCCCTCTTTCTTTTTCTATTTTCTGCCCCCGACCGCTTTTTTGGTTTATCCATGATTTCTTTTTGACGTTAACTCACAACGAGCGCCTGCTCCTCAGTGTTCACGGCGTCCCTGCTCGTGCTCCCTCCTCTATGTCAAAATTCTATGATGCAATCTTATGAGATAGGGCGCCCTTCTCTAGCATATTACTCCTCTAAAATGTTTTAAAACCTTAAGGAAATGCAGAAACCATTTAGAAACATAAAGAAAATACCATTTTATTTTTATTTAATTTAATTTTTTTTTTTTACCATCGCTTGTTGGGCGCCCCCACTGGTGTGGCGCCCCTATGCGTTGCATATAGTGCATACCCACTTTTTGCGCCACTGCTGCTATCAATATTATTTCTGTTATGTTGTGTAACTGTTTAATGGTGTTATCTTTATTGCTACCCCCTTCCCCGTCAATGTATAGTGTTGGTCCACAGCGCAAACATATTAGTTTAACAAAATCCGCATCTAAAATTGTGGCATAGATACGTTATTTTCCTCTGTGCAATTCTCCATTTACTCAACAATAACACATAATTATCCTTGTGTTGATCTATTTGTTTGATCAATAAACACAAGTTGGAGTCCGTCAGGACCGAGGGTCGGAGCAGCTCATTTGCTTTAGAGAATATTACACCCGGAAGTAAGTATTCTCTTCATTTAGCTTGACAAACCCTGTGATAGTCCTCAAGCTCTGCGATTGGAGAGTGTGCTCCGAGGGTTACGCCGAGCGTCGAACAGCACTTGAAATGGGATGGAACCACGGCAGACTGTCCAAAACTGGATTTGAACGGGTCCACCCTGTCCCCCCCCCTCCCCCACCCCGTCCCCAGAACTACACATGCTGGCTATTGTGTTTCGCAACATGTTCTCTATCTATAGCACGTCTCTACTGGGAGTTGTAGTTTTAAAAGACGTTTTCGTATTTCCCATAATAAGTAGTTGCCAGTATTAAACTGTGTACATCCCTGGAGGTTTAGGGGATAGGAAACACTCAAATGTAAAATATATAATTAATAAATGGGTGAAACTTGCTTGTGCTCATAATGGACATCATTAATATATATGCCCACATGCAGTGGCGGTTCTACAGGGTGGCACGGGGTGGCAGCTGCCACCTCAGAAAAATGCCTTGCTACCCCAGCTGCCACCCCATTTGGCAGCTTTGTTTTGAAAGAAAAGTTGTGGCTCATCTGACATTTATGAGAGAAAATCTCTAATGTCCGAGTGCAAGTGAATGCAGCACAAGACGCGAGCCTTGTAACCCCTCCCCCCCCCCTGGCGCGAGCTTGGAAATATGATTGGCGGCGATTTAATTTGAACGGGAGGACAGCGGAAAAAGAGAAACATTTCGGATACAAGTAGACAGAAGGAATGAGGTATTTGCGGTCAGGGTATGGCTGGGGTAGGCTACAGCCATACCAATAAATGGCTTAGCCCCACCATGAAAAATGATGTTAAAGTAAGCAAAATAAAGTCTGCCAACTCGCGCGGAGTAAATTGCACAGACAGCAGTTAGTAAGATTGATTTCAGTAGCCACTTGTCTGGAAATACCGAAGACTAGAAAGGGGTTTGAAAACTTTTGTCACGTAGTGATC
Organism: Notothenia rossii; assembly: GCF_949606895.1. Classification (NCBI taxonomy): domain Eukaryota; kingdom Metazoa; phylum Chordata; class Actinopteri; order Perciformes; family Nototheniidae; genus Notothenia; species Notothenia rossii. The sequence continues at coordinate 59,264,940 of NC_136909.1, read as the reverse complement.
GTCTTCTCAATAGAACATCTTTGATAATGTCTTCTGGCCAATCAGAATCACGATAACGGCGTGGTGTTGTTGCAGGAAGTCCCGACGGAGAATACTTTTGCTGTAGTACATCTATATACATCGATACAACATTACGTGTTGATAGAAATCAACACGTAATGAAATAAGACCCCACGGTTTGATGATTGATAGGTGTGTGGGCTGTCTTTCATTTTGACACACAGAACAATAGGGGCTATCCACCTTTATCCACAATGTAAAGTAATTCACACAGCCTTTTCCCTCTCCTATCTGTGAGGAGCAGCAGGTTCAGCTTTCAGAGCAAAGTAACACAAAACTAAAATGGCATTCATTTTTTTAAATACGTCGTGTAGTAATATATATTTATTTATTTTTCTTCTCAAGAGAGCAACAGAATGTGTATTTGATGTTAGTATTTCAAAAAATCTCCTGGGGGAGAATCCCTACAGGGGTTGGGTTTTCAACTCTTTCACCTGGGGGGAAATTGCAGGATTGGCTCCAGGTCGCCCTTTTTATTTACTACAAGACAAATGTGCCTTTTTATTTCATACAGTTCAATTTGGATTGAGACAGGGAAATAATCTAAACCTCACGCGTGGCGTTTCACTGTCAAGGGGAGCGTGTATGTAATTACATTGCAAATACTGACTTGAGTCCCACCACTGTATGAGTTAGCCCTACCATAGATTACCCAACACAAATACTCTGGCGCCGCAACTGTTTGCGGTCTACTATGACAGAGAAGAGCCTGTCAAGTTTGGCTGTACTCAGCATTGAATCAAAACGCACCATAGCTTTAAATCTTAATAAGTTTGTGAGGCGTTTTGCTGATCAAGATGGTAATCGCCACATTCAGCTGTTATAGGCATGCCGACTTGATGCTCTGCTCACGGATCAGTTGATGAGAATAATAAACTGTTTAAGAAGATGACCTTACATGTGTAAATATATGTTTCTTCTTTGTGGGGGTCTGCCCCCAAAAAACAGTTTCAAGTCCTGAGAAAGTCAAGTAAGACGGTGTGTAAAACTTCACTGCCCAGCCAAAAAGAAGTAACCACTTTGATTAACTAGGCCAGTAGGTACGGGCATTCCACTGGATAATAACTGCAGCAATGTATATGTTTTAGCTGAATACACATTGTTTTAACCCTAATTGATGCAGTTAGTCATTTCTTTAATGTTTGTTCTTTCTGATTTAAAGTCAAGGTTGTAACTGTTTGCAATGAAGTTTTGGGGCGCTGAACTGTTCCTTTGATTCTTTTGAATTATGATAGTAATTACTGGTCTTTCAAATTTGAAGGAGGGTGAGCAAGCATCTTGAGGAACATTCATCACTAACTCCTCCAAAAAATATAGTTTATTTAATAATAACACTGAATATGTGAATCATAACAGTGATTGACAGCTGATAGGAATAATATGATTGTTAATATTATCATATTCATAGGACACACATCGATGAGACAGTTAATGTACTTATTGCAGCAGTCTGCATATTTGGTACCCCTGCTGGTCTAAGAATTAAACCAACTCATTCAGTTAAAATTCATTAAATTACGTGTGCCACCTTATATATTTATATTTAAGGCTTTACTGATGTGCCACAATAATGTCACCTAATGTTATTGAGTTAAAATATCAATATTGTGGCTTTCCAAGTTAACATTGATTGATATTACTGCGATTAAATCAGCATATACTTCTGCCAGGGGATGCCACCCCTGAAATTCTCCTGCCACCCTCTTGCCACCCCATGAATATTTGTCTAGATCCGCCCCTGCCCACATGCCAGCTAAGGTCAGAAGAGCTTTATTTAACAGCTGGTCTTATGTTTGTGACCCCTCCTGTTGTTAATTGATAAGCCTGAAACATGCACTTGTCAAGATTCAGAGGCAAATTTTGCAAATATGGCAGTAGCCATCGATCATCTTAAGATAAGATATACTTTATTGATCCCAAGTTGGAAACATTTGCATTACATCAGCATGTGTAACAGTTGTAAATATGCAGTGGTGTTTATTTGTAAATCATTTAGTATAATCACACAAATTCTGTGTTTTATATTTAATAATTCTGTGTTCTTTATTTATTGATTGTTCAATACCTGACAAGGCCAGAGATGAAATATTTACATACATCTTATAAGAGTATAATACATGTATAATATCAGTTAAAATAAGTGCTTCAACATAGTTAACATTGCTGGAGGTATGCACAAATATTGATAGATGTCTTGTAATGCACTATTGAGGAACCTGCGACCCAAGTTTTTCATTCATTGCATAACTACACCGTTTGTGTATTATGTCTATAAACCTTAGAAAATCTTGAAATCTTGAAAGGGATGTGCAAAATAGTCATTATATACAGTCTTTAATTAACTATTAGTAGAGAATAACGAGTAATGAATAAACTTTATAGGGATCCTATTAATATCTAATAATAAAAATAATGAAATTCAATAACATGCTTTAACCACCAGGTGTCCCTTTCTATCAGCCGTGCACCTTTATGGTGTAAATACAGCCTATCTACCAATTAGATCAAATATAAAAGTCAGCCGAATTAGTGTTGATACTGAAAGGAGACGTATTGTGTGAAAAGAAATGTAAGATGTTGTTTAATTGCTGATATATTTATGATCCACGTCACGTTTTCAGTGTTGGCGGCAGTTCTTCCTATTTGTCTAGAAGTCTTCTCATCAGGGCTGTATAAATAGAGAACTACGGCAGATATGTAATATTTAATGCAGCCGAACCATTTATTACAATGCATTCATGTGATGACTTTCAAAGAGTAAAGCAAGCACTGCTGAATAAAGTAGGATTTTATCTTTTACGAAACGTTTTTTTTCATATTGAATGCGGTTGGAGGTCAACCAATCACAGAGCTTGAGAACTAATCACGGGGTTTGTTAAACAGAGCACATGGTGTAGTCCTAAACCAGGGGTGGGGAACCTTTTTCCTCTCAAGGGCCATTTCAATTTTACAACATCCTTCGAGGGCCGTACAAATTATTGAACTCAACGTCTGCTTAAAACTCAAATCACAGCCCATTCATTTCGCCTTTCTTTCATGCTGTGCAAAGAAAAAGCAACCTCTTAATCCAGATATTTGACCATGACCCGCGCATCATGTGGACATGATTTAAGTGTGGGGGGGGGCGGATCCAACCTCATCTCGGGGGGTTTGGGGCATGCACCACCAGGAAGATTTGTTTTAAATGTTGAAGTTAAAAGCATCAATCTGGTGCACTTTGAGAGCAACATGAAGAGATCTATGGATACATCTCTCAACACCCATATAAAACAGAACTGCAAGCAGATGTTTTTCTTTATGGATATTTTAAAAATCACTTCCCTTTTAAAGTGTATTCTTGTTTATTAATAACAACTTTTTTTTACTGTCATATTAGTATTGTATACCTGTTTACTTTATTCTCTTATTGTTCTATAACTATAATGATCATATAAAGATGTGCCTTTACCTCACTGGTTGGAGAAAAAGCTTCTTATATTCGTTAGCATAGCTAGCTAACCAGATGCTAATAACAATAAAGTTATTAACTGTATGATCAGTATGACAGATGAACAGATCGCCACTGGGCTTTCAACTAAAGACACAGCCACGCAAAAACTGCGGCATGTGTCCAGCTCCTTATGGGTATTGCAATTTGTGAAGTCTCGGCCCGGAGCAGCGTTCTGGTGCTCTCTGTTAGAACTACACTCCTGTCAGACGAGACATATACCACGTGATGACACGTTAGGCTCGTGTTGTGTTCAAGGACCCTGACCTTGGCCAGGAAAAACAAGCTTGTTTAATTATTTTGTGGTCTAGATTTCTTGAATTTTTTTCTTTTTTGCGTGTGTTTATAAATCACCTCGAGGGCCGTACCAAATGGTCTCGCGGGCCGTATACGGCCCGGAGGTTCCCCACCCCTGTCCTAAACGATAGCTGGGGATTCTGGGTAGTGTAGTGCCATCCTTTACTCCGAAAAAATATTTGTTTCTCCGAATCGAAGGGGAAAAATACAAAAGCATTGCACACAATTTAAACCAATCAATGTTGTGTAATTAACAAGGATAATCTGGTGTTTTTTAGTCGATGAGTAGTGCAGATATCACTGTCAAATCAATCGACTGTAAGGGGAATACTTACTTCCGGGGGTGTACAATTCTCCGTTATCCAATGGGAATGGACGCTCACATTGCCTTTAAGGGCAGCCGACACAAACAAATGCCATGCTTCCATGAGCGTCAAATCCCGCCGCATATGGGCATACATTGCAATCAGTTGAAAGCTATTTGCGTCCCTTTATGAAGCTGAAGGAGCCTAGGAGCGTCACAACTGCACGCCTCGGGGACCCAAGCATCGCTCCTGGACGTTTATGGAGTGAGAGTGTGTTGTACAACGCTCTTTCTTTTAACGTCTTTCTTTCTCTCCTTTGATCCTCCTTAGCAAAGGTCATTATTTGTGTTATTGAGTATTAACAACCTCTTAGGTTTGATTTGACCAACCTTACGACTTGAGTCCTAATATTAACTGAAAATGATTTTATTGCCTCCACAAAAAAAAAAGACTCTGTTCAAATGCGAACAAATGGCTAAAACTGCGACAACAACAACATCCCTTAAAATGAACGGCACTCATACTTGTCAACCCTCCCGATTTTTGCGGGAGACTCCCGATTTCACTGCCCTCTCTCGTTTTCCTCCCGGGGTCATATTTCTCCCGCATTTCTCCCGATTTCTGACAAAATCAGATTTACTCAGGACTGTTTCCACTCGGACTTTAATACAGCTACACCATTTTTTGGTTTCCATGGTAGCGAGTCTCTTTAGTAGCGTGCGCAACTGAAAGTCTGAGAGGGTGAGGAAGACAGTCACAGAAAACAGAACAAGCATCGACAACTCTACCCTCTCTGCTCACTCCTTACCATATGCTCCTTCAAGGATGGTGCTACAGGCCGCAAGGCAGTGCACTTAGAACTACAATAAGCATGTTAATGTTAATCTAACAGCTCCGGCGATCCACTAGCACTTCCTGTCTGTCTTCATATGGTGATTTCTCTGACATACAACGCTCTGTCGTTTTACCTCTTTTCTTTTCTCCCTTGATCCTCCTTAGAAACCGTCAATATTTTTGGTTAGCAGTGGTGTGTTATCAAGTATTAATAACTCTGAGATTCAGAATTGAGTATTCAACTTATAATGAGTGACATACTGTATCATCCACTGAGGCTAAACAAGCATTGAGTGTCTGGCATCTCAAAGGCCAAACATAAGTCAAGTTTATTTTCTGTCTAAATTAGTGAAATCACTGTAATTCCCCCCCACACGTGTCTTTCAACGATGCAATTTAAAATAGAGCATGGGTGAAGTTGAGCCCAGGCACTGCACATTGTTTTTGTTGGACCGAGCTGCGCTACACAATCATCAGCTATGGAAATTATGTCTGCTCCTTGCAGGCTTTCTACAGGGGAGAGGACCTTTTAGGTGCCAAGAACAACATGACCCAAATGGGTTTCACTTGGAGGGAGAAAATGGCATTATGTCTGTATACAAGAAGAGAGTGGTGGGTAATTGAAAAAGGGCCCCAATCAGAATGTAAGCAATGAGAAATTCATTAGGTTCCAGTGGGACCCTGAGCCAGAGTCAAACATTTCATGGGGGGGATTTGTGGAGGGGTTGAGAACAGGATAGTTTGTTCTAGCCTTCTAGTTTGAAGCAGAGGGCTGGAAAAGGACAGATGTCACCAGTCAGTACGCAGCCAGCCTAGAGGGACAGTTGCATAAGGATAAGAAAAAGGTCATTCTTACATCCTTGGTTGGAAATATAGAGGAAGAAAGGAAGTTTTAGGGGATTGGCGCTGGGCGGATCTTGCAAACAAACGGCGATATTTAAGCCTTTATGCCCTAAAGGTCCCATGTCATGGCCATTTCTACTGATCATAATTCCATATTTGAGTTCTACTAGAATAGATTTATATTGTGCAATTTTACAAACTCACATTGGTTTCTCATACAGCATCTCTGTATAGTATGTGTATTCACTCTCTGTCCTAAATGCCTTGTTGGAGCTCCTGCCCCCCCTCCCTATGAGCCCACTGTGCTCTAATTGGTCAGCTCACGCACTCTGTTCTGATGAGTCTACCACTATGGTCTACCACCGTTACAGCGGAACATCAGTGATTACGTGTTACAATGGTGTTAGCAACCAGAAAATGACACCAGTAAGGACAAACAGATGAGAATGCTGCGTGGGGTCTGGCTGCCGTGTTGGCGGTTCGTTGCGTGGCTCGCTGCTGCGTGGAGCGGACAGTGTGAGCTGGGCTCATTTCCAGCTTGCTGCATGGGGTCTGCGAGACAGTGAGAAATCGTGAATGGACGCAGCACCCCCCCCCCCTCTACGGATTGGTCCATTTGCTATGGGCACGTCACTGTACCCAGGAAGAAAACAATGGAAAAAGAGAAATCTCCAACGAGGCGTTTTGGGGCAGCATAGACAGGTATTTTCTGTGTTAGAGTTTTACTCGCTACAGGGTGTACTTCGATGGTTTGTGACTTTGCAGACCGTTTACATGCTAGAAACCTTCATAACACACAAGGGGACGGGTAATAACCGGAAAAGCATGACATGGGACCTTTGAGCCTTCTTTGTAAATGCTAGCAGGGGGCATCTTTACTGTTCGAAAAAAAAGACCAGTTCTATAAAGGTCTATTTAAAAATGACCCTACTTCTCACTCAATGTATTACTTCCTGTTAACGGTAAAGCAAAGCAGGGTATGTGTGGCTACTTTGTAATTAAAAAACGCTATCAAGAGATTGACTCACTCAGTGTTCTCTAATTTGTGTATTGCAACTTTCGCAGTGTGTTTTCATTTACAGATGTAGCACCTAATTTCAGACTCCAGCTTACAGCTTCCTGCCTAAGACCTGCCTAAAACCAGTATAGAGGAATGTTAAGCCCTCCCACTATTTTCCAAGAGGGCGTTGCCAGATTTTCAATTCAAAGGTTTTAACCAGGAGATGGCGCTTCATTGACAAATACAGAAAGACAAGTTTCATGGACTTTCAGTTGTGTTTTGAAGAGCATTTGAACACATCAATATTTTAAATCTACTAAAGTATATCTAATCTTGTAATTCAATAATATATAGTCATTATATATTAAATAATCATAATAATGTAAATGTTTACATTACACTTCTACTACCTTTACAATCGTTTGCTTTAATATGCAGTATATCTTTTGTATATTTTTGTGTTTGCTTCCTCCTGCTCCCTATCGGACACATACTGTATGATTTATTATTATTATTAATATGAAGATATTATTAAGATAAGATGTTACTTTATTGATTGAACATTTTAGTTTAGAATGTGCTGTCCCACGGTAATTCAGAAGGCTCACTGATCACATTCCGACCATTATTTAAAACAATAGGGGCTTTCACACCGTCTACAGTTTGATTTGTATAGAGGGAGCTCTGTGGCTGAATGGCCAGCGATTAGGTGTGGCGAATTTATCATAGGTGATCAGAGCTAACCGCCTGCCGTCAGATTTCATTTAAAAAACAGATCTGATTTTAAGACTATTTCTGCGCTCATAAAGAATGATAAGAATAAGAATAATGCGTATTGAACTGGTTTCATTAATTAGTGAGTTTATTTAACACTAGAACTTCCAATCGGGTCAATTTGTGTGATGTGTGTTGTGTGTGTGCAATGTAACTTTTTTTCAATAAAATATTAAAGTCTCCCAGTCCGTGACTTTTCCTGAAAGTGTGTTATGTAGCACCCTATGTTGTTAAAAATTGCATTCTAATAGCGGGATTTGAGGGGTTTAGGTAGGCCTATAAAAAACCTCTGGCGGTTCTAGTGTTAAGGTAATTAGGTACAGTAGAAGCCCTTTTTTATCAGTAACGAATTTAGCAGTTGAACATAAAAGTCAACTAACTCAGGGTCACTTGCAATGACAGTGTTGTGTCTAACTGTAAGCTTGTCACTCAGAGTAACCTACATTTAATTTAGCTGCTGGAGAAGAAAGATCAGGGGGGAGGGGGGGAGAGAGCTGTGGTTGATGGGCCATTAGTTGTGTAAATACACAGCTGAGAGCTGCCGTTTCATTCAGACTGTTTAAAAAACGGTAACAACGGACCATTTTTCTTAGCGGATGCATGTCAATTTAAATCAATAAAAACATTTTCTAAATCCATAAAAGCATTTCAATTAATATTGGGAGTCATGTCGTTATTTTGTTGAGAATGTGGCCATGTAATAAGCAGGATAATTTGCAGCGACTTGTTCCTTATGGGGAAAATAACACCCTTCATGCTGATCAAGATCCCTCCGCTACGCTTTAGGATCCTGATCTGCCGACGAGGCTCCTTTAAAATATAAATATTTTTAGTGAATTACTGAGTTTAGGCACGTTAATAACGTTTTAATGAAGTTGAATACAGTATATTCATATTTCTCAGTGATTTCATGTCAATTATGTGTGTGTGCGTAGAGCTGTGTGTGGTTAAAACACTTTCATGAAGTGAAGGAATTTCCTTCTATAAAACAGCTGTGGGCAGCAGTGAGTGTCACGGACATGAATTCATAGATCAAGGCAGACTGGTGCACACACTCTCCTGTCCTGCCAGGCGACACGCCCGTTCTAAGCCGTGTCCCTCACTCCTCACATCCCAAGCTGCATCCCCAAAAAGTGTATTATGTTGTTACATCGTTTCAGATGTTATGTTTCAGTTGTGCTCTGTCTATGTTCAGTGATGCAAACTTGTCACCTTTCGGCGAAATTCGCCGTTTTGAATCCAAAATAGGTCGTTTGTGTGATTCATGTAGATATGTAATATTTTTGGGGTATGGGGGGGTCTGGGACCTGGAGTAATCTGCGGCCGTGAGCTGTTATGTGCCATCATGACACGCATGGTGTTCTTTTTTTATATATTATAATGAAGTGCGAGCTGTGTGCTCGAGTCTTCCTGCCTGTCTGCTCTGCTCTCATGGATGTATAATAAGGCTCTGCTGCTCCGAGATGATGGTCTAGCTTCAGCAGCTACATTACCTACGGGTGCGTTCGTTAATACTAACTGTGCGTCCGGAGTCACTGTGGCACAGACTGGACCGCTGGTGAACAGCTGTTAGAACGGGCCGTTCAGGTGTTCAGATCAGAGCTCCCTGTCGGAGCGGCAGAGCGTGATGTGAACTGAAAAGTTTTTCTGTGGCAATATTATTTAAGGAATCATTGAGCAAGCTAGCTAGCATACATTGTCACTATCTGCTAACGTTAGCTTTAGCCTTCTATTTCTAATAGTTTTTTTCATAGGCTATAAACAGAGGTGGTATAAGTATATATATATATATTGTACTTGAGTAAAAGTAGAAGCACTCAGATCTTGTACTAGAATAAAAGTAGAAGTACTCAGATCTTGTACTAGAGTAAAAGTAGAAGCACACAGATCTTGTACTAGATTAAAAGTAGAAGCACTCAGGTCTTGTACTTGAGTAAAAGTAGAAGTACTCAGGTCTTGTACTTGAGTAAAAGTAGTAGCACACAGATCTTGTACTTGAGTAAAAGTAGAAGTACTCAGATCTTTTACTTGAGTAAAAGTAGAAGCACTCAGGTCTTGTACTTGAGTAAAAGTAGAAGTACTCAGATCTTGTACTTGAGTAAAAGTAGAAGCACTCAGGTCTTGTACTTGAGTAAAAGTAGAAGCACACAGATCTTGTACTTGAGTAAAAGTAGAAGTACTCAGGTCTTGTACTTGAGTAAAAGTAGAAGCACACAGATCTTGTACTTGAGTAAAAGTAGAAGTACTCAGGTCTTGTACTTGAGTAAAAGTAGAAGCACTCAGGTCTTGTACTTGAGTCAAAGTAGAAGTACTCAGATCTTGTACTTGAGTAAAAGTAGAAGTACTCAGGTCTTGTACTTGAGTAAAAGTAGAAGTACTCAGATCTTGTACTTCAGTAAAAGTAGAAGTACCAGAGTGTAGGAATACTCTGTTACAGTAAAAGTCCTGCATTCAAAATGTTCCTCAAGTAAAATTACAAAAGTATTATCATCAAAATATAGTTAAAGTAGCGACAGTAAAAGTAGTCATTGTGCAGATTGTTCCATTTCAGAATAATAGATATGATAGGTTTTATAATGATTGATCATGAAAGTGTTCTCAAAGCTGGTAAAGGTGCAGCTAGTTTGAATGACTTTGTATACTGCAGGGTAGCTTGTGGATTTACTCCAGGTGGAACTAAAGTCTGATTTAACACTTGATTATATTTCACATCATTCATCCACATCTGCAAAGTAACTAAAGGTATTAAACACATGTAGGGGAGTAGAAGTACACCATGTACCTCTGAACTGTAGTGGAGTAGAAGAACAAAGTAGCAAAACATTGAAATACTTAAAATAAAGTACAAGTATCTCAAAATGTTGTCCAAGTATAGTACTTGTTGAGTTTATGAACTTAGTTACTTTACACCATGAGGCTATATACATTGAAAGACTTAAGCCTTGCACAGAGGCGTGAAAATACATTTTCAAAATGCTCAATAGTGCTGACAAAGTTATAAACTGACTGCTACACAATTAAAATAAATGCTTTTATATATTTCTATTAGATGTGACTCTTTGGCGTTTCTGTTATTATTAACACTGCTGCTTTAGTTGTTCTGACTGCTAAAATCCTCTGTTATTCCTCATTTTAAAGCCGATATTCCGTGGGGTGGGGGAGCCGGGGTCTCGGATCCTTTTTCATAACTGATGAGTTTGCATCCCTGTATGTTAAAAAGCCTCAGTCACCTTAATTAATGTAATAAAAACATCTCAGGTCAGTAACACTCAAAGCTAAATGTGCAATACCATGTTCAGCTATGATACTATTTATAATGTTATTGTTGTTACATCAGAAGATGTACATATTGGAAAGATTTCTTAACTTACAGTAGGCTATTTTTTACAATGTGTGTTGGAAGGATTTATTAAATTACTATGAATATTGTCATTGTTTTAGGCTTTTAGAGAAGGGTGAACTATAAGCCATATATTACATACTATATTACATAACATTTTATACCTAAAAACATAAAAGCCGCAATAAATAAATCACAATTATTCTAGTTATTTTTACCTCCCGTATTGCTTTCAACCCACCAGCTTTTATAGTGTTGTTACGTCACTAACTGTAAGCTTGTCACATACAGTCTATGGTCACTCAGAGTAACCTACTGTTAATTTAGCTGCTGGAGAAGAAAGATCAGGGGGGGGGGGGGGGGGGGGAGAGCTGCCGTTTCATTCAGACTGTTTAAAAAACGGTAACAACGGACTTTTTTTCTTAGCTGATGCATGTCAATTTAAATCAATACATACAACTATTTTTTAAATCAATAAAAACATTTTCTAAATCCATAAAAGCATTTCAATTAATATTGGGAGTCATGTCGTTACTTTGTTGAGAATGTGGCCGTGTAATACGAGGGATAATTTGCAGCGACTTGTTCCTTATGGGGAAAATAACACCCTTCATGCAGATCAGGATCCCTCCGCTACGCTTTGGGATCCTGATCTGCCGACGAGGCCCCATTAAAATATACATATTTTTAGTGAATTACTGAGTTTAGGCACGTTAATAACGTTTTAATGAAGTTGAATACAGTATATTCATATGTGTCAGTGATTTCATGTCATTTCGGCGAACATAAACATAAATGATCGTGGTGAAGATGATGATTAAATTAAGATTAAAAATTGAGAGCCGGGCCGCATTTCCTCTCGTTTGTTTTGTTCGACTAAACAACATTATTTTGTTAAATAACAACATGGTGATGTTTTGTAAATGATTACATGTCTCTTATTTAGCACAGAGTATGATATCCGTGACATATGGATCTTAACAAAGTTCCGCTGTACATCCAGCGTACTGTATCTGACTTTATTTCACATGAGCTCCAGTGTGGAACCCCACTGCACCCCCTGGTGGATCAATGATCCATTGCAGCTGGCTTCATTATAATTACATTTATCTATCACGGGGGCGGTCTCAAGTCAAGCTGGAGGTTTTCCCTTGAGCGAGGGCAGATCACGTACCAATCACGGCCCTCGCGTTTCAAACTGTCTGAAATGAAGCGCTACATCTGTAACAAAGTTAATAATTAGGGATGCCCACAAACGTCTTGTCTAGCATTGCTACAAAAGTAGAAGTACTCAGGTCTTGTACACCATGCTACACCATCTTGTGTCTGGATCCCAAAAAACTAAATGGTGGAGGCCAAAAGAGCAATCTCAAAGACTCAAAACAGTAGTCAATAAACCAGTGGGTCACGGTGACTACATCCACGTCTTATAGAGTGGTGCAGTGAAAAATGCATTTTTGTAGGCTGTTAGCATTATTCCATTGGATTTGTTATTTTGCAGAAAATAAGCTCTGTGACAAACACACATGTATTGTACTTAACATGTTTGAGCAAGATAATCTCCACATATTAACACCACTTAATGTTTTTTAAGCGTAAATCCAAAATAACAACTTTTTTTAGGCTCTAAAATAACTACATCATGGTCGCATGGTGAGCGTCCCCACTGCAAAGGTAAACATATTCTTGTGACATTTAGGGACTTGTCAGCAACTGCCGTTTTTATGAACATTCACAGGTTATTATATATTATATATTTGTCGTAGAACAACACGTGGACATCTCTTCAGTTTGTGTTAACCACACAATTTACAGTATATCAGGCATATAACCACAAACCCATTCAAAATAAACATTGACTTTGAGACGAGGGAACAAGAAATGGTAATATGCCAACTTATTTCCATTTTTTTTACCTCGATCCTGCATCACTCTATTTACAAGTGTTAAAATGATGTGGTAAAGACGACATCAGTCAGTTCACAACCAAATAGAGGGACAGTTGAAAACTGAATAATTTCTCTAAAGGATTTCTCACAAAATCAGAGACTTAAAAGCTAAATTTCCCTACTGTTGAATGATCTCATCTCGTAGTGCATTTTATTGTCCACTTTCGATTTTGAATGATAAATATGACATATACAGATGTAGCACGCTAGAATGCACTCCACCCAGCGGATTCCAACCAGAAACCCAAGGGATCCCAGTGGCTGGGATTTTAAAGCCCTCCCACTATTTCCTGAGAGGGGCGTTGCCCGATTTCCCCATTTGTTCAATTTCATGATTTAACCATGAGATGGCGCCTCATTCACAAATACACAAAGACAACTGGGTGAACTTTGGTCTTCGGTTTGTTTCCTGGACTTTCAGTACTTCAGTAATTTTTGAAGCTCTGCAGTTGTGTTTGCTGAATAGCATTTAATCACATATTTGTTATGGTTTTCACAGGCTACTATGACGAAAAAACATCCATATTTTAGATCAAATAAAGTATATCTAATCTTATTATCTTAATTGTAATTAAATAATATATAGTCTTTATATATTAAATAATCATAATAACAACGTACATGTTTACACTTCTTTATTTTGTATGCTCATACTTTTACCTTTACAATAGTTTGCTTTACTATGCAGTATCATTTGTGTCATATTGTTGTGATGTTTTTAGGCAGTACAGTAGATCGAAGTAAATCAACTTATACATCATCATGTATTATAATGTGTTGTATTATTAAGTAATATCATACATCAACCCCATTATAACAGATGCCACATTGAATGGATGAACACATTTATGCATCAATAATTATAACGGAGTATTTCTAAATATAATTTGTACAAATACTTATATGTATTTAATACTAATATCTAATGCTGTCAAAATTATCGCGTTAACGGCGGTAATTAATCTTTTGAATTAATTGCGTTAAAATATTTAACGCATTTAACGCAGGTTATGTGCGTAATCTGGAATGCGTACCGTCACTTGTGTCACAAAGCGCATTTGCGTACCGACGTACTTGTGAAGCTTTTCCAGAAGGCGGTTAGATCACCGGACGACAGAGTCGGTCTCCGTGTGCACAGACAGGGCTGCTGTTAACGTCGGTCTGTACAACGGAATTGTTCCAAAACTACGCCAACCGGCTGCTGAGGAAGACTCCCTCCCTTCACTGGAGAACTGCGCTAAAACAGCTGATCACAATGTTCACACTGTGGTCACGAAGTACTCCACTAGCCCCCCTCCCCCCCTGTCGACTTTCCTGAAGTACTCCCCCGTTGATAGAAATCAACACTTAATGAATTAAGACCCCACGGTTTGATGATTGATGATTGATTCATTTTGACACACAGAACAATGTTATAATAAACATAAATACATACTGTATGTTAAATGGATATATCCGCCTTCTTTCATTTATCTTTCCATTCCCACAACAATATACATAAAGAAACTGCATATTTTGGACATAGTTTGAATGGTGATTAATCATGATTAATACATTTTTAACCTGTGATTAATCTGATTAAAAATTGTAATCGTTTGACAGCCCTACTAATAACATAATGATTCATTTTACTTTCAGATGATAATACTTTTCACTGGGCCTATTGACAATTTTGAATGCAGCACATTTACTTCTAACACGTATTTTTACAATAATCAGAATACTTCTTCCACCTCTGATTTTGGACCCCGTCAGTGTTTTCAAAACTTTAATTCAATGTTTGATATTTCTACAGACCCTTTCAGACCGGCAATGCTGGAGAACAGAGGGGGGATGGGAGAGTTTTGTCCCATTCCGATGGCCCATTACTAGATTTGAAACAAAGCGAATGACAGCCTGCGTTGATCACCTTAAGGGAGCAGTCGGGGGGGTGGGGGGTGGTCAACGGTACATGGTCAATGTTTGTTTGAAAATGTTTGCAGTCGCGAAAGCTCTAAGCCAATCAGACATGGACAAAAAAAAGGCTCAGTCTATGTGTCGAGGGGGAACTAGAGACGCCCCTCTGCCTTTACAGCATGGTCCGGTCTGACAGCGCTCAGCTCTCTGCTTCAGAGAGGAAGAGACAGATCACCGCTCTAATCAACGTCAAAAATCATACATCCAAAACCGAATAAATATAATTAATTATTATTAATACGTTAAGTCTTGTTCATTATTTTTCACTTTTATTAAATGTTTGATATTTCCACAAACCCTTTCATACCGGCTATGAGCGATAGAAACAACAGGAACAGCATAAATATGCAAACCCAAACCTACAGTTAAACTTTACTGCTGGAGAGATCACAGGGGGGTTGGGAGATCACAGGGGCTAGAGAGCTGTGGCTGATAGGCCATTAGGTGTGTAAACAAAGAGAGTCACACACAGCCCCTGTTGATCAGCTGTTCACCTGGGCCAGTTCAGAGCTAGAGCCTGATAAGCACCGGTTTTTCCTGTTCACACCGGTTTTTACCAAGCACAAAAAATTGTCGGTGTAGAAGCAAGAACCGCATACGTTACGCTTACGTCGGAGGCGGGAGCGAGATCAACCTGAGCTAACAGTTAATGGCGAGTAGCCTACGGCAAATATAAGTTGTAACAAGCAGTAGCGCTGAGCAAAGTGACTAGAACGCAACCACACATAAAGTCAGGCAACACTAACCAGGCTTCGTGTGATTCTGTTTATTTTTACCTTACTTTGACCATCCGTTCGCTGTTATTGATCATTGTGGAGAGCAGGCAGACGTTTTGTATTATAGCAGCTATCGGATGGAATCAATACATGGGCTGCACAGGTTGTCATGTCCGACTATCACAAGTATAATCATAATGAAAAATACGCCGCTAAAATGTGCCTGTAGAAAACGGCTTATGCCACAATAGGATAGCAACAGGCCCGGACTGGCCATCAGGAGAACCGGGAGGTTTCCCGATGGCCTGGCCTGTTAAGTGGCCTGCAGGCCTGAGGATTCTTTTTGGTTATGTATGTATTGTGAACGCAACGCTGCGCAATTGTGGGTCTGACTCTGCCTCACAGGCAGTCTGGCTGTCTACATGATGTGGCCTGCCGACATGGCCACTTTCATACAGACCACACACTAATGCCCTCGATTGGTCTCTGTGTGTCATTCAAGCTCGGGAGGGTGTGTATGTGTGGCGCGAGCGAGCGAAAGAGAAAGTGTGCGCACCAGTTATTGTTGTTAGCATCCGGTCCTAGCTAGCTGCGCTAACGGATATAATGAGCTGTCAACAAGGTGGAGGAGAGTCCTCTCCTGTCAGACTGAGAGACTGATAACTTCAGCTCAGGTGAGGTAAAGGACTTTAGAGTGTTTAGATAGTTAACTTAGTCTAAGTTCTCTGTGGGTCTCAAACGGTTTGGTCACCATTTATGTAAACACATATTTCCATTTGAAGGGGGAGTGATTAGTAAAATATACATGAATAATACAAAAATATATATTAACTAGGTGAAAAAAGGCAAGATACACTTTAAAAACTTGTTGAGAGCTAAAACTAGTCTTTGCTGCTGCCTCAAAGAGGAGCAGGGGGGAGATGAGGGAAACAGGTGAGGCTGGTTCAGGAGTCCAGACACACTATGCCATGCTAACTATAAATGAACCAAAATAAATAAATAAACAAGTTTCAATGTTTTTTCATATTGGATATGGTATGTTATTGGTTATGTTCTTATGATTTTATGAGTATTTAAATGTATACAGTTCTGTTTCATATGGGTGTAGTCTCTTTATTTCCCCCTCAAAGTGCACCAGATTGATGCATTTAAGTCCAACATTTAAAATAAATCTTACCGGAGGAGCATGCCCCCGGACCCCCCTAGAGGATTTGAGGTCGACCTCCACTTAAAATATGTTCACATGGATAGGTTCCTAAATAGATTTGCACTTTTATTTTTAAATAGTAACCCATGTCCATATGTTTATTCTGGGGTAGTATATTTAAAGTTTAGGGCTATCACTATGGGCAGCAACGCTGTAAATATTGACAAATAAATCCAGGAAAATGACACAAAACAAAACTGGTAGTGGCCTGGTTGGGTGTATAATTCCCGGCCTGACTTATTGTCCCAGTCCGGCCCTGGATAGCAACAAGTAGTCAAGATAGTCAGTTTAGCTTCGATTGCTATGCTAACATCACCCATCCATCACTGCTCCTAGTACTAAACTCCTGGTCCTAGGATGGGATAAATCCAGAGACCAAATGTCACTGTGTGTGCTGTGTGCTCTGCATGTGTGACCATTAAAGAGGGTTTCATCCCTCCCCCAATTCTATCTATTTATACCAGAGAAACTTTCATAACAGCATTGTGATGCCAAACAGCGTTATTTCAGACTGAAACACATTCACTTGTGGGGAGTTGGGGTTATTGCTTGTGTGACAGTCAGACAGTGAAGACTTTACAGCGGCCGCTGCTGTGAGTTAACGGGAGAATAAACTCCAGTGGACGAGCAGCACTGCAGCGGTCGGTAAATGCCGCTGAAACACATTAATAAACAATTAACCACGTCACTCTGGAGAAAAGTATAAGGTTGGAGAAGTAGTTATTTAATTGAATCTGGCTTCGTGTGATTAAAAGTAACACAATCATCGACCTGACGCAGTCCCCCATTGTTGTTGTTGTGAGCGCCGTTGGGGAACAAATCTGCTACGTAAACGGTGACGTCATGACGCAGCAGCGGCAGCACCAGTCGGGCTCTGGGCAGTGTGAACAAAACGGGGGCTGAAAAGAAAAAACGGTTCCGAACCAGAAGAGCGCAAGCACGGAGTTAGAACGGGAACCGCAGTGGTGTGAAAGGGGCATGAGAGATGCCGAGTTTCATTCAGACTATTTAAAAAAAAAAACTGTCTGATTTTATCATTGCACAACAATGAACTCAAAGTGTGATTGTTATATCAGTAATCTTAAACAGTAATAATACAGTAAATATTATTGTTTGCCCGTGGTGAGATGAAGAGGCTCCATTAAAAATAAACCTCTTTTTAGTGAATTACTGAGTTTAGGCACGTCAATAAAGTTTTAATGAAGTTGACTACAGCAAATTCATATGTGTTAGTGCTTTCATGTCTATTCAGCGAACATATGATACATTAAATTATCGTGAGGATGATGATTAAAAATCGTTTGTTTGAGCCGGGCTGCATATCCTGATGAAAAAAAAACCTGATTGTTTTTGTAATTGTAGTACGCCAACGTGGATTAAACAAAATTATTTTGTTAATTAAAAACATGGTGATGTTTTGTAAATGATTACATGGCTCTTATTTAGCACAGAATATGATCCTATCCGTGACATATGGATCTTAACACAGCTCCGCTATAGTAATCATCAAATCTATCAGCTGTTTATTTCACATGAGTTCCAGTGTGGTAATCACTGCTCCCCCTGGTGGATCCATGATCCATTGCAGCTGGTTTCATTATCATTTATCAAGGGGGCGTATCAAGTCTGAAACGTATTCACTACGCCATCTGTGTTCCTTTCAGCGAGGATTGACTCCGTGACGAACACGGCCCCACTGTGGTAGGGACGCGCAAAATGAGGTGCTACATCTGTAAATGGTAAAGGCACTGTACTTATATAGCGCTTTATCAGGTAAATTCGACACCTCAAAGCATTTCACATAGTACAGGTCATTCACCCATTTAAGGTTAAGTATCTTGCCGAAGGACATCGAGGTGATGACTGCATGGGCTGGGGTCGAACCATGTACTTCTGTTTATTGAACGATGTATTTTAGTTTTTCACCGTCTGTGTCTTTTTTGATAACACCACTATGTATGCCAAAGTACAATTCTACACACACATTCATTTAAAGTTGCACAGCATAAAAACACAGCATTATTAATAAAAGTTCTGCATATACAGTGTTACCTAAACTTGCATCATTTTATTTGTCAGTGACTTTAAAATATAACCTTCACATATCTTAATCTCTGCCAAGGAAGTTGTTCTCGATTTCTCTGCAGGATCAGGAAAGAAAATTGTTGGCAATAAGCAGTGAATGACTAAGTATTGCACTGACTCAATTGATAAATACTTCAAAAAGTGCCAGAAACATCGATACTGAGACACAAAGATTACTAACAATTCTCTTTCTGTGCTGTAATCCAATCATTTAAGGCAATGCTTCCACCATAGGGATCTTTGCGAATGTCAAACAGTGAGCTCGTAAATAATGAAAAGACAAAATATTGATATTTTTATGGCATTGGCAGTCAGGGGAAAATAATACCTTCCCAGACATGGAGCGGAAAAGAAGCTGGCACTACTGTTGCCAAATAACCAACACAACAAGAGGCGTGATGGCCCTGTGGACACAGGGATACATATTTCTGTCAGCACTCCATCAATATTTATGTTAGAGAGGCCGAGTCAGAGCAGGCAGCAGTTAAACTAATCAACAGCTCCTGCGCCTGAGCCCTATTGCCACAGCGTTACATCAAATGCATTTACTTTAATTTAACACTCCTGTCGTGTTCGTTTTCTCATCCCTTACTTTGGTGTTCACGTCTGTTTCAACGGCTCTTGCATGAACACAAAAACCATTCATCATCACCAAATTGTATTTAACACCCTTTTAAGCTGTAAACAGTGTCTCTAAATAGACACCGAAAATGTATTCCAAAATTAACATATTGTCGATTTGTGGGAGTGTACTATCTGATGGATGAACACAATAGGTTACCCCTTCATTTCCTATGGGGGTCACTTTTGAACGGGAACACCATAGCTGTAACAAAGTTTTCCACTCAAATTCGATGAAAGTGGTTATCAGCATTTTGATATGATCACATGTGGAGGATATCATAAGTCCTTGAAGCAATAAAATGTAAAACACAATATTTATCATTGGTAAAAGTTGTAAAACGGTCAGGTTTTACCCAAACACTACAGGAGGGTTACAAAAATAAAGACAGGAAGAGGATGGATGCTTGCTGTTCCCTCTTCTATCAGAAACCAGTGCGGAAACAGTGCTGCAAGTCTACTTTATCGCCGCAATTATGATTCAGCATCTGTTCCTCTTAGCGTGTGATCAGCTAGCGCCGGTGCTGGGGTGGTGGCTGGATAGCCAACCTCTGGAGACAAGCCGCAAATTGCTCTGAGGTGCTGGCACGTCGCCAAGCCAATTCTGTCTTGTCCTTTCTGATCCTTCCTTATCAAGGGCGCCAATAACAAAAGGTAAATCACAGCTCGTATGAGTGAGTGAGGGATACAGAAAGGGACCACTGTGTGTGTGTATGCTGCATCTGTGTCCTTGTGTACTTACAGTGACCTCTGTGAGCGTGTGTATAGATGAACATCTGTGATCTGCTTTGTTTGCAAATGAACATGTGTACATTTTCATCGAGCAAAGAGGTGATTTTATGTTAGGTTTGTCTGTTTGTCGGATCACAGAAAACCTACCGAACCGATTTTCGTAATACTTAGGGAAGGGGAAATTCAGTTTTTCACTCTGGTGTTATTTACTTTACACACATAGGTCACACATGCAGTAACAAGACCTACAAACACGTGCTTTAGCGGAGTGTCCAGCAACCAGTCTACACAGTGTATTTGGTCCAATCCGGATTTCAATCGGTGACTCTTCGTTCACAAGCCATGTCCCTACTGACTGACACTACTGCCTCCCCATCATTGGACGCAGGGCCGGTTTTTGGCATATGCGAAATATGCAGTGATTTTGTGGCTCTGCAAGGGGGGCTTTACAAACATCCAAAAGACCAGTTTACTAGCTCTCAGCTAATTGCCCCATCCATCCTCCCTCCTTGCCTTCCCCTCCTCCCTCCTCAATGTACCTTGTGATCAGGCAGCAGTCGTGAATCAGTGTGTCCTCCACGTAGATGCCCCGGTCCTCATGCGTGGTCACCATGCGGCGGTTGTGACGCCATCGCAGCTCCACCGAAGGGTCCAGGTAGGAAGCGGTGCACTGCAGGGGAAGACGATCCCCACGGAAAACCACCTGTCTCTGTGAAGGGATAAGCTGGAAAAGGGGCATCTCCAGAGATCCATCTGGAAGAGGAGGAGAGGAGAAAACTGAAATTGGCGCGTAAACTTTCCCGTTCCCTTTCCATGGGAGGAAGAGCGAAATATGTCATCATTACACCTTGGGTGGAACCAATTATGAAGAATAGAAGTGGTATGGTATCAGTTTGATATTGCAAGCAAACTGTCATTTCCAGTTGTGAAATTAAAGCCAACGGATGTTTTCTGGTTCCAAAAAAGAAATTGAGTTGTATAGAAGTCTCTGAAAAACGTACCCTTCTTCTCACACAAATTATTACCTATAGTTGAGCTCAGTGTCTTTTTTGCATATGGTGAAGCAAATTTGTATCTTTTTGAGATAATCTTTTATTAATCTTGGGAAAATAGTGTTTTGTAGAGAGTTTATGAACCAATACAACTGACAAAAGGTGTTACATAAACAGATGTTATCTTGCAATGCATACTGGGATTTGTTTTTATTCTACTAATTCAATATTAGAATAAAATATGAGTGCCTGTTGAACAATCAAAGGCTTTCCAAAATGGCTGGATTCATTCAGAGGTGTTCAGTTTGGAGACAGAAGAGCAGCTGATTTTGCGACTGTGTTCATCTTATTTTTACTCTTGAAGTATGCCATACAATTCATCTGCAAGCTTAAATATGAGAGAATTGATCCTTTTGAACAATGTAAGTGAATATCATTTATTTTCAGTATATTAAAACCATCTTGGATCTGGTTCCGAAAAACCTAGATGGCGTCCAAACTCTAGTCCAGGGTTACTCAAATACAAATCTTAAAGGTCCAAATAAATGTTTTAATAAGATGAAGGTCCGTTTATTACGGTCATTCAAACTTTTAAACAATTGCACCAAAATTCTTAACACGAGGTTGCAAAAACAAAAATAATCTGTATGCAGCAGTTTTCATTGTTATTGTGTCTGTGCTTGATCCCTCAGAGTGGCAGTGTAAGAGCAGTTATGAATAAAGGCAGCCGCACCCTCTTTCATTCAGCATTCCCATTATTGCTTTATAAATGTCTTGCCCCCTTGTGTGTCCACTGAGGTTAATCAGGCCCAACACATCTTCAACAAACTCCCCCTTTGCCTCATCATAAAAACTCACAAACACCAGCAACTGAGCATTGTCAGTGGTGTCAGTGGACTCATCCACAGCTAAGGAAATTCACTGTGCACTTTTTTATTCCTTCACAAAGCTGATTCATCAAATCACCAGCCAGTATTTATGTTCTTCTGGTTGCTGTGGAATCTGAGAGGGGGATTTGCTTGACCTGTTATTTCCTCTTTTAGTTTGCCTTCAAACATGGTCTCCATCACTTCAGTCATGCATTCTTTATACTTCAGTTATGATCCAGTGGAAAGCCCTTACCTACTGGCCTAGTTCAATCAAAGTGGTTATTTTCTGTTGGCTGGGCAGTGTAGTTTTACACACCGTCTTATTTGACTTTCTCAGGACTTCTAGCTGTTTTTGGGGGCAGACCCCCACAAAGAAAACATATATTTACACACGTAAGGTCATCATCTTAACAGTTTTGTATGCTCATCCGTGAGCAGAGCATCAAGTTGACATGTCTATTACAGCTGAATGCGGCGATTACCATTTTGTTCAGCAAAATGCCTCACAAAATTAGAAAGATCCAAAGCTTTAGTGCGTTTTGATTCAATGCTGATTACAGCCAACCTGACAGTCTCTTCTCTGTCATTGTAGACCGCAAATACCTCATTCCTTCAGTACTTGGGTCCGAATGCTTCTCGTTTTGTGCCGTCCCGTTCAAATGAAATCGCCGCTAATCATATTTCAACATTCGCACCAGGGCCGGGGGAGGGGTTACAAGACGTACGTCTAGTGCTGCATTCACTTGCACTCGGACATTAGAGACGTTCTCTCATAAATGTCCGATGAGCCACAACTTTTCTTTCAAAACAAAGCTGCCAACTGGGGTGGCAGCTGGGTGGCAAGGCCTAATTTTAGGGTGGCAGATGCCACCCCATGCCACCCCGGGGTCCCCGGTAGGTGAAACTAGGCTACTAGCTACAGTAAAGATGCAACTAGAAGAGCTGTTAACTCTCGCTCTGACTTTTTTTTTTAAACACACATTTTTCCCACCCGCATTTCACGAAGACCCGCCCTACTGTTCCTCTGATTCGCAGACTGTTGGTGGGGGGGAAAAAACGCTGGCGGGATGCTGAATGTGATTGGACCAATGTGTTGACAGACACACAGACAGTGGAACAGTCGGACATGCAGAGCGCTGTTTGCAGTGGACATAGCGGAGAATTTTGACTCGTTGCGTTGTCTCAAAGATAACACAGAAAATACAGATAACACAGATAACACATATGAAAAGTATAATTTGCTCAGAGTCCAGAGACAGTTGTGGTTCGATCCGGACCGGAGTCCGGACTTTGAGGATGCCTGCTGTAGTCCATAAACCAATGGGTGACTTCACAATGACTACATCCTCCTCCTAGTGTATGCTTGCAAGTGGTGTTAAAATCTACGATTGTGGCATTCCATGCATGTTTCATATCAGGCCGTAAACCACAAACCGTCTCTTACCCCATAGAACAAACACACTCAAACATATGTGCATGCCCCCAATGATATTGTCAAGACACACACACACACACAATATCGTCAAGACGCACACACACACACGCTGTCAAGGTCACACTCCTGCCCCTTCGTTCACACATGTTGTTGCTGCTGTTGCTGTGCGAGATGACTCTAACATGTTCACAATGGAAACCTACCAGTGATAGGATTACCTACCTCGCAGCTGACCTCAAGCCTTTTTTTATTGCCAGATCATATAACTACGATGAGGAGTAAAAGAGAGGGACAGTGTGGCAGTATTGCTTTATTTTGACAACCTCAGGACCTGATTGAACTGATCATACTGCAGACACACAACGTAGAAGACAATATCTCTAATCATGATGAACATGTAAAGATGTATCAGCGTTGCCTGGCCGTGTATTTTCTCCAGGATTAGTCGAGTGCCTTGGCAGATCACTGTACCGCCTCAGGAATTCTTTCCCAGCACGTTTGTTCAGACAAGACATTTCCCTGGCCACGCTCCAAACAGCAGCGTAAGCAAGCGCTTTGCCTTCGCTTGTATTCCAATCAATTGTGGATGTTGCTGCTGAAAGGCAATTCGATATATGGGTCATAACGTATTTTATTGCTCCATGCATTGGTTTGAAAAAAGAGAATACTGAAGGATCTGTGTCAGGTGATGTGGTTGAATTTCTCTAGCTCACAACTAAACATTTCCCCTGAGAAAAAAAAAAGCAATGACTGTTTATGGGAATATATAACCCTGTAAATAATAATGGCTGTTAACACATGCAGAGTTTTCCCTTAAGTTTTCTACATAAGAAGGACATAATAACGTGTACAACTGTGCATGCAGCCTGTTTGTTTGTTTGTAGATTTGTTCTATTTTAAACTTTTAGCTTTATCATTTGATCTTATTTGTTTTTTTTCTGTTAATAACTTCTATTTGCAACTTATTAAGCTGTGCCATCTCAAAACTGTCCTATAGAGAGAAATGTTGTTTTTTAGCTGTTGAGTTGCTGTGTGTCTCCCTTGTTTACACCAGGGAGAAGCTAATTGTGCTAAAGCCAGCTAGCATGATGGTCAGAACAATGGCTATCCCCACTGAAATCTGGAGAGGATACAGGGTTAAATGAAGAGACGAAGGAGGAGAGCTGGCACCAGATTTAAAAAAAAAAAGAGATATAAGCCCCCTCTCATCATGGGCAACATAAAATCCCTGGATAATGGAATGGACAAGATGACCACGATAGCCAGGAGTTCAACAGAATATATGGAGTGTAATTTGGTGTGCTATCCGGGGCATGGCTGCAACAGGATGTATCTAGTGGTGGCATCTGGACTGTTCAGGTGGTATTTCCAACAGCAGCTTTTGCATTAACAATCCTACCATGAGCCTGAGTCTTTACCATGAGCCTGAGTCTTCGTCATATCTTCACCATGAGCCTGAGTCTTCATCATGTCCTCACCATGAGCCTGAGTCTTCATCATGTATTCACCATGAGCCTTAGTATTCATCATGTCTTCATCATGAGCCTGAGTCTTCAGAGGTCTTTGCGCTGTGGAGGACATCCCGCCTCATTCCTGTGTCTAAGATGTCCTTGTGGACTTATGATGTACATTTTTACTTCAACTTATGTTTATATGTATGTATTTATTTGTATTCTAACATCGTACAACTATCACAAAAAACACTTTTTCCCCACAGGGATTAATAAAATATTTGTTGAATGATTGAATCATACATGCTGCAAAAGAGTCTTGATGGCTTGAGACGGACATTCAAATAAATATGTCACTAATACTGATTCTTCTATGATTACATCTCTGTGTAAATTGAACAGCTGACCCTGTTAGAGTGTTAAGACTCGATGTTGGTCTTTAACAACAGTAGCTGAGGCTTTGTTATCTCCTGCGAGTGACGCGTAGCAGAAGCAGCATGGGGGCCGTTGCCTGTTGACTTGGCAGATGCTGATACTGTTGACACAATGCTTTGAGCAAAATGCAATTATTGGTTGTGTGCTGGAGAAGGAGAGGGACAGAGACAAGAGCCGCTTTCAAACCAAGTACTTTGCCGTACTTAGTTCCCAGCACTTAGTTCCCCCATGGAACTAAAGAGCAGATCGCGTTCAACTCCCTGAGGGAGGATTACTCAAATGAAGCCACTGACGTCACTTCTTCTTCTTCTGCTTTGGGTTTACTGGCAGGCTGCAAACAACTTCAGGGTGTATAGTGCCACCCGAAGTCCCCGGCCGGAAGTCCCCGGAGTTGGGGACTGGCTTCAGTAGAAGCCTTCCGAGTAAATCGCCAGAATGCCGACACCTCCCCCATCTCCACCGCTCCCATGTTTTTTTTTGTGTTGCCATAAGTTATTCTCTCCCCGTTGGTGCGCGGGGCTAATGTTAATGCTAATAATGCTAATGCCAGCAAATACAATGGTGGCTTCACAAAACGTTTTTGCAGAGTTTTACAGGGCGTGATTTGAAATTCGCCCAGCCAATCAGAAATTTGAACTTTTTTCCCCCCAGGAAAGTATCTGCTCTCTAGCAGGGACTGAAAATGGGGGAAAAGTTCTCATGAACTAAGTTCAAAATCCCAGGAACTATCAGAACTAAAAGGGAAAAGTACGGGAAAAAGTACTCCGGTGTGAAAACGCATGCGCACCTCCGCCCAAAAAAAAGCACTGGGTCATTTGAAAAAAGGCGCATTTGCGTACCAACATTGAGAGAGAGGGAGAGAGAGAAGAGAGGAGAGGGAAGAGAGGAGAGAGAAGAGAGGAGAGAGAGAGAGAGAAAGGTATTTGCGAGTTGCATATGAACTCAGGGCCGGCCCGTAGCACTGGCGTCATAGATGTTCGCCTAGGGCGCCAGATCTGGGGCCTCATGTATAACGCCGTGTGTAGGATTCACGTGGGAAGTTTGCTTACGTAGTAAAAATCCGAAAAATAGGTCCATACATTTTCCGACATTTTCGGATTCACCGAACATTGCGTACCGGCGAGGAAAGTGCGTACGGCACGTCCTACGCCGGTTTCCCTTTATAAATCACAATCTACTCGAAATGCGGTGCAGCTTTTGCGGGCTTCACGTAACGCCCATATTTGCCTATAAATAGTCAAAGAAACGCCCATTCATTCATTCATTTTGACTGACTTTATGAAGAAGATCGCAGGAAATGACGACAGAACAGCTAAAAAAGACATCTCACACCGTGTCAGATTTAGGTTATTTTGGGGAGGTCGAGATAAATCATATTGTTTGGTGGATGCAGTTTGAACAGAGTAGCAGCATGGAGGTCGGATCGTCACCAAAATAAATAAATAAGTGGTCCGAAAAAGTCTAATGACAAAATAAATACACATAGCCTAACCTTCCTCAGGCAGTGTGTTTGTACCGACGAAAGGAGACACCCCCTTGATGAGAAACTGTAAGAAATGATCGGGGAATCCCTCCGGAGTGGAGTCATGATGACTGGATCTGAATTATTTGTTTGTATTTGGTGGTTTGTGTTCCAGCTGTCGATCAGCAACTATTTATCCATAATCCATCAGTTAAAGAAAATACAACTAATGTGTTGTGTTATATTAGCTGTACAATTGACCACATGTGGTGTTCTTAGTTTCCATACCTCCTGTGTTTTACGAGCGACTTATCAAGTCTTAGCAAACGGCATAAAACACGATTAAACATGAGAGTATATAAAACCATGCTCGTATCTATACAATCTATAAAAATACAAAACGGCCTCAGTTTAGACGTAATTCTGTCCTTCTGCACACCGCAGATTAACATAACATATTCGAGGTAGTTTTCAATAACATATCGGTATATATGTATTTCTCCAAGTTAGGTGTGCACTGAGGAGTCTCAAACAGGCGTTTGTTTAATCATTTTAATATTGGCATTAATCAATGTTTGCAAATGAATTCTTAATGAGAGGTAACATTTTATTTATGGTATTATTTTCACATATTTCTCTCCATTCTTCCTTCTGCCAACGGTGTCGCAGTTTCTCGTCTCTCCCGTGTTTGTGCTTGGTGTGTACACGCATGGGTCAGAGTTTGCGTGGAGGACCACACATTTTCCTGTCAAGTTTGTTTTTTATAGATCGCAAACATTGCGTAGAAACTAGCGTACGCCATCTTTTCAGTTTACGCACCGTTTATAAATGAGGCCCCATGTCTGTGCTGCGGCTCTCATCTCAGCTGTTAAAGAACCTGAAGTCCGTGGCTAGATGAGTCAAACAGAGTCCTGCCCTGACCTCCATACAGGAAGCACCTGATCCTGGCAGGAAGCTGCACGCGCTGCTACGTTCCCCCTCATTTGCAGGCATAACCCGACCTGTATCAGCGTGGGTACAGGAGCTCATTGCTGGAATGTGTGGTGCAGACATCTGCTACCCATCACACTGTAGCCACTGGAGAAAGAAACAGATGCATCTTCGTTGACATGTCTTCATGAAAACAAAAGGGGGAAAACTGTAGAGGAATATTAATAATTCCAATGCTTTGGAAGTGTGGAGTGGGGATAATTTCATCCTGTCCCGTCATTATTCTTGATAACAAGAAGCTAGCATCAGGTGTAGAGCATAATCCCATCCCCACAAGCCGGTGGACATTCCCATACGAAGCTAAGGGCTGTTAGAGAACCACACTGAATCCAATTTGTAATTGTTTGTTACAAGTCAATGAATAAGGTATTGTAAGGTGGAGTTGTGCGGCGGAGAGGCAGATGGATCCAAGCAGGGTGAGAGCAGGGAGCCCAGAACGTTATCATTGTAATCCCATAATGCAGGGATCACCAACTACATTTGTCCAAGGGCCAACATGTATCCAATAGACACTTTCGCGGGCCAGCAATTTTTGAAAGTAATCAGAATACAGTTACAGTTACGTGTCTTAAAAACGTATTCAGATTACTTTTAGAATACTTTTGGAATGCTTTATTTTTCCATAGCAGATGGGTTTGTTTTGGTGAACAGGAGACACTTATTTTACTGTTTTAATGGCTTATCAAGAACTCAAACAAAACATCTTGGTGTCATTCTGGACAGCTCTCTCATCTGCACCCCACATAAAAAACATCACCCGGACTGCATTCTTTGTACTGTCTTAAAACCTTTCCTTGGAATATGTTATGAATTGTAAGGTGTCCTTGGGTGCTTTGAAAGGCGCCCCTAAATAGAATGAATTATCATTATTTATTATCTGAAACGATGTAATAACTTTTAAAACTGTTTCCAGTCACTTGCTCCATGCATTCAGCAGCAGCAGGCCATTCACTTTAATTGTATCCCCTTATGAAATGTCATAATTTCGACAATAAATAAATGCTACATAAACGTTATCTTGCACATTTTATCTAACCATCTCCGTTTCTAACTATAGGTTACTTGCGTAACCCCAGTTCTCAGAGTAACATGAAGTGAGATGTCTCACTATGGGATGCGCCTCATCGTGGAGCAAACAGAAGCATCAATCTCACATACTCCAATCCTGATTGGCAGGTGATCTTGACGTCAGCGTCAGGGAATACACCCCCTATAAGTAACTTGCGATACGTTGCATGCGTCATTCAAAATAAGCACCTCTTCTCGCTTCACCATAGCAAGGAGGGCCGTCTGGTGAGACATCTCACTTCATGTTACTCTGAGAACTGGGGTTACGTAAGTAACCTTTAGTTCTCATTCATAACACTCCGTTCGATGTCTCACTATGGGAAATCGTAACTCCCGTATTGCCAGACGAACTTATCTTGAAAGTCACCAAGACCAACCAGAACCTTACAATTAAATCTCTAACTCAGCAGGGGGCCCAGCACTGCTCGAGCCACACTGGGAGTAGAGACGTCTAGCCTGTAAAAGCGGACAAAAGTGAGCGGCGAAGACCAGCTCGCTGCTGCACTAATGTCTTGAATGGAAACACCCTTGAACAAAGCCCAGGATGTAGCCATTCCGCGAGTCGAGTGAGCACGCAAACCCGAAGGTGCCTGCAAACCCTGACTCGTATAGGCCAAAGCAATTGCCTCCACAATCCAGTGGGAGAGCCGTTGCTTGGTAACAGGCCTGCTCTTCTGAGGGTTAGCCTAGGACACAAAGAGTTGGTCATTATGACGAAACTTCTTTGATCTGTCCATATAAGTGCGTAAAGCACGGACTGGACACAGCAAATTTGGCTGCTG
This sequence comes from Notothenia rossii, assembly GCF_949606895.1. Classification (NCBI taxonomy): domain Eukaryota; kingdom Metazoa; phylum Chordata; class Actinopteri; order Perciformes; family Nototheniidae; genus Notothenia; species Notothenia rossii. The sequence continues at coordinate 59,235,250 of NC_136909.1, read as the reverse complement.
TTCCCCGGAGGGACACAGCAGCGGAGGAAATGCTTCAATGTCAATTGGAGTACATGAACCAACCACCTTAGGTACAAAGGCAGGGTTGGGCTTCAGTAACATCCTAGTATGCCCTGGGGCAAACTGGGTGCATGAAGGATGCACAGACAGCGCATGAATGTCACTGACACGTTTGGCGGAAGCCAGGGCCAGTAGCAGCACTGTCTTGAGTGACAGGTGCTTCATGTCAGCTTCTTCCAAGGGTTCAAATGGAGCTCGAGTGAGTCCATCTAAAACCACTGTCAAGTCCCATAAGGGCACCAGTGACCTGGAGAAGCTTGCGAGCTCCCTTCATAAAACGGCAGACCAGGGGATGCTGGCTGGCCGTCTTACCCTCAAAGCCCACATGGCATGCGGCAATAGCAGCCAAGTACACTTTGATCGTGGAGAAAGCTCTGTGTTTATCAACCAGGTCCTGTAGAAATGATAAAATCACTCCAACAGGACACTGAAAGGAAGTGTGCCTCTTTTGAAGACACCACTCCTCAAACACCCTCCACGTATAGTCATAGAGAGGCCTGGTGGAGGAGGCTCTCGCACTCTGAATAGTGGTTATCACCTCTTGCGGGAGACCCACTGTACTTAAATTGTACCACTCACGGGCCAAGCCCAAAGGGCCATGCCCTCCGGGTGTGGGTGAAAGACCGTCCCCCCCGCCTGAGACAGTATGTCTCTGCTTAGGGGGAGCTGCCACGGCTGACCGTGCAGCAACTGATAAATCTCCGCCAGCCAGTACATTGCAGGCCAGTGTGGAGCTATCAGGATCATTGTGTGGCGCTGTTCCCTCACTCTGGCCAGAGCTTGGGGTATCAGGGCCAGGGGTGGAAATGCGTACAGGAGGACCGGGGGCCACTCGTGTGCGAACGCGTCCACGCCTAACGGTGCGTTTCGATCGCGCATTGAGAAGAAAAGCTGACAGTGAGCATTTTCTTTTGATGCGAACAGATCTACCATGGCTCGGCCATCCAGTTTTAGAGCGGCTACCCAGCACTGAAACTCTCTCATGTGTAAGCGTCCCAGTCGTATGACCAGAATGGCTGACGCCATGATCAGCCCCAGTAACCGCAGGCATGATCTGAAGGGAACATGTTTGCGCAGCCGGAAACGAGCGAGACAAGCTCTGAAAGCTTTCACTCTTCTCGCCGACAAGCGGGCTGTAAAAGGCACCGAGTTTAGGTGTAAACCCAGGAAGAGCACAGTCTGTGCTGGGCACAGCATGCTCTTCTCCGTGTTTATTATGAAACGCAGGTTGAGCAGGTGCTTTACGAGGACATTTGTCTGCGTAATAGCCTCCTCCTTTGACTGTGCGAGGAGCAGCCAGTCGTCCAGGTAGGTTGCCAGGCAAATACCCTGTTGTCTAAACGGGGCTATCGCGGCTTCCGTACATCATACAAACACTCTTGGACTGAGAGACAGTCCGAAAGGGAGTACTCTGTATTCGTAACAGACCCCCTGAAATGCGAATCTCAGATATTTCCTGTGTGGGCAATATACTGGGATGTGGAAATACGCATCTTTCAGGTCGACTGATGTAAACCAGTCGTTTTGTCGCACGAGACGCAGCAGAGATGTGTGAGTGAGCATTCTGAATTTGTATCTTCTTAGATACGCATTCAGAGCCCTCAAATCTAGTATTGGGCAAATTCCGTTCCCTCCCCGTTTGGGAACGGGGAAATACTTGGAATAAAAGCCGCTCTGGCTCTGCTCTGCGGGTATTATAGATATAGCTCTCTTTTCTAGAAGTGAGAGGATCTCCCTTTCTAGAATGAGGGCTGACTCCCCTCGGGCCTGTGAATATACGATGCCCGAGAAGCGAGGGGGGGGACAGCGAATTGGAGTTTGTAGCCCTGTGTAACTGTTTTTAACACCCAAGCAGACGTTGTGAGCATCTTCCACTGTTCGCTCCTTAGAGTCAGTGGAGATGACACGTGTCCTGCACCCTGAGTCTCTATTTGTTGTGTTATAGGGCCCTCTAGTGTCTGAACACGGTGGTACCCTGATTTGACGATTCCTACCGACACTGCGCATGCGCGAGACGGAGGCGTCATCGCAACCCCCACCGGCACTGCGTCTGCACGTGACGGTGGCGGCCTCATGGCCCCAGTCGTCACTGCGCATGCGCGAGGCGGTGGTGCCTTCACAGACCCGTTTATTGTCCGTCTTTTGAGAGTGCTCGTAGCTGCTCTCAAAAGGGGAACAAATGGCGGGCTGTTTATTGGTTTTATTGTTTTTATTGTTTTGAGCTGCGCCCTTGGCCTGAGGCCTGGATGCATCAGCGGAAAATGCTTTATAAGAGAAAACGGAACAATATTGTGACAACAAGTGTATTGGTGCACTTGAGGATGGCGTTGAGGCATCTCTCGAAGCAGCGGGAACACATCTGGAGCTGGGGAACCATGGACTTCCAGCTCTGTCAAGGAGGGGAGAAGAGGGGGCTGTCAGACCGGCCGCTTCTTCTTCCTCGCCTGCTGGCCGAAATTCTGGGTTGGCTGTGCCTGGGCTGCAGCAGGAACCGGAGATTTTCTGGGCCAGTTTGTCCTCGTCTCCTGCCTGGGCTGGGGACTCTGGGCGGACTGTGACCTCTGCAGCTTGGGTATCTTGAACCGAGCTGCTGGGGCGGCCTGGGTGAAGGACTGCCGCCGTGGAGGTAGCGGCTGGACCCGTCGAGGGAGACAAAGGTGGAGGGCCTCGTCTTCCTTCTTTTTGGACTCGCATCTCTTCTGCATAGAAGCGAACGCAGATCCAAAAATTCCCTCGGGAACGATGGGCATGTCCAGCACATCCTCTCGTTCCCGGTCTGGGAGGTTGGTGAGGTTGAGCCATCTCGCTCTTTCCTGCACCACCATAATTCCCATAGCCTTGCCCGTGGCCTGGACGGCGCAGCGTTGAACACGGAGACAGATGTCTGTGATCGCGGCTATCTCGTCCAGTACTGCCGGTCCAGGGTTGCTTGACATTTCCTCGCACAGCTCCGCTTGGTATGTGGTTAGCAGCGAGGAAATTTTCAATGCCCTGGCGGACAACGCTGCGGCTTTGTAGGACCGTTCAGTCATGGTTGACTGGAACCGGTCCGCCTTGGCCGGTAGCGTGGGGTTCCTGCTCGGTGCAGACACCGTCCTCGGGAGGAGGTGAGCTGCCACCAGCGGTTCCATCGCCAGCATGCGGAGTAGGCCGAGCTTCTCCATGCCGTCGCAGTCTAGGGAGGAGGCACCCTGGATCGGGGTCTTGTTGCTGAAGGGCCGGTCTCTCCACGAGACCGACACTTCTTCCAACATCTCCGGAAAGACTGGTGTTGCCTCTTTGTCCTCATTGTTTGGGGCAAATTCTTACCCTCGTAACGGGATCTGGAGGTCTCCTTGGCCATTTCAGGCCATGGGATGTCCAGTCTGGCTACGGCACGCTGACACACGGCCTGCAGGTCCATACTTAGACAGGGCGAAGCTGGTGTGCTATCACCCCCGCGAGCAGTCATCGCTCCCGGCGTCGCAGCCTGAGCCGATCACATGAAGACGTTGTCTTCCTGTTCGTCAGATTCGGACAGGAGGAATCCCGAGGCGTCCTCGTCATCCTCCGTATAATCCAACTCTAGGACGTCTTCTGCGGATGGACCAAGGTGAGGTCCAGCCGGGAGCTCCAGCTTGGTATAGCGTGGGGCTCGCTCGCGCGTCCCTCGCTGCTACCGAGTCCCAGCCTGACACGCTGCGGGACTCCGGTTCTGCAGCGGCTACCACTGATGAGCCCCAGACCGACACAGTGCGGGGCTCCATCTCTGTGGAGGACGCCCTCATGTCATGATTTCCATCCGGTAAATCAGGGGACATGAGGGGGTCCTGACTCGACAGGCTAGCTTGGCGAGCTAGCCGTCGGCGGAGGCTCCTCGTGGTGAAACGAGCACATGGGCCGGGGTTGTCGATAGCCTCCTGGGCATGTTGCAGCCCGAGGCAGGACGAGCAGACCTGGTGTGCGTCTGTGTCCGAAATCTTTGACCCACAGCCGCAAAGCCGAGCCTCCGGTTCCCTGGCTCCTCTGGTGTTAGGGAGAGATGTGTCCATCTTGTTCGCCATTACGGCGACGTAGGAAGGACGCGCTCGTAGCAGGTGCGTTAGCCGAGAAAAAATCCTCTCCAACCTGTCGTTAATCCGGGGAAAAGACGACGGTGTAGGATTTATTCCCGAAGAATATTAACTGGTGTGTTAATATTTTTTACTTAATCCTATTCTTCTCTGGTGGAGAGGAAAGTAAAAAGCGTCCTCGCTAGCGTGGTGTCGGTAGCAAGGAGGGTAAGCTAGCAACAGGTGTGCTGCTAGCTTAAATCAAAACCTTACCTTTTCGATTTCCGAAGAAAAAAGAAAAAAGGGTGAGGTCGAATGTGGCACTAACTGGTGTGTTAGTACCTACAATCTTCTCTTCGAAGAATATCTAAGGGTAGCTCGCGAGCGTCCGTCGACCAAATGTTGCTAGGATAGCTTGGTTCCGTCTGTGGACAGTTAAGCTGCGCGGCTGCCGATAAAGAGATGTGCTCTGAAGCGAGAAGAGGTGTTTGAATGACGCATGCGATGTAGCGCAAGCCACTTATAGGGGGTGGATTCCCTGACGCTGACGTCAAGATCACCTGCCAATCAGGATTGGCGTATGTGAGATTGATGCTTCTGTTTGTTCCGCGATGAGGCGCATCCCATAGTGAGACATCTCACTTCATGTTACTCTGAGAACTGGAGTTACGTAAGTAACCTATAGTTAGAAACGGAGATGGTTAGATAAAATGTGAAAGATAACGTTTATGTAGCATTTATTTATTGTCGAAATTATGACATCATAACGGGATAAAATCAAAGTGAATGGCCTGCTGCTGCTGAATGCATGGGGCAAGTGACTGGAAACAGTTTGAAAAGTTATTACATCGTTTCAGAAAATAAATAATGATAATTCATTCTATTTAGGGGCGCCTTTCAAAGCACCCAAGACACCTTACAATTCATAACATATTCCAAGGAAAGGTTTTAAGACAGTACAAAGAATGCAGTCCGGGTGATGTTTTTTATGTGGGGTGCAGATGAGAGAGCTGTCCAGAATGACACCAAGATGTTTTGTTTGAGTTCATGATAAGCCATTAAAACAGTAAAATAAGTGTCTCCTGTTCACCAAAACATACCCATCTGTTATGGAAAAATAAAGCATTCCAAAAGTATTCTAAAAGTAATCTGAATACGTTTATAAGACACGTAACTGTAACTGTATTCTGATTACTTTCAAAAATTGCTGGCCCGCGAAAGTGTCTATTGGATACATTTTGGCCCTTGGACAAATGTAGTTGGTGATCCCTGCATTATGGGATTACAATGATAACGTTCTGGGCTCCCTGCTCTCATCCTGCTTGGATCCATCTGCCTCTCCGCCGCACAACTCCACCTTACAATACCTTATTCATTGACTTGTAACAAACAATTACAAATTGGATTCAGTGTGGTTCTCTAACAGCCCTTAGCGTATGGGAATGTCCACCGGCTTGTGGGGATGGGATTATGCTCAACACCTGATGCTAGCTTCTTCTTATCAAGACTAATGACGGGACAGGATGAAAATATCCCCCCTCCACACTTCCAACGCGTTGGAATGATTAATATTCCTCCACAGAGTTTTCCCCCTTTTTTTTTTCATGATCGAACGGAGTGTTATCAATGAGAACTTTCAATATATTTTAAAAGAGATCTCTCTCTCATTTGCGTGCGGGGGCGGGGCCTCACAGACACCATCTCTCTCGCTCACAGACATGCTGCAGCGCTGTGCAGTGTGCAAACAGTTCTGCCGGTAATGAATATTACATTTTGTGAGGAAACTTTTCCACCAATAATTCCAATAAGTATTCCAAAATGTATTCACTTCAGGTTTAGGAAAGTAACTGTAATCAGATTACTCGTTTTTCAAATGTAACGCCAGCTGAATACAGTTAGCCTACTTGATTTTTGTATTCTGATTACGTAACGCCGTTACATATATTCCGTTACAAACCAACCCTGCTTCTAGGCTACTGTCCCGCAGCTCCAGCCTCTCTGTCGCAGCGGGGCTGCTGCTGTGGTGCCGAGTGCATTAACCAGACTCTTCACAACGAAGGATAACTTCTTCTTCAAGGCAGGGAAGGTTTCGCAGTGCGCAGTCTACTGACCCGCAGCTGCTGCCTCTCTGTTGGACTCCGGTACTGCACCTTACTCACGAGACGTTGTAAAAAAAAAGGGTGGGGGGGGAACGCAGTAACCACTCCAACAACGCCACAGTCACCACCGTCGTGCGGGCCGGATGAGAATGTCTGGCGGGCCGGATGTGGCCCGCAGGCCGCCAGTTGGTGGTCACTACCATAATGGATGCTTCAGGGCCTGAAAGCAGCGCTCCTCGTCCTGCCTTCGGATTCCACTTGACTCTTTGTCTGTGGACTGTGCAGAATTACCCTGTAATTGCTTTGGATTGTTTTGCCTAAATGAAAAACACATACAATTATGATTTGCATAGAATCACTCCTGAGTGATTCAGTGGTGCTGCTGTCTGTGTATGCACAGACTGTGGGGGGGGGGGGGGGGGGGGGGGGGGGAGGGTGTAGGACATGTACATGTCGTAGACTGGGTCACAATTAGCTTATTAAATACAAACTGCTGCACGTCATACCGTGCACATGCACATACTTGGCTTGAGCTCCTGTTATTTGGCTTCCTAGAGAAGCAGCCTTTTTCTGTTTAGCTTTTTTAAATAATAGAACAAATGTGTTTGTTTACAAATCAAATGATGTATGTGCATTGAAAGAGGTTATTCCCCCCTGACAAAAGAAAACAAAAAAGGAAGAATGAGTCTACCATGCAGTCATATATGTTGCCTCATCAGGGACAACACACACATTTAAAAAGCAATACAGAATGCCTACTGCATTATCTTTACATTTGAGCATTTCTTTTATAAATAAAGATATTTTTCAACAAATATTGGAAATGTATAAACCCATCCAAATATATGACATTAAGGGGGCCCTTTCACACTATTTAGGGTTTTCCCTTTCCTGTAGTGTGTTATATAGGTTTTTTATGCCCTCATTGGACTCCTTTGTTTACTCCCCCAACATAGTGACATCACTATGTAACACTCGCAATTCATTTGGCTCGTGCTTCAGCAAATTGTATTTGATAGACTAAGGGGCGGGACATCTCCAAGAGGTCAACCAATCACAACAGAGCCGGCCAGCTAACCAATCAGAGCAGACTGGGCTCTGGTTTCAGACAGAGGGTGAAAAGAGGTGCTGCAGCACAGGCAGTATGAGAAATATAAAGAGCTGTTTGAACATTAAAGGTCCCATGTCATGCTTTTCTGGTTATTACCCGTCCCCTTCTGTGTTATGAAGGTTTTTATGCATGTAAACGGTCGGCTGAGTCACAAACCCTCAAAGTACACCCTGTAGCGAGTAAAACTCTAACACAGAAAATACCTCCCCAAAACGCCTCGTTGGAGATACGTCATTGTCCATTTGATTCTTCCGGGTACGCATGATGTCAACCGTACCCGGAACGAAATGGACCAATCCGTGGAGCCGTTACGTTAAGCCCCCTCTGATAGGTCCAAATTTACCAATCCACGGACTTCCTCACACACACACTCAGTGCAAGCAGCTCTGCTGATTCCTCCTCCCTGGCTGCAGGCTGATAACAGACAGTTGGGATCGAGGCGAAATTCTCTCTGCAGACCCATTCTCACAGCGTTTATCAACCTTTTTCTTACTCAATATTAAGCCACACTTATTGTTTTTACTTCGGCTGTGACTTTGTGTGTGCTCAGGATGAGTTTGGCTGTGTTTCGCTGTGTATCGCTAAACAAGGAAACAACACCTCCTTGGAGCTTAGCGCGATTCACAACGTCCCGACCAATCAGAGCACACTGTGCTCACAGGGAGGGTGGGGGCTGGAGCTACAACGAGCCGTTAAAGGCAGAGAGTGAAATTCAGTGAATACGTAGTTTACAGAGATGCTGTATGAGAAACAAATGTGAGTTTGGAAAATTGCACAATATAAATCTATTCTAGTAGACCTCAACAATGGAATTATGATCAGTGTAAATGGCCATGACATGGGACCTTTAGAGCATGGAGACATGTCACAGTAGAGACACTAAAAGCTAAAACGAACCTGAAGATTTGCAGATTTAAGGCCCCTTTAAGTGATGACGCTCAATTTTGTCACCCAACAATTTTAAGATGAAACCTACTCCCTTAGTCATGGGTTTGTTTTGATAACATACAATGTAATATCTCTTTAACAGTGAAGTAGTAGTCATTATGGGCATATTTGTTATGATCTTTGAATATAGCCTTTAATAAATTTGAGCCCCCTAATGCATAATGTGCATCTTCATATAATGCCACCTCACTTTGCACATACACACAAACGCGTATGGTAGCCTACCCAGTACCGACCAATGATTTTTTTCATTGCAGAGCAATATCCCTTCATGCTGCAGATGTAAGGAGAAGAGGACGATGATTCTATCACACATGAGATACAATTCTCCTGTGCGCCACTGCACTGAGCAGAGAGATAGAGCAACAGAGGGGAGACAGGGAGGGAGGGGGGGAGATTGCCTGTCTGTATCTCTCAGAAAAACAAGAACATAAAGACTCTTGGATTTATTTTTACAGTATTAGCCAGTCAGCAAAAAGGCCATTTTGTTCTGCTTGGCGCACTGTCGGCTGATAGACAGCACACTGCAACAATGCATGTATTCATATTCTAATTAGTCTTATAGAGCCAATTTTTCAAATACCGTGCATATAAAGATGGCCTTTTTTAGACTTTTGTCAGCCTCTTTAAGCAAGACATACAACACTGCTTAAATTATATTTGTCATAAAATGCAATCTTTCTTCCTTAGATTTTTCCAGCATTCTTGTTTAGGTAAAAACACAAAATGAAATTTTGAAAAAAATGCCCATTTTCCAACTATCATTATAGAAAAAGTATTGCTGGGATACTTTTCAACTAAACTCTTGGTGCACATACAGCAACATTGGGATGACAATTTGAGTTAGCCAAATGGACAGTTAGCAGAAAGGCAATTGTATTTTTCCAATGGATTTTAGATATATTAAAGTAAAAGGGCTGTGTGGCAAACAAACATTTAGAATAATTTCACATTGGCTATTGCTTTACAGGACAATTTTCACAAAGGAATAACACATTTATGATTTTGGAAGCTTTTGACTTCTTAAATCACAAGAAGTCAAAAGCTAACGTTAGGTCAAAGACAAACCAGAATGGCATTACGACAAAACCATTCAACTAAAGGCTAAAGGTTAGCAGTCTAATTTAGCCACTTAGCCTTTTTCAAACCATGGAAAAGCTTCAGAGTTCACACATGGGCTGTATACAGAGGTGTTTTATGTTGTCGATTAAAACATAAACTCTTGAGCTTATAATACCAAATAGTTTATATTAGCAACAAGCTAACATGCTAGGACTCATTCCTTCAAACTGAGCAACTCAACTGCTTGTCTACCACCTTCACGAACAACTTCAGTATATCAATCACCAGCTTAAGTGTTACATGCTCAACTGAAAGTGCTTTGACAGAAATTGTAATGAGAATAGCAAGGCTCCTTTATTTCCCCAGCACAGCATTCCATCGGCTGTTCTGAGGTTTTGAACAAGCTCCTTCCTCAGACTCTAAGAGTTACTGCTGATGCAACACAAGTGGTACACGAGAGGGCAAAGACTGCACAAATACTGTATCATGAGACCATTTATGCCTGGGGCTTTCTCTAAGCAATTTGGCAATATATCATTACCTTATATTAGGCTTGTCAAATAGTTCAGAGAAACAGCAGGTGGAGAGATAACAGCAGAGAGGAAAAGCTATTATCAGAATAGATCTACTTAATCATGTTCACATTGTGCCAACCACTTGAAATGCAATATTTGCAAAATTAAACCGTTTATTGCTAATTAGAAGTCTCAGGACAGTCAGAAGTCATTCCTCTATCTTCTAGATACACCTTTTCTTAAAGATTACTCTCTGTCAGAGCTCAGCAAATGACCATTTGAGAAACAATTCAACGTGAATGAAATAATTGGCTCTGCAAAAATGGACTCTCAAACTGAAGATGATTTAATTTCTTAAATTAAGTCAGGATCAATTACTCCAACAAATAAGATTATAGCTATTCTTTCTTTATAAACACACAAAACTTCAGTTTTTTTTCTATCATTTGTTATGTATTTAGCAGTGGTGTTTTCTCTTGGAGGCCAAGGGAAGTCAAGCTTCCCTTGTTTTTTCGGATTCTAGTTATAATTTTAATAAATAAATAAAATCACTTTGTTTAGTTTTGGTAATTCTTCTTTGCTGTGTGTTGCTGCCGGCCCATCTCTCCCCCATTCTCATTGAGTATCATACTTCATTAATGAAAATAAACTAATAATTGACAAATATGAACTCTAAACATCCATGACATAAACATATAATGCAGTATACAAGCCACATAGTTGCACCTGCAAGGTGAATATATAACAACTGGTTAAAAAGTAAATAAACTACAGTGTTTGAATGCGTACAACAGTTTTATGATATCACTGCCCCATCCAAGACACGAGTGGATCTGACTTTAATTACATTTGAGTGTATCGTCAACTTAATGTGTTGCTTAAAATAATACTTCTGCACACAGTATATGTGACAATGTAATGGTTGCACGGCCAGATACAACACATCCTCACTCCCAGGTCGGCCTATGTTGACGTTATGTCAAGTCCCCGTGTCGGCTTTTTCCAACGCAAGGGGGCGGCCCTTAGCGTACATTTTCAACTTTCCGGGATGTCCATAGGCTTCTATATAGCTCCCTAAACGTATGTTGTAGACGACTTGAGATAGCGAGCGAATGCTACCCGCAGATCCATTCTCACAGCGTTTATCAACCTTTTTCTAACTCAATATCAAGCCACACTTATTTTTTTTACTTCTTTATTTTAATTGAATAATGTAGGACTTTTATTGCTGTCAGTTATGGGGAGAGTAGGGGCTCAGAATAGTGAAATCTGTATTGTTTCTGCATTTTTTCCTTCTAATTTTGTTTGATTAATAAACACAAGTTTGAGTCGGTCAGGAACGAGGGTCGGAGCAGCTCATAGCAGCTCATTTGCTTTAGAGAATTTTACACCCGGAAGTAAGTATTCTCTCCGCTTCGCTTAAAAAACCCCGTGATAGTCCTCAAGCTCTGTGATTGGATGTTTGAGTGTGTGCCGAGGGTTACGCCGAGCGTCAAACAATACTTTGAAATGGGATGGAACCACGGCAGACTGTCCACGGGTTGAACGGGTCCACCCCTGTCGCCCCCTCCCCCACCCCGTCCCCAGAACTACACATGCTGGCTATTGTGTGTTTCGCAACATGTTTAACTTCTATGGCACGTCTCTACTGGGAGTTGTAGTTTTAAAAGACGTTTTCATATTTCCCATAATAAGAAGTTGCCAGTATTAAACTGTGTACATCCCTGGAGGTTTAGGGGATAGGAACACTCACATTTAAAACATATAATTAATACATGGGTGAAAATTGCTTGGGCCCATAATGTGCAGCATTAATATATACCCACATGCCAGCTAAGGTCAGAAGAGCTTTATTTAACAGCTGGTCTTATGTCTGTGACCCCTCCTGTTGTTAATTGATAAGCCTGAAACATGCACTTATCAAGGTTCAGAGGCAAATCTGGCAGTAGCCATCGATCATTTTAAGATAAGATATACTTTATTGATCCCAAGTTGGAAACATTTGCGTTACATCAGCATGTGTAAATATGCAGTGGTGTTTATTTGTAAATCATTTAGTATAATCACACAAATTCTGTGTTTTATTGAATAATTCTGTGTTCTTTATTTATTGATTGTTCAATACCTGACAAGGCCGGATATGAAAAACTTGGGTCGCAGGTTCCTCAACAGTGCATTACAAGACATCTATCAATATGTGTGTATACCTCCACCATTAAACTGTCGTATTCTGCAGATTTCTTATACTATCTATACATCTTATAAGAGTATAATACATATGTATAATATCAGTTAAAAATAAGTGCTTAAACATACAGTGGTTAACATTGCAGTAAAGCAATATATTAGTACTTTGTCAGGCTTAATATGTATACCCCCAAAGCTTTTTTCTTATTCAAAATAAGACCTTCTTTAATGTTTAAATAAAGCCTAATGAGTTTGTCTGTCTGTGTCTCCTATTAATATCTAATAATAAAAATAATACATTTCAATAACGTGCTTTAACCACCAGGTGTCCCTTTCTATCAGCTGTGCACCGTTATGGTGTAAATATTAGGGCCGGGACTCGATTAAAACAATTAATCTAATTAATTAGAGGTTTTGTAATTAATTAATCGAAATTAATCGCATTTTTAATCACATATAAATATTTGACCTGAGAACAGTGAGAAGATGTCAATAAAGTGTGCCGTCACACAGAGGTAATTTGAATTGCTTACCGAGGTCCAATGATCTCCAGTCAGGACAACAAATTCGGCTTTCTCCAATAAATTCTCTTTATCTTCCTTTTCATTGTCATAAAGCTACTGGATTCTTTTTGTCACTGTCTTTCTGCATGGCAGCTCATATGTTGTGTCAGACGATGCAATCTGTAGTACCTTTTGCAGCCCCTTATCTTCTACCACTCCAAGTGGTCTACAGTCGAGTGCAATCCAGTGAGCTGGTTATTTTTTCAGACGTGGACTTAGTTATCCTGGCCCTGAAACCAGTCATCTGGTTGAGTGTGGTTTGGGTGTGGGTCATACTTGTCAACCCTCCCCATTTTCGCGGGAGACTCCCGATTTCATTGCCCTCTCCCGGTGTCATATTTCTCCCGCATTTCTCCCGATTTCTGACAAAATCAGATTTACACACGACTGTTTCCACTCTGACTTTAATACAGCTACACCATTGTTTGGTTTCCATGGTAACAGGTCTCTTTAGTAGCGCACGCAACTCAAAGTCTGAGAGGGTAAGGCAGATATTCACAGAAAACAGATAAAAGAATCGACAACTACTCTACTCTCTGCTCACTCCTTTCCTGTAAAATGCAGGTCCAGTCCACACATATGCTTCATCAAGGACGGTGCTACAGGCCGCAAGGCAGTGCACTTAAAACTACAATAAGCATGTTAATGTTAATCTAACAGCTCCGGCGATCCACTAGCACCCCCCCCGCAAATTTTGCATTTTGAAATGCTCCCGATTTCTGAGGGCAACTATGGTGTGGGTCCTTGTACTCGGAGTCGGGCTAACGTCCACGCTAGCTTCCACGCTAGCTGCTGTATGTTTTGCATTGAGGTGATACTTGAGGCTTGATGTGCTGCAGTGATATGCGAATTCCTTTTTGCATACAACCGTGCTCTTATCAACGCTTCTATCCGTCCGTTTTTAAAACGAAATTTCCCATCCACGGGGCCAACCAAAGCGGTCTCATCAGCTTCTTCGTTCATGTTTGACTATTGTTCACTGTGGTTTGTTGTTGTCTGAAGTCATGAACGTTAGTTGGTGCTCCAGTATAATCCATACGCCTGAAGCTCATCCAGTGAGAAACGTTCCGCAGGGCAAAAATAAGTGCGATTAAAATGCGTTAATTTTTTTAACGCGTTAATGTTTGTGTAATTAATTAATCTTAATTAACGCGTTAAAGTCCCGGCCCTAGTAAATATACCAATATACTGATTGGATCAAATATAAAAGTCAGCCGAATTAGTATTGATACTGCAAGGACACTTATTGAAGAGAAGAGAAATTGAAGATTTTGTTTATTTGCTGATATATTTATGATCCACGTCACATATTCAGTTTCGGCGGCAGTTGTTCATGTTTGTCTAGAAGTCTTCTCATCAGGGCTCTATAAATAGCGAACTACGGCAGATATGTAATATTTAATGCAGCCGAACCGTGTATTACAATGCCGTTATGTGATGACCTCCAAAGAGAAAATCAAGCAAACTTGGAATAAAGTATCATTTTATTTTAAAAAAATGTTTTCGTATTTCACATAAACAGGAAGTCCGGTAAACAAAAATGTCCGTGTGGAACAATACCCCAACCCATAGATCCGTGGGTGAATAATGTAATCACCACATTACACACATCCCTTCACATTTAAATTTAAATTTACATTAAAGTATTTCGTGAGGCCTTCTAAAAGGTTTTTAAATATAATTAGGGTTGTAGTTGACGAGTTTGTAAATGATTGCGTTGCCTGGCTGTTCTAGCGAAGCGGAGAGAATACTTACTTCCGGGTGTAAAATTCTCTAAAGCAACAGGCTACTATGAGCTGCTCCGACCCTCGGTCCTGACGGATTGAATTATTCAATAAAACACAGAATTTGTGTGATTATACTAAATGATTTACAAATAAACACCACTGCATATTTACAACTGTTACACATGCTGATGTAACGCAAATGTTTCCAACTTGGGATCAATAAAGTATATCTTATCTTAAAATGATCGATGGCTACTGCCAAATTTGCCTCTGAACCTTGATAAGTGCATGTTTCAGGCTTATCAATTAACAACAGGAGGGGTCACAGACATAAGACCAGCTGTTAAATAAAGCTTTTCTGACCTTAGCTGGCATGTGGGTATATATTAATGCTGCACATTATGGGCCCAAGCAATTTTCACCCATGTATTAATTATATGTTTTAAATGTGAGTGTTCCTATCCCCTAAACCTCCAGGGATGTACACAGTTTAATACTGGCAACTTCTTATTATGGGAAATATGAAAACGTCTTTTAAAACTAAAACTCCCAGTAGAGACGTGCCATAGAAGTTAAACATGTTGCGAAACACACAATAGCCAGCATGTGTAGTTCTGGGGACGGGGTGGGGGAGGGGGCGACAGGGGTGGACCCGTTCAACCCGTGGACAGTCTGCCGTGGTTCCATCCCATTTCAAAGTATTGTTCGACGCTCGGCGTAACCCTCGGCACACACTCAAACATCCAATCACAGAGCTTGAGGACTATCACGGGGTTTGTTAAGCGAAGCGGACAGAATACTTACTTCCGGGTGTAAAATTCTCTAAAGCAAATTAGCTGCTATGAGCTGCTCCGACCCTCGTTCCTGACGGACTCAAACTTGTGTTTATTAATCAAACAAAATTAGAAGGAAACAATGCAGAAACAATACAGATTTCAGTATTCTGAGCCCCTACTCTCCCCATAACTGACAGCAATAAAAGTCCTACATTATTCAATTAAAATAAAGAAGTAAAAACAATAAGTGTGGCTTGATATTGAGTTAGAAAAAGGTTGATAAACGCTGTGAGAATGTCTCGCGGGTAGCATTCGCTCGCGATCTCAAGTCGTCTACAACATACGTTTAGGGAGCTATATAGAAGCCTATGGACATCCCGGAAAGTTGAAAATGTACGCTAAGGGCCGCCCCCTTGCGTTGGAAAAAGCAGTCACAGGGGACTTGACATAACGTCAACATAGGCCGACCTGGGAGTGAGGATGTGTTGCCAGATACGGCTCGAGAAGCTGACTCAGATAAGGAAATATTGTGATATTATATGGTCGATGATCTGATTGATGATGTGATATGAATGATAAGTGTGACACGTCGGCGTGTTCTCTGCATACGCTACGGCAGCTTAAACTGTATTTCCTTTATCCTGTAACATGACTTGATAGATTTAAACTCTGCACACTGAGCTCTGATTGGTCAGCAGGCGGTGCTTACACTGAGTTGATCTCTTTTCTATAGACGCCAGAGGCGGGCAGCTTCAGGTAAAAAAAAAGTTATTTAGCCTTCCCAAACCTGAGCCTCACGCGCCGCCTAAGTCTGTAACCTATGAATGAGGCCCGCCTCCCACGCTGTATCCAGTTCTTATTATACATCCATGGTTTAACCGCCTTTTGGATCAGCCATGTAACCACTTGACCTCCTGTACACCAGCATTTTATCTCCTCATTAGTTAAGATTATATTTATATCTCTAAATCCTGGTTTACTGTTAATCTCGGTCTTATTCTTGTATGTCGTGCAATGTGTACAATAGTTCCGTTTTCTTCTCTTAAATTAAAGTCCTATCTCTTTTGGGTAAAACTTGAGTTTTGGTAAGATGCTTCTGCTTTGGACAAGCTGCCCAGGGAAATACTGTATATATTTGCCAATGATTTTAGATTTGTGACATTAGTATTAGCCACAAGGCTAACCCTACAGCTGTGCCGTGTCTCAATTCCCATCCCATAAGTACTTACTTTCATTAAAGGGCATTCACACTGAACAGCAAAAGGCAGCGATTACCCAGATGTTGTATTTATAACGTACAAAAAGTTGTTGTATGTCCTCACCACATCTGAGCTGCTGCTCACGAAGGTTGCGAAACTCCAGTCCGTGGAGGTGTGTGGGGAACACACACACCGTGTCGTTGCCGATCTTCAGCGAGTTGCTTCGAGCCCAGAGAAGCAGCCACTTCAGCTGACAGTCACAGAACAAAGTCTCTGTGCTGAAGTGCCTGATGGGAAAACCAGAGACAGTTGCCATCTGTGTTGTTGCCTGTTAAACCCCGAGCCTGTTTTTCAGGTTTCAGGCTCGAAAATGACATTCCCAGAACAAATGATCATGTCTTCCCTTCTAAAAGGGTTAAATTAATAATCTTTTTTCTCAAAGTAATGATAAACCTGTCAGTTGGATGTAGAAAAGTCAGATTCAATATAGATGTTTTTTATTTTAAAGAAAATTCAGATTGAACATGGTAAAAAACTGTAAATTATAGTGTCCGTCCAAATTATATTTTGTACTTATAGTGAAAACCAACCTTGGATGATGGGTTAGTAGACTAAAAGCTTTAGGAATCCAAAGTACAACATATCATAAGTACCCTGTATAAAGATTGGTGCAAAACAAGTGATATTTGACATTTTTAGACAGATTTAGCTAAATAAAACCTCTTCTGGGGCCATTTGGGTGGATTTTTCATATCTCTGGCTCCCCCTGCTAGATTTTGACATGTGACATAACCGTCAGAGCCAATGGAATCGAGGGGAACTCCAAAATAGTCCTTATTTGGTCATGTGTGTGTATTATACTGCTGCATAGCCAAGACCGGAAGCAGCAGCCACTCTGGTGGCTACCATTAGCAGCTAACTTTTGCTCTGCGATTTTTACATAAAAATGGAATTATGGATTATAAATAATTCCAATTATTGCCCCAAAACTTTATCAACCTATGGATTAACCGATTCAGCCGCGTTTTTTCTCGTTTTAATGCCATTGAACACGTCTTTTGATCAGATTAACAGCTACGGTGAGACGATCTCCCTAGAAGCTATGTAAAGGTACGTGTTGTGATGTCTGTCTTTGATTCCCCTGTCGCAAGTTCGGATAACTCAGTGATGATACTATATACCTAAATAATCTGTGGAACCTCAGCTTTAATCAGATATCTTGTATATGCAGCTACGATAAGTAATAAGGGTACTTTTATCTTGAGTTCTGTGTCAATGTCCGTTAGCATTTTTCGCTCAGGGTTCATTTAGATGCTTCTTATGACACTTGTGTTTTGTTTTGGTAAAAATGGTTTATATCGTCAGTTAGCTGAGATTATTTCTGTTAATCTGGTTTAACACATTAATAGGTTCTTAAATATTAAGATCCCCTGAGACACAGTGTCCTGAAAAAAAAACAGGGTCCCCGCCGGCGGGGACCTTGGGGCTTAACAAGTTCATTTGAGTGACTGTATTCAATAATGCAGACAGTTTGATATCACAGGGAAAAGCGGGGTGCAATTCCTCAAAGTAATAACGGTTTCATTTAATAGCAGCTCCAGGGCATACGTGTGATTATTTCACTGATTCACCTACATTTGACAGCAGCGTTACGGTAATAATTTTATTCGTACAATAATAATCGTATTTGTACGATACATTTGCCGTATTCGTACAATGTCCTATCAATTCTACCAAAATTGCCTTAGTGTACATTAAATAATCAATTGTTGTACTCTTATTAAAAGCCTTTTTTTAATGTCCAATTTGTTTTCATTTCCAAATAGGAAAACATGGATGCTACCTCTATGTTTGCACATCTCTTCTCACCTGAATTAGCTTGCTTTGGGTGGCTAGATTTGTAGTTGTTCACAACATATTTAGTCTAAAATTAAATATGTACGCCTGCATTCTTGTGTTATGTCTTGCATATGATGATAAGACCTTTAAAACTATCCTACAATAGTTTAACAATTAACATCTAGTAATGATGTTTAACAGTTTAGATATAATCAGTCACACCTCTGCCTTCCCTGCTATAGTCAACATATCTGCAATGCCAAAAGCTAATATCTCCTTGACTCAGTAAATAATGAGGTCTTAATATATTTTTAAGCCACAACTTAGAGGACTCAAAGTGTGATGCTCATGATAAGTATATGTGGTGTCCTTACAGCACTTTGAGAGCCACAAGGTGCGTGAAGATTCCCACAGTCAGTGTGGAGAAGATGTTCCCAGATAGATTCCTGTTGGTGGGAAAGACATTCATTCAGTCACTCTTCACACGCTCTAAATCCACCCAACGGTATTTTGTTATACATTTAAATCCTACTAAATCCATATCAAACACCACATACGGTAAATACAGAAAGTTAAGCATAAAGCTGTGCAATGTATGATTTTAATTTCCGGATTACTCACAATTTTGAAACGCTGCCCAAATCGAGAAACATTTCAGGCGAGACACAGCCGATCCTGTTGTTGGACAGATCCCTTTTGTGTTGGACAGAATAGATAAAGAGAGAAGAAAAATATCAGCTTTATAGAGAATATGTCTGATAATGTAGTTCCCATGGCCCAACGTAGAACAGTGTCTGTATGCATTGCCCATTTGTAAAAAACAAAGAACATCTGGGAAAACTGTTAGTAAACCACGTTCATTCATTTACTCAACTTCCTGTCCTGACATTCTGTGACCTTTTACGCCTTATACCCATTGTTGGCACACACACATCCCCCCACGTACACACACTAACACGTGCAGGCGCAGTGAGAGTTTCTAAGCGCTGTCGCGTCCATGGCTCCGTGCCCTTGCACTCCGTAATTAAAGAGCTGCTTTGCTGGAGCAGCTGTGGGAAAATAAGCAGAGCACTCGAGTAATCACCAGTTGGGGAGGACTTAAATTAGCACTCTGCTGCTCCCCGAGCTTGGCGAGAACGCGCCCCGAATCAGCACGGATAGCTCAGTGCCTGCATCCCTGCCAACCAAGACCCCACTAACCATCAGCCTGCAATCATGTCACTCACTCTGGAGCCTAAATGTAGAAAGCCAGGAGGAGAGTAATGGCCGGGAAAATGACTTGAGTAGGAGAAACCAAAACAAAGAGAAAAACCCTTATCCTTGTTTTGTACAGGCAAATCTTTTTGTTGTGTGTGTGTGTTTGTTTACATGGCAACAAATATTTTTTTGCAGTTGTATGTGAGTTTGAATATATGATGTGAGTTTGAATATATGATTTAATTAGTTGCTCCACACATACACTTTTTCTTACTGGCAGAATAAGATTAAGAAGAAATACATGGCTTAATTGTGAGCCTTTAATCTGTTTTTTTATATGAATGAAAACAAAAAAGTGTTTTTAAAAGAGATAGTTCAAAATTAACTTTAGTTTAAATATTATTCATTACATTTAATTCATAAGAAAAAAACACACTTGCTCATTTCAATACACACTTTTCTCTTTTTTACTGCCTCACATGATTTTGGTATTAACAACAGAAGGGAGACTCTTAATGGACTGCTATTATAAAAATACATTGTTCATGTTGTGAACCTTCAGCGTTGCTGGCTTAATCAAAGTGTATTTAATTTACATTCCGTTTTGAAAAATCCTACAGCCAATGTGTGTGAATGATTTCTGCGTCAGTTTGCCTAATGGAGTTCAAATGTTGTTTAACATCAGATCCAAAATCCACATCCTATTGCGCCTTTAATGCAACTAATTCAAGGATTAAGGCAAACAGAAAGAAATCCAATGTGCCTTCAGCAAACGTTACTAAGTCTCGCTAGGGTGCGTTCACACCTTCCTTGTATAATCCGGTTGAATCAAACTCTGGTGCGTTTAGCCGCTTGGTGCGGTTCATTTGGGTCGGTGTGAACACAGTCCGAGACCTCTTAAGTGAACTAAACAACCGGACTCTGGTCCGCTAAAAGAGGTGTTCTCGGAGCGCTTGCTTGCGAACTCTGGAGCGGTTCATTACTGGTGTGAACGCAGTCCAACCCAAAACATAGGAAGCGTAGTATTTACGTGTCACAAGAACGCGGATGTCTTCAAAATCTTTAGTGAAAGAGTCCTTCAAGACATCCGCGGTTGTTTAGTTAAAGAGTGAAGCAGAATGAAGTGTTGAACAGTGTTGTGTAAAGTAAAAATTATCCGTCAACTACATAAAAGTTAGAACCCCTGTCGTCGGTGAAACGCCCCTCCTTACTGCAGAACGTCTCATTATGTGCTATAATGTTTTTTAATGGATGTTGTCTGATTATATAATCATATGGGTGGGCCGCTAGTGTCTGTTGATCTCCAGATTAATAGCAGCATGAGAATAATCTGCCAAAATTGCCGATGCTCCATGGCGGAGGCTCCGGTAGAAATTTGACCATTTGAGTTTTGCCCGTGTGAACCCTAGGTGTGAACGCAAACCGAACCTTCTGAAAAATGAAACAATATAACAAACTCTCGTCTGGTGCGCACCAGAAAACGGACTAGTATGTGTGAATGCACACACCCCAACTGGCAGAAGATCAGTGGTTCTAATTCTGGAAATCTCAGTGAAGAAGTGAACTAATAATAATAATAATAATAATAATGGCTTGGATTTATAGAGCGCCTTTCATGAGGCCCAAGGTCGCTTTACAAAGAAGAACAGGGGCAAAACAAACATAATAAAAAGAAAAGGCAGTCAGACAACCAGTCAGACAGACAAAACAAAAAATAGGTTAGGGGCCAAAGGCCTTAGTAAACAGATGGGTCTTAAGGGCCCTTTTGAAGGCGTCAAGCGTGGGGATGTTGCGGATCTCCGCAGGGAGAGCGTTTCAGAGGGTGGGGGCTGCCACACTGAAGGCTCTGTACCCGAAGGTTAGCAGGTTGGTGCGGGGGGCGGGTGCTAAGCACGCCAGAGTCTGAAGACCACAGGTTCCGGGGTGGGGCATGTGGGCGAAGGATGTCCGATAGGTACTGGAGGGCATGGGCATGGAGGGCTTTTGTATGTTATGCAGGACTTGACCGGCAACCAGTGGAGGTGGATGAGGGTGGGAGTGACAGCTTTGTATGTGCGAGTACCCTAGCAGCGCAGGGGTAAAGCAACAATGCTTTCCCTGTCCTTAACACTTCCTGCTGATGTGCCCTCTAGCACAACACAAGAACACAATCCTGCAGAACAGTGCCCCCGGTTTTGAATGCGTCTACACCAGTGGTTCTCAAAGTGTGGTCCGCAAGTATATTGGTAACATTTCACATTTGAAATAAATAAATAAATTTAAATTTTCTGCACTCTCGCGGCAATGTCTCCGCAATGGAGCGAGGTAACGTTTCACTTTCAATTGCATGATATAGCCCAGCGCAACACCTTCATCACACATGTTGCCACTTGTTTGTACAATTGTATGGCGATATCTAATCTTTCCTAGAAAAACGATGTGTTTTTTGATATTTGTGGAGTTAGGTGGTCCGCGAGTGTTTTTTTATTGGTTAAGTGGTCCTGGGCTTGAGAAACTCTGGTCTCCACTAACAATTACATAGAATTTGATTAAGAAGGAGTAATGTGCCTTTCTTTAGCATCAACTGGAAAGAGAAAGCTCAGCAAAGGCTGACATGATCTTATCAACACTTTGCCTCAGTTTCATTCCTCTCTTAGCCATGGACAGTAGGATCCTTCAGACACTGCTTTTCCCCTTGTCCCCTGGATAATCCTTGATCATACTCACAGTCTCCTCAGAGCATGCAGACCTCTGAAGGCCCCGGGCTCCACCGTACTGATCAAATTATTCTTCAGGTCCCTGGAGGAGAGAGACAGAGTGTAGGCATCAACGATAACAGTCATTGATAACCATATGTGCATATCCATCCGTCTGTCCAAATATCTGACAAATTAAATGGAGGAAGGCAATAGTTTTGAGAGGAAATTTGGCAATAAAACTATTGAAAAAAAAGAAAAACACAAAGCACTTTTTTATTTTTATTTTGGCCTTATACAGATGTAGCGCTTCATTTCAGACAGTTTGAAACGCGAGGGCAGTGATTGGTATGTGATCTGCCCTCGCTCAAGGGAAAACCTCCAGCTTGACTTGAAACCTCCCCCGTGATAAATAAATGTAATTATAATGAAGCCAGCTGCAATGGATCATTGATCCACCAGGGGGTGCAGTGGGGTTCCACACTGGAGCTCATGTGAAATAAAGTCAGATACAGTACGCTGGATGTACAGCGGAACTTTATTAAGATCCATATGTCACAGATATCATACTACTGTGCAAAATAAGAGACATGTAATCATTTACAAAACATCACCATGTTGTTATTTAACAAAATAATGTTGTTTAGTCGAAAAAAACGAACGGGAGGAAATGCAGCCCGGCTCTCGATTTGTAATCCTAATTTCATCATCATCTTCACCACGATAATTTATGTTTATGTTCGCCAAATTGACATGAAATCACTGACAAACAGTCTGAATGAAACGGCAGCTCTCAGCTGTGTATTTACACAGCTCTCTCCCGCCCTCCCCCCCTGATCTTTCTTCTCCAGCAGCTAAATTAACTGTAGGTTACTCTGAGTGACAAGCTTACAGTTAGTGACGCAACAACACCATAAAAGCTGGTGGGTTGAAAGCAATACGGGAGGTAAAAAGAACTAGAATAATTGTGATTTATTTATTGTGGCTTTTATGTTTTTAGGTATAACATGTTATATAATTCAGGATTATAATTCACCTTTCTCTAAAAGCCTTCAACAATGACAATATTCATAGTAATTTAATAAATCCTTCCAACACACATTGTAAAAAATAGCCTACTGTAAGTTAAGAAATCAATCCAATATGTACATCTTCTGATGTAACAACAATAACATTATAAATAGTAACATAGCTGAACATGTTATTGCATATTTAGCTTTGAGTGTTACTGACCTGAGATGTTTTTATTACATGAATTAAGGTGGCTGAGGCTTTTTAACATAGACAGAGCACAATTGAAACATGACATCTGAAAAACAACATAATACACTTTTTGGGGATGCAGCTTGGGATGTGAGGAGTGAGGGACACGGCTTAGAACGGGCGTGTCACCTACTGTCCTGCCAGTGTTGGCAGGACAGGAGAGTGTGTGCACCAGTCTGCCTTGATCTATGAATTCATGTCCGTGACACTCACTGCTGCCCACTGCTGTTTTATAGAAGGAAAACCTCCTTCACTTCATGAAAGTGTTTTACCACACACACACCTCTACACACACACACCCACACACACAATTGACATGAAATCACTGACAAATATGAATATACTGTATTCAACTTCATTAAAACGTTATTAACGTGCGTAAACTCCGTAATTCACTAAAAATATTTATATTTTAATGGAGCCTCGTCGGCAGATCAGGATCCCAACGCGTAGCGGAGGGATCTTGATCTGGATGAAGGGTGTTATTTTCCCCATAAGGAACAAGTCGCTGCAAATTATCCCGCTTATTACATGGCCACATTCTCAACAAAGTAATGACATGACTCCTAATATTAATTGAAATGCTTTTATGGATTTAGAAAATGTTTTTATTGATTTAAATTGACATACATCCGCTATGAAAAATAGTCCGTTGTTACCGTTTTTTAAACAGTCTGAATGAAACGGCAGCTCTCAGTTGTGTATTTACACAACTAGTGGCCCATCAACCACAGTTCTCTTCCCCCCTCCCCCCCTGATCTTTCTTCTCCAGCAGCTAAATTAACTGTAGGTTAGTCTGAGTGACAAGCTTACAGTTAGACACAACACTGTCATTGCAAGTGACCCTCAGTTAGTTGACTTTTATGTTCAACTGCTAAATTCGTGACTGATAAAAAAGGGCTTCTACTGTACCTAATTACCTTAACACTAGAACCGCCAGAAGTTTTTGTATAGGCCTACCTAAAACCGTCAAATCCCGCTATTAGAATGCAATTTTTAACAACATAGAGTGCTACATAACACACTTTCAGGAAAAGTCAGGGACTGGGAGACTTTAATATGTTATTGAAAAAAAGTTACATTGCACACACAAAACACACATCACACAAATTGACCCGATTGGCTAGTGTTAAATAAACTCACTAATTAATGAAACCAGTTCAATACGCATTATTCTTATTCTTATCATTCTTTATGAGCGCAGAAATAGTCTTAAAATCAGATCTGTTTTTTAAATGAAATCTGACGGCAGGCAGTTAGCTCTGATCACCTATGACAAATGCGCCGCACCTAATCACTGGCCATTCAGCCACAGAGCTCCCTCTATACAAATCAAACTGTAGACGGTGTGAAAGCACCTATTGTTTTAAATAATGGTCGGAATGTGACCTGTGAGCCTTCTGAATTACCGTGGGACAGCACATTCTAAACTAAAATGTTCAATCAATAAAGTAACATCTTATTTTATCTTAATAATATCTTCATATTAATAATAATAATAAATCATACAGTGTGTGTCCGAAAGGGAGCAGGAGGAAGCAAACACAAAAATATACAAAAAATATACTGCATATTAAAGCAAACGATTGTAAAGGTAAAAGTATGAGCATAACAAATAAAGAAGTGTAATTTAAAAATATACATTATTATTATTATTTTATACAGATGTAGCGATTCATTTCAGACAGTTTGAAACGCGAGGGCCGTGATTGGTACGTGATCTGCCCTCGCTCAAGGGAAAACCTCCAGCTTGACTTGAGACCGCCCCCGTGATAGATAAATGTAATTATAATGAAGCCAGCTGCAATGGATCATTGATCCATCAGGGGGTGCAGTGGGGTTCCACACTGGAGCTCATGTGAAATAAAGTCAGATACAGTACGCTGGATGTACAGCGGAACTTTGTTAAGATCCATATGTCACGGATATCATACTCTGTGCTAAATAAGAGAGATGTAATCATTTGCAAAACATCACCATGTTGTTATTTAACAAAATAATGTTGTTTAGTCGAAAAAAACGAACAGGAGGAAAAGCAGCCCGGCTCTCGATTTGTAATCCTAATTTAATCATCATCTTCACCACGATCATTTCTGTTTATGTTCGCCGAATTGACATGAAATCACTGACACATATGAATATACTGTATTCAACTTCATTAAAATGTTATTAACGTGTCTAAACTCAGTAATTCACTAAAAATATTTATATTTTAATGGAGCCTCTTCGGCAGATCAGGATCCCAAAGTGTAGCGGAGGGATCCTGATCTGCATGACGGGTGCTATTTTCCCCATAAGGAACAAGTCGCTGCAAATTATCCCGCTTATTACACGGCCACATTCTCAACAAACTAACGACGTGACTCCCAGTATTAATTGAAATGCTTTTATGGATTTAGAAAATGTTTTTATTGATTTAAAAAATAGTTGTATGTATTGATTTAAATTGACATGCATCCGCTAAGAAAAATAGTCCGTTGTTACCGTTTTTTAAACAGTCTGAATGAAACGGCAGCTCTCAGCTGTGTATTTACACAACTAATGGCCCATCAACCACAGCTCTCTCCCCCCCCCCTCCCCCCCTGATCTTTCTTCTCCAGCAGCTAAATTAACAGTAGGTTACTCTGAGTGACCATAGACTGTATGTGAAAAGCTTACAGTTAGTGACGTAACAACACCATAAAAGCTGGTGGGTTGAAAGCAATACGGGAGGTAAAAATAACTAGAATAATTGTGATTTATTTATTGTGGCTTTTATGTTTTTAGGTATAAAATGTTATGTCATTCAGGCTTATAGTTCACCCTTCTCTAAAAGCCTTCAACAATGACAATATTCATAGTAATTTAATAAATCCTTCCAACACACATTGTAAAAAATAGCCTACTGTAAGTTAAGAAATCATTCCAATATGTACATCTTCTGATGTAACAACAATAACATTATAAATAGTAACAAAGCTGAACATGGTATTGCACATTTAGCTTTGAGTGTTACTGACCTGAGATGTTTTTATTACATTAATTAAGGTGACTGAGGCTTTTTAACATACAGGGATGCAAACTCATCAGGTATGAAACATAGGGTGCTACATAACACACTTTTCAGGAAAAGTCACGGACTGGGAGACTATAATATTTTATTGAAAAAAGGTTACATTGCACACACACAACACACATCACACAAATTGACCCGATTGGTGGTTCTAGTGTTAAATAAACTCACTAATTAATGAAACCAGTTCAATACGCATTATTCTTATTCTTATCATTCTTTATGAGCGCTGAAATAGTCTTAAAATCAGATCTGTTTTTTAAATGAAATCTGACAGGCAGTGAGCTCTGATCACCGATGATAAATGCGCCACACCTAATCTGGCCATTCAGCCACAGAGGTCCCTCTATACAAATCAAACTGTAGACGGTGTGAAAGCACCTATTGTTTTAAATAATGGTCGGAATGTGACCTGTGAGCCTTCTGAATTACCGTGGGACAGCACATTCTAAACTAAAATGTTCAATCAATAAAGTAACATCTTAATGATATCTTCATATTAATAATAATAATAATAAATCATACAGTATGTGTCCGAAAGGGAGCAGGAGGAAGCAAACACAAAAATATACTGCATATTAAAGCAAACGATTGTAAAGGTTAAAGTATGAGCATAACAAATAAAGAAGTGTAATGTAAACATTTACATTATAATTATGATTATTTAATATATAAAGACTATATATTATTGAATTACAAGATTAGATATACTTTAGTTGATCTAAAATATTGATGTGTTAAAATGCTCTTCAAAACACAACTGAAAGTCCATGAAACTTGTCTTTCTGTATTTGTGAATGAAGCGCCATCTCCTGGTTAAAACCTGAAATTGAAAATCTGGCAATGCCCTCTTGGAAAATAGTGGGAGGGCTTAACATTCCTCTATACTGGTCTTAGGTAGGTCGTAGGCAGGAAGCTGTAAGCTGGAGTCTGACATTCAGTGCTACATCTGTATATAAAGACTATATATTATTGAATTACAAGATTAGATATACTTTAGTTGATCTAAAATATTGATGTGTTCAAATGTTCTTCAAAACACAACTGAAAGTCCATGAAACTTGTCTTTCTGTATTTGTGAATGAAGCGCCATCTCCTGGTTAAAACCTGTGATATATTCATTTTAATGTCACCTTATATATTCATGTTGTGGGTACTGAATTGCTACAACATTGTGGAGAAATGAGCTTAAACATATGTTATTACTCTGTATGAAAAAGGAGCAGTTGTGGAGGAGGAGACATTCTCCATTAAATACCGCTTGTCAAATATCAGGGAAATCTACAAATCTTAAAAATATATGTGTGTGTTTAATTACTTTGTATCAATAATAAGCAGTCTGTGTAAAAAGAAGCTGCAAATATGCAAAGGAATACTCTTTGGAAACAGTCTAAATCTCTGGAATGCGGCAGGACGAAATGAGTGTGTGTTCTCTATAATGGGCCTGTGTAAAGTTTTACTATTTGAGAAGCACTAGTAGGACTGCTTGAGTGCAAAGGTAATGTTTTCCTCGTTATTATTTGATATTAAGGTAACTCACATGTGATATTTGTATAATCCAACTATAATAACTATATCTTAAAACATATTTTTAACTTGTGTGTGGTAACCTGAGGGGGGAAGGTGGCCACAGACAGAGAACCATATAGGGGAATGTGTGTGTGCTGGCTGCAAGATGTAAGATAAGATAAACACACTTGTTATTTGGAGCAGGTTCGTGCTGGACACCGAAGGTATCTGTTCTTCATCAAACTGAAGAGACACTTTTGTTTTCCGGGTCTCCTAGCTGGCTCACGCTGCTTAGGTACGACAGGCCATGTGTTGGTCTCTTCCAATGGGAGACCCCTCTGGGGGAAGCATGCACACACCTCCTCCTATGTTTTTTAGTTCGATAGCCTGTGTTTTCTCTAAGTTCGCTCTCTCTTCCTCCGGCTCCCAAGATGGTAAGTCCTTCCAGCTGGAAGAACCTGAGCCCGGAGTACTCTGGATTTTGAAGCTGCTGTTGCAGAGTGCTTCGTGGTTGATGTTGTACTGTTGTATTGTATATATTACCATTAAAACAGCATATTTCTTATAACCTTACCCTGGTTGCTTTGAATTCTTACTCTGTTAATCTGACCCATTCATAAAGGAACGCGCGGAGCAGAGGTTCTGCTCCAACAAACCTGAAATTGAAAATCTGGCAACGCCCTCTTGGAAAATATTGGGAGGGCTTAACATTCCTCGATACTGGTCTTAGGCAGGAAGCTGTAAGCTGGAGTCTGAAATGAGGTGCTACATCTGTAACTAATTCACCAGCTCTTAATATGGTATGATTTAGCCATGGAACTTATTTGTTGTATCTGCAGTCCCTGGCAGGTTGATGGCAATAAGTTAGTGCATTGATGACATATTTGTGTAGACCAACCCGGAAGTTACCATCGCAAGGGCTCCCTTGACAAAGAGGATTTGGGATATTGCAGAAAAAAGCATTGTGGTTAAGTATTTATACTAGGGCTGTCAGTCGATTAAAATATTTAATCGCGATTAATCGCATGATTGTCCATAGTTAATCGCAGATTTTGTATCTGTTCTAAATGTACCTTAGAGGAATATTTTTTCAAGTTTTTAATACTCTTATCAACATATGAGTGGACAAATATGCTTTATGCAAATGTTTATTATCATTTGAACAATGACAAATATTCTCATGAATATTAAACACAACAACCTCTGAACATTACAAATATTTGCCTCAATTAAATCTGGAACCTCTCTCATACAATAATACAATACAAAGTGTGTGTGTGTGTGTGTGTGTGTGTGTGTGTGTGTGTGTGTGTGTGTGTGTGTGTGTGCGTGCCTGCGTGCGTGCGATGGATCGTTGGAGCCAGGGGTGGACTGGCCATCTGGCATACCGGGCATCGTCCCGGTGGGCCGTTGACCCAATGTGGGCCGGTCCGCTATGGTTTTTTTTTCTTTTCTTTTTTTTCTCTAAATTCCCTCCAATTGGGCCGGCCAATTGGCTACAGAGGGCTAGCAGTGTGTTGCCAGCATCGACACATATTATTGGTCTATTGTTTGTCATTGTCAATCAATCATGGGCTGACAGGCTCAGAGAGCCCTGACCATGCTGTCAATCACAACACAAACCAAGGTGGGGCGGGACCTCATGGCATGGGCGGGAGTCGCGGGACGGGCTGCTGCTTAGCTGAAAATGGATAAGCAGAAGAAACGCCCGGGTGGCGCTGAAAAACTCTGACTTAAAAAGCTGAACTCTCTGGAGGTGGAGGCTGCTAAATATTCTAAATTGACGGACCTATTTGGTGCCGGGGTCACCGCCCCAGCAGGTGCTGCTGCGCCGGGAGACGAGCGAGTGGAGGCATAAATGGTAAGTAACGTTAGCCTGGGGCTGGCTAGGCTACATTTTTGAGACATGTCCAAAAAAAAAGTAGAAAACGTTTTTACATTGAATGTGATGTGACCTAATTAACTGCATAGTCCTACTTGTGACAACATATTATCCCAGAGTTGAAGGGCTGTGAATGTTGGTAGTTGTGGTTGATTTTGTTTAAATAGGCCGAATTGTGATATTATGGGTTATTATTGTTCAGATGATTTAGCTAGGCTAGCTAAGAGCTGCTAACGTCAGCGGTTTCTTGTTGCCATAGCAACAGTAAACGTTCACATGGACCAACGAGCTGTAAGTAGAGATGAAGCTGCAGAATCAAGCTGTATTGTAAATACAGATGAGATACTTTGAATTTTAGCATAAAATAGAAGTAAACCTATAGGAAATAATTACATTAATTTGCAATATTTGCCATTGAATTTATTGTAATCTTTCAATTCATTTATTGTTTACTGAGGTGATAACTATTTCATAATTTTTGTGTAACTTTAATTTCTGTGTAAATGTGTCAGTTCAGGGAGAGAGCCAGACCAATTCAGGCAGCCCAAAGACTGCACCACCACCACCAGTGGTGCAGAAAGTGTTCTGTAGCAGAGACGGCACCAGTAGAAGGTGGCTGACGTACTGTCCAGAGCGTCACATGCTGTATTGTTTCATCTGCATGGCATTCGGTAAGAGAACTGATAGCAGTCTGTTCATCAGTGGAATGTCAGATTGGAGGCATATACACTATGTATGGTGCTACGCACATGTACTAAATCTGGTGCTTGCAAACACAACCCAGATTTTTATTGAGAGTGGGTCCCTGTTTGCGCTCCTCAATGGCATTGCGGTATTCATCAAAGAGTCATATAAAAGGATGAATGTGTGGGAAGAGTCAGTCCGAAAAAAGAGACGTAGACGCCTTGCTCCTATTGGCGAGACACGCTGGTGGGCCAAGCATGAGGCCCTGAAGAAGGTGTTTGGCTCCTTTGGAAAACTGGAAGATGGTCTGTACGTTGATGCGCTGTTGACATTATCAGCTATACAGAAACAGGCAACAGTGAAACCATGTATCCGTGTCATGGCCAGAGGATATGCAGTCATTGCTCAAGTATGAGACGATCTTGACGGCTCAAATCTTCCTCTGCATATTTGAACATATCTCTCTATTGTCTAAATACCTTCAGACGGCAGGATTGGACATCCTCTCTGCTCACAGAATGGTGGCATCGACACAGGATACGCTGAAAAGCTTGGGAAGAGATTTTGAATCTGTAAAAAAAGCAGCAGACACATCTGTCAACTGGACAAACACAGAAATCCAAGAGAGAGATGACACAGACATTGAAGTGGAGGCCACACTGCCACAAAAGAGGAGGAGGATGAAGAAAGTCTTGCCTGGAGAGATGGCTCAGGATGAGACCCTGGATGATGCAGAAAAATCCTATGAGGTGAATGTGCATAACCGGATCATGGACACAGCAATTGAAGCCATTCATAGGCGCTTTTTAACACACGGCAATCTATATGCTGACTTGGCATGTCTGGATCCCAGAAACTTCCCTCAGCTCTGCACCAGTGCTCTTCCCCAGTCTGCCCTTCAAGACTTAAGCAAGTGCTTGCAAGGATTTGACAGCAGGGCAACCAAGGAAAATATGCAGGCCGAGTTGAAAAGCTTTGCACTCCAGTGGAACAGGCTGAAGGCATCCCCATTGGCAGAGTACAAAGCAAGAACAGTAGAAGATGGATCAGGTGGTGAGGAGGACAACACAGAAGAGGTTGAGATAACTCCCATAAGCTGTTGCTCCTGCAAAGAATGCCCTCTGTGCTGCTACCAGATACTTCGCCATTTCAACATGCTAACAGATGCATACCCTGTCCTAGGCCTTGCTTATAAATACCTGCTTACATTATCCCTCACACAGGTGGCTTGTGAGCGCACATTTTCAATTTTGAAGTTTATTAAAAACAGACTCAGAAGCACCCTCTCATCTGATAAATTGGAGGCATTTATGTTGATGGCCACAGAGAAAGACATCCTCATGTCCTTGGACTCTGACTCTGTGATAGACAGACTTGCAGAGAAGAGTGAGCTGCTTAAAAAGCTGCTCCACTGATAAGGCGAGAAATATTTAATATTATTGTTATTATCACACATTATGGATGTAGTAATTCATTATTTGTCATTTTAATGATGATTTTCAGAAGTTGTATTGTGCTTATGTGTTGATCCTTAATGGTGTGATCATGTACACTAAATTATCAATTATTCTCCATTACAGGTTGTTCTGATATATTTGAGGAGTCGTTCTCCCTCTGTTCTATATGTGGACTTGTTCTCTCATTTAGGACCACTGTTAGAATTTGGTAAGTTTATCATGTATTTTTTAATGTTGTATAAATTCATACTTCATAATTTTAAAAAAGTTTTGAAAGAAACGCACATCCCAAAAGTTTTCAACTCTAGGTGCAGGACAGAGGAAAACATTTTATTTATTTTTCAGACTTAATAATGTATCCAATTCCCTCTCAGGTTGACCACTTGACATGTGAGAGCTTGAGGAGTTGTTCCCCCTCCGTCCATGTTCGAGGACTTGCTCTCTCTCTGCGTCCACTCTCTACCTTCACTGGACCAAAGTTTGGCTGTTGAGTCTCCTCTAGTATGGTGAGTTTATAATTTTTTATGTTTTATGAAATCATACTTAATTTGTGATGATTAGAGACTTAATAATGTATCCGATTCCCTCTCAGGTTGACCACTTGACATGCTTGAGGAGTTATTCCCCCTCCGTCCATTTTCAAGGATTTGCTCCCTTACTGCCTCCACTTCACCACTTTTTGAGAAGTCTATGATTTGTTGAGTATGTCATGTGTCTTATAATGTTATATGAATTCATACTTGATTTGTGATGATGAGAGACTTAATAATGTTTCCATGTCTCTTTTAGGTGGACCACCCTATATATGACAGCCTAAGAAGTTGTTTTCCCTCTGTCCTCTTTTGAGGACCTGCTTTGTCTCCTCCATCATTCACTGGGCCACTTTTAGGTTCCTGAGCTTATTTCATGTGGTGAGAGGAATGCAATATGTGTATGTTTAAAGGTTATGTTTAAAGGTTTATGTGAAGAAACATACTATATGTGTTATAAAATGACAATTGGTAATTCATAAATGTCTCTTTATATTCTCTGCTACCATTATCTCCTGTCAAACAGGTTTTCCTGACCTGCTAGAAGTTCTTCTTGATGCTTGAGTCATAGATCATATCTGAGAGCTTCGTCTTGACTTTGTGAGTTTATTATGCAACTTGTTTTGTCTCAGATTGAAACAAAAGGTTTGATTATGATTATTTCCTGGCTGAAGATTTTCATATTGATGGTTTTAATTTCAAACATCTGCATATCTTTTAAGTTCAATTAACAGTTATGCAGGTAGGCCTTAGGGCTCTATTGAGACTTAAGTCATCCTTCATGACAGATACATTTGTTCACTAAGTGTCACTACGTCACAAAAAGGCTACATGGCTACATATATTTGTCAGTACACAGATACTGAGTACAAGTTCTGTTTGCTGTTTCTTGCATGTCACGAATTTGGTGAGGAGTGGAGCTGGCTGGCTGTGGACGAGAAAGTATAGAGCAATACATACTTGTGCACATACACGTATATGAGAATGCATATCTATTCAGACCTGTAACCCATGTCTTAGACTTTTCACACAGCTACAGTATATATATATATATTTTTTTCCAATTCTCTATTTATGGTTTCATAATGAGTAAGTGGGTTTCAGCTCTAATGCTGCTACTGTCTGTAATATGTTTCTGTTTAGATTATTTGTCAGGATATTTTTTTTTTATTATTGTCCGAGTCTGGTTTTAACTACTACTGGGCTTACATCAAAAGATTTTCACAGTCACATACTAAAACCGGAAAGGGTAGCATAAGGGTTCTTCTCCCGTTAGTCTCGTCCCACCCCTAGTCATGACATAACTTCTGTTGTGATTTGACACTATAATGAATAAAGATTGATTGATATAGCTGTCAATTTTAGTCCTTGAGTTCATAGTTAAGTGCTTTATTTGTTAACTGCTATCAAGGAATATGACTCTCCTTTGTAGTATGCATGAGAGAAGATGCCGCAAGTTTAGTGGACTTCTATGTAGTGTCCGCTGATAATGTAGTGGGCTGGTCTGGACAGAAAATGCCAGGGCTGAATTTTTGTCCCAGTCCACCCCTGGTTGGAGCTATGTGCAACTCAAGGCATATGCTAGAGCGGGAGCTGCCTGGAAGCTGCAATCATGTTGCGCGCACTATCCGTGCTGAGCGTGATGACTTTTACCACAATTTCCCACTGTCTGGCTACCTGCATAAAGTGAAGTGCTCGGCGCAGTTGTCGGCGAAATGTCACTCCTCTGTTTTCATTTAAACAGCTCCTTATATCCGTTAGCGCAGCAAGCTAGCACCAGATGCTAACAACAACAACAATACACGTAAGGTCTCTCTCTCGCGCCACACATACACACACCCTCCCGGTCCTCCCGATGGCCAGTCGGTGCCTGCCGATGAGCGTGGAAGTGTGGTCTGCCGCAAGCGGACGGCAGGAGCGGGGCTGTCAGCATCAGCTTGTAGATGGTATTTTAAACTCGACGCGATCTGAAACTACGGGGCGGCCGAGGACAAAAAATACACATGCGTTAATCGCGTTAAAATAAATTCAGTCAGACAGCTCACGTGTTTCTTTAACATGTTTATTCGAAGCAACATATAGTTAAGTTTGGCGACTAGGCTCGGGCATCATCACTCCATAGATATACATAGCACGATGAGTGATGATCAAATAACTAACCCCCGAGCCTACAGGTGGAAGCTGGGGTGGTGGTGGGGCAGGCAAGCAGCAGCGACGTGGAAGTAGCTGCAGCAATAGCAGCAGCAAGCAATGCATAGAGAGAGATCTGGCAGGTTAAATCGAGCGGCATATTAAGGAGACTCTGTTTGGTTGGTTGTAGAGTGGCAAGGGGCGTTATGTATGAATGCAGCATAAGTGCTCGAGTTGACTGCCTGAACTAGCTCGCAGGCTTCGCCCCATTTCAGTCAGACAACTCACGTGTTTCTTCAACATGTTTATTAGAAGCTGCATATAGTTAAGTTTGGCGACTAGGCTCGGGCATCTTCACTCCATAGATATACATAGCACGATGAGTGATGATCGAATAACTAACCCCCAAAACTGTATGGAGATTAGATACTATCCCCCAAAACTGCGTAGCCCAAGCCTGACGTTGGTGATGTAAATCTGATAAGTAGAGGGCCTGGCGAGCTGCCATGTGGCTATTCCCCCTAAGCACCGCGGCTTTAAGGGGAATATACTACTTAGTGAGACTGCTATGTGTAGGCCTGAGGAATAGCCCAGAGCCGATTCTTCCCCGAGCACAGCGGCTTTGAGAGGAATATACTACCTATATACACTACCTAGTGAAACTGCTATGTGAAGGCCCGGGAACAGCCCAAAAAGCCATCCCCCTTTAGCACCGCGGCTTTAAGGAGAATATACTACCCAGTGACTGCTATGTGAAGGCCCGGGAACAGCCCGAAAGCCATGCCCTTTAAGCACAGCGGCTTTGAGGGGAATATACTACCTAGAGCAACTGCTATGTGTAGGCCTGGAAGTGACCAGTGCCGACCCCCCCCCCCCCAGCACCACGACTTTGAGGGGAATATACTACCTATCAGACTGCTGTGTCTAGGTCTTTGAGGCAGCGACAATGAGCTTTCCCCCCCAAGCATGCAGCTATGAGGGGAATATACTATAATAACAAAAAATATATAATCTAACCCAGCAACCACCTGGTATGCAATAACAGAATTCTACAGATATACATCTTTGAACGTTTACTCATCATTGAGTAGTGCAAGAGTTAATGGTTGTTTGTGCTGAGAGGATCTCATTCCTGTGATGCATGATATAGCGCTGGTGGACAGAAGATGACCGACGGCCCAGGATACTCAGGGTTGAGGTAGGCGGATATAGAGCTGCGATTGTGGCTGTGCAGATTCTTAAACAGTGGGAATAGCGATCTGGTGGCAGATCGCAGTTTAGGCAGAGATCACGCAGCTTGGAGGAGAACCCTCGTCGTTGGGTTTGCAGCCATCGAATAAACATGGGTGCCGACCCATGTGTCGGAGGGCAATGGTGCGAGAAGTTCAGCGTGGAAGATAAAGGACAAAGAAAACAGTATTAGTTTTAGCAATGATTATTCGGGGTTCCTTGGCTCCCCAAACAGAACTGTCAGACATTGAATGTTTCAAAACAGTGTGTATATTTGATCTCCAAAGTTAATTCAGTAAGGGTGAGATTATGCTGAGGATTAAAATGTGAGAGGTCTGTGTATATTCACCACCCTAGAAACCCATAGAAAGCTGTAACAACTGCATCTGACGTTTATTATTGTATAGTAGAGATGTTAAGATTCACCGATTCGCATCGGTGCACCGGCATAAACGTTCAAGATGCGAGTGCACCGGTTGAAAGAGTGCACATCGGCTACAGTTTGGGTTGAACCGGGTTGAACTCGCAATGTATCGATTGCGTAGCGTCTTTGCATCGGTAAAAAACCGATTCATTCATATAAAATCCCCTCATCTTGTCAACGTTCAGCAGAGACGATCTTTGATATTTGCTTCGCCACTATGGAGAACGAGAATCTCAGTTATCAACACACACGGAAGTTGAGGAGAAAGAGAAACACAGCGCACCGAAAAATACCTACAAATCAAACGTTTGGCAACACTTCGGATTGTTCAAGAAAGACGGTGTAATAGTAATTTATGCTATATAGTTGACCGCAGGTCATGGAGAGTAATAAGGTATCACTAGACCTTTGTATGAGGTATCTTTATTACTTAACAGGTCTACAGCCATGATACATAGATCCGTCCTAGATGCGGACTTGCATACACACAGTATCACTCCGCAGCCGCACCCCATCAGTAACGTCCTGATGGTATATGTGCGCGGCACTATTACTACAGACGGTCAACTTGAAAAATCACTCACAAATTGTTAACGATGCCGAGCCGCTTTAAAGTACACAAGTAGTACGAGAAACTTAGCGACGCACTTAAAGAGGCGACGTGGGGTCTGCGGCTGAAAAGAGAAACCTGAAAGTGAGACATATGAGTTAAATCACTCAGTGAGGTGTTCTGTCAGAGAGAGGTGTTTAGCTTACAGCAGCCTGTGACGGCCAATAATAATTTAAATGTCTTCCTTACTGTAAGCAGTTAAGAAATACCTGTTTGTGAAAGGTTATTTGTTTTCTTTATTGTTCAGATAGAAACCACTGCTTTCTGCTCACTGGTGAGTTAGCCTCTGAGTGTTAAGCACATCAGGCTGGCAGCTGTATGGGCATTGCTCTATGGTAGCTGTTATTTGCACATTGTTAATCATGAGCAATGCATCCTTACATTGTTTAACTGTGAGGTGTTATACAATTGTACTCTGGAGAGTTTTTAAAGGTACAAAAATAAACGGCATGATGGGATGTGCAGTACCAAATATGTAAAGCACTTTGTTGTTAATGTATGATTTGCTGCATATAAGGAATAAAACAAAAATCCTCTGTCGTACCATATTGAAGTATCA
This sequence comes from Notothenia rossii, assembly GCF_949606895.1. Classification (NCBI taxonomy): domain Eukaryota; kingdom Metazoa; phylum Chordata; class Actinopteri; order Perciformes; family Nototheniidae; genus Notothenia; species Notothenia rossii. The sequence goes on along the minus strand of NC_136909.1, from coordinate 59,197,931 downwards.
TTATTTTTGCATCGTGTTGAATCGCATCGTATCGCCCCGAATCGCATAATGTTGAATCAAATCGTATCGAACTGTATCGCAACAGGGGTGAATCGTATCGTATCGCATTGCCTGTTTTTTTCAAAAGTATCGTTAATGTATCGTATCGTGGCAACGTATCGAGATGTGCATCGCATTGGCCTCAGTGATGGAGATGTAAATCCCTAATGTATAGTGAAACCCCTTTGCCTGAACTTATACATTAACCTTTGCACGGGTGCAAAGTTAAGAGGCAGTCTTTATCATTGCGTGGAGGACGTGCCTTCTTAAGGCCCTTTAGGAGCAAATGAATTAACTCTAGCGTGGCTTAATACTTAGCACTTGAAGATTGCAGGATTTGAATGAAAATACAATTAATGCATGAACAACTATTATATCTATTGCATAAGTACACAGAGGAGGTGGGGACAGAAGAAGATAAAGTACCAAGCTGAATTGTATGCTTTGAATCATGCTCTTGATTGGAGGCAGAATATGGGAAATCCTTGAGGGGCTTCACGTGTAGATCCAGAGTCATTTGGTTGAACGAAGGGCATGGCAAGCTGGTGGAGCAAACCACTCATTGTGAAATCCCCCGAACCAGCAGAAGCACAGCATCTGTAAGTAACTAGAGAGGATCTGAAGACACCGCAAGGTCATTATAAAAGAATGAACGTGACATTCCACTCGTCGCAGAGGGGCTAAGGACCAAAGATCTGAGCAATAACCATCTCTAAGGTTGCATTCATGCTGAATAGTCCGCGTCTTTACACCAGACGCAAGTGTATTACATCGTTCATTTGCAGAAGGTTGGGTTTGCACATCCTTTTCAAGATTTCAAGATTTTCTAAGGTTTATTGACATATCATATTCACAAACGGTGTAGTTATGCAATGAATTAAAAACTTGGGTCGCAGGTTCCTCAATAGTGCATTACAAGACATCTATCTGTATCTATCTACAGTTGCAAGAAAAAGTGAACCCTTTGGAATTACCTGGATTTCTGCATAAGTTGGTCATAAAATGTGTTCTGATCTGCACGTTTGAAGTTTGCAAAAGAGCACCTGGATGTTCCACAGCACTACTGGCAAAATATACTGTGGACAGATGAAACCAAAGTTGAGTTGTTTGGAAGGAACACACAACGCTATGTGTGGAGAAAAAAAGGCACAGCACACCAACATCAAAACCTCATCCCAACTGTGAAGTATGGTGGAGGGAGCATCATGGTTTGGGGTTGCTTTGCTGCCTGAGGGCCTGGAGAGATTGCCATCATCGACGTAAAAATGAATTCTCAAGTTTATCAAGACATTTTGCTGGAGAACTTAAGGCCATCTGTCCACCAATTGAAGCTCAACAGAAGATGGGTGATGCAACAGGACAACGACCCAAAGCACAGAAGTAAATCATCAACAGAATGGCTTCAACAGAAGAAAATACGCCTTCTGGAGTGGCCCAGTCAGAGTCCTGACCTCAACCCAATTGAGATGCTGTGGCATGAGCGATTCACACCAGACATCCCAAGAATATTGCTGAACTGAAACAGTTTTGTAAAGAGGAATGGTCCAAAATTCCTCCTGACCGTTGTGCAGGTCTGATATGCAACTATAGGAAACGTTTGGTTGAGGTTATTGCTGCCAAAGGAGGGTCAACCAGTTATTAAATCCAAGGGTTCATATACTTTTTCCACCCTGCACTGTGAATTTTTACATGGTGTGTTCAATAAAAACATAAAAACATATAATTGTTTGTGTGGTTTTAGCTTAAGCAGACTGTGTTTGTCTATTGTTGTGACTTAGATGAAGATCAGAACACATTTTATGACCAATTTATGCAGAAATAAAGGTAGTTCCAAAGCGTTCACATACTTTTTCTTGCAACTGTATTTGTGCATACCTCCAGCAATGTTAACTATGTTGAAGCACTTATTTTAACTGATATTATACATATTGTACTCTTATAAGATGTATGTAGACATTTCATCTCCGGCCTTGTCAGGTATTGAACAATCAATAAATAAAGAACACAGAATTATTAAATATAAAACACAGAATTTGTGTGATTATACTAAATGATTTACAAATAAACACCACTGCATATTTACAACTGTTACACATGCTGGTGTAACGCAAATGTTTCCAACTTGGGATCAATAAAGTATATCTTATCTTAAGATCATCTATGGCTACTGCCATATTTGCAAAATGTGCCTCTGAACCTTGACAAGTGCATGTTTCAGGCTTATCAATTAACAACAGGAGGGGTCTCAAACATAAGACCAGCTGTAAATAAAGCTCTTCAGACCTTAGCTGGCATGTGAGTATATATGCTGCCCATTATGGGCACAAGCAATTTTCACCCATTTATTAATTATATGTTTTAAATTTGAGTGTTTCCTATCCCCTAAACCTCCAGGGATGTACACAGTTTAATACTGGCAACTTCTTATTACGGGAAATACGAAAACGTCTTTTTAAAACTACAACTCCCAGTAGAGACGTGCCATAGATAGAGAACATGTTGCGAAACACAATAGCCAGCATGTGTAGTTCTGGGGACGGGGTGGGGGAGGGGGGGATGCGGTGGACCCGTTCAAATCCAGTTTTGGACAGTCTGCCGTGGTTCCATCCCATTTCAAGTGCTGTTTGACGCTCGGCGTAACCCTCGGAGCACACTCTCCAATCACAGAGCTTGAGGACTATCACGGGGTTTGTTAAGCGATGCAGAGAGAATACTTACTTCCGGGTTTAATATTCTCTAAAGCAGTGGTCGCCAACCAGTCGATCGCGATCGACCGGTCGATCGCGAGGGTGGTGCGGGTAGATCACGGGCCGTTAAAAAAAAAGTAACAAAAGAAAGAAAAATCAAATTAAAATAATAATGTTTGAAAACTACGTTTTTAGATGTAAACCTATCATCCACCACCCCGTTAGCAGGTGCCACTTGATTGACGTATATTTGAGACACCTCAATAATATAATACATTAACCGTGCTTTACATCAACCTCATCATGACACAAGAGAGAACGGCAGGACTGCAATTTCCAGTGTTCAGTGAATGCAACAGAGGCAAGTCACCAGACCAATCAGAGAGTTGCATGGAAATACACGTGTGCTTGTGTCATTCAAGCTCGGCTCTGTGTGTGAGTGGCAATAGTGCATTTAGTGTGATATAGAGAGAGAGAGGGAGAGAGAGCGAGAGAGCGAGAAAGCGAGAGAGAGGGACCGGTGCTAGCGGGGACCGTGATGTTAGCATCTGGTTAGCTAGCTGCACTAACGGACATAAGGAGCTGTTTCCACAACAAGCTGGAGGAGAGTCCTCCCTGAGGGGCTCAGGTGAGCTAAAGGACTCTTGAGTGTTTAGAACGGTTTTGTCACAAATTATTTAAAAGATTATTTCCGCGGCACACCTTCATATGATCATTATAGTTATACAAACAATAAGAGAATAAATGAAAAACAGGTATGAAATACTATATGGCAGTAAAACAAGAATACAGTTTAAAAGGGGAGTGATTTGTAAAATATCCAAGAAAAAGAAAATCTGTTTACAGTTCTGTTTCATATGGGTGCTGAGAGAGGTATCCATAGATCTCTTCATGTTGCTCTCAAAGTACACCAGATTGATGCTTTCAACTTCAAAAATCTTCCCGGGGGAGCATCCCCCCAGACCCCCCTAGAGGAGGTGAGGACCTAGAGGAGGTGAGGACCCCCCTAGAGGAGGTGAGGTCCGCCCCCCACTCATACAAAAAATAGCACTTTACCCCTGCCTATATGCCGTGAGCTGGTCATGGAGCCTTCATTGTAACAGTCATTCAGATGCAATTAGCCTATATAAAAGGCCTCAAATTGGAAGCACTGTCTGTGCCGTCTTTTTCACTAAATTCTGCAATAGGTAGATCTCGCCTTTCACCTAGGCCGAGGTCGGTGATCTTGGGCTTAAAAAGGTTGGTGACCACTGCTCTAAAGCAAATGAGCTGCTCCGACCCTCGGTCCTGACGGACTCCAACTTGTGTTTATTAATCAAACAAATAAACACAAGGATAATTATGTGTTATTGTTGAGTAAATGGAGAATTGCACAGGGGAAAATAACGTAGGCTATCTATGCCACCATTTTAGATGTGGATTTTGTTAAACTAATACGTTTGTGCTCTGGACCAACACTATTGACGGGGAAGGGGGTAGCAATAAAGATAAAACCATTAAACAGTTACACAACATAACAGAAATAATATCAATAGCAGTGTCCCTAGCAACAAGTAACAAGTAGTTAATAATAATAAAAGACATTACGAAAAAGGCATTGCATTACTCTAAACGTGTAATAACGTGCTTTAACCAGTAGGTGGTTTGGGTTAAAAAGCTGTCAAGTTTACAGTGTTAACAAAATAAAATATACTGCTGTTTCTAGTTTAGTTTACGACGGATATATTTAGTTATTGTTTTGATATTTGTAACACAAAAGCGATGGAAAAAACCCAAAGCAACACAGAAAAGATGGTCTTAACATGACCCAGCGGTCTAGTCAAAATATTACTTGACTTTATTGTGAAATTCAAACTGAACGGTAAAAGAATAGTTTCCGGTCTATTCTGAGCCCGATCTCTGTAGATAAATAAAAATAATGAACTACGACAGATGTGTAATATATTTAAAGCAACCAAACCATTCATTACAATGCATTCATGTGATGACTTTCAAAGGGTAAAGCAAGCACTGCTGAATAAAGTATGATTTTATCTTTTACGAAACGTTTTTTTTTCATATGGAATGCAGTTGTAGGTCAACCAATCATAGAGCTTGAGAACTAATCACGTGGTTTGTCAAACAGAGCACATGGTGTAGTCCTAAACGATAGCTGGGGATTCTGGGTAGTGTAGTGTCTTCTGCCATCCTTTACTCCGAAAAAATATTTGTTTCTCCGAATCGAAGGGGAAAAATACAAAAGCATTCACACAATTTAAACCAATCAATGTTGTGTAATTAACAAGGATAATCTGGTGTTTTTTAGTCGATGAGTAGTGCAGATATCACTGTAAAATCAATCGACAGTAAGGGGAATACTTACTTCCGGGCAGAGATTGGGTCGTTACTAAAAAAAAGTAATATATTACATATTACATTTTACTTTAAAAAAAAGTAATACATTACACTACTTCATTACTGTCTACATAAAGTAACTCGTTACTTTACTCGCAGGGCCGGCCCGCCCCTCCCTACGGGAAGATCACGCAGACTGCGGCGCACCTACAGTGTAAGCGCGCCACAGTTTTGCCTCTGCGAGACTCCACTTGCACCCCCAATTACTATTGCATTAAGGAAGACATAACACAAGTCTTTCTTTTGATATGCTCTTTAATAAAATAGGCTACCAGCCTACCACAACAAGCTAACAGTCTGTGAAACGTAAAGACACTAATTAATTAAACCAGTTCAAGACGCATTATTCTTATTCTTATCATTCTTTATGAGCGCAGTAACGGTAAGGTATCTAATTACTTATGTATTTACTTTTCCATAACTTAGTAACAGAGATGGTCAAACTAAAAAGAGAGCGAGCGCCCCGTTGAGGAAGTTTACAGATGAAAAGACTCAGCCATGTTTATGCAGCACTGCACGTGGAGATGTGGACGCGCAAATCGTGCTGATTACGTAGGCCTACATGTATACAAACCTGCGGCGGAAACCCCTCTTGTCTGTCAGTGAGTGTGATTATTTTATAAATGTAACGAAGTAACGCGTGTCGGGGCAATGTTAGTAACCGTAGTGTGATTACTGAATTATAAAAGTAATGCGTTACACTACTCCGTTACCGACAAAAGTAATATTATTACAGTAACGCGTTACACCCAACTCTGCTTCCGGGTGTACAATTCTCCGTTATCCAATGGGAATGGACGCTTACATTGCCTTAAAGGGCAGCCGACACAAACGAATGCCGTGCTTCCATGAGCGTCAAATCCCGCCGCAGATGGGAATACATTGCAATCAGTTAAAAGCTATTTGCGCCCCTTAAGGAAGCCGAAGGAGCCTAGGAGCGTCACAACTGCACGCCACGGGACCCTGACCAAGCGTCGCTCCTGGACGTTTATGGAGTGAGAGTGTGTTGATATGGCGCTGATCTTAGCTATCTCTTAGTGGAGGAAAACAATTGTGACATCACTTACGCGACTCTGGGATTTGTAGTCTTTCTAGATGCATATTTTTCATAGTCTTATATTTCAACAGTTTTACGACAAACTGTGACTTTTTTGACATGGAAATTATTTTTTAAGATTGACAAACATCATATGTGTAATTAATGGCACAATTCAAACGGGATCGAAATATATGTTTTCACTCTCCATTGACTTCAATACATTAATTTTCCGAAATAAGGTCCCATGGACCGGAAGTAGATGGGCGTGACTTCGCCACTCTATACCGATAGCAGCACCGTTTGTCCAGCGGCTTAACGGTATACCGATACCGTCCAATCAGGTACCGGTATTGACTTAGTACCGGTTCTCGATACCCATCCCTACTTCTGACTGATTTGGATAGAGCGGGTCACAATTGTTCTGCCCTCCAGCTTCAACTGGTTTTGTTTTCTGGTACATTGTCTGTAACGATTGTCTGTATTAATATTGAATGTAATTAGTAGGGAAAAAAAGAAAAAAAAGCATACTCATTTATTCATACACATTTATTTAAAAAAGTAAAAATGTTAATTAATTTATATATTTTATTGTTATCACCAAGATGTCTGTTCCACACTCCAACATAGTAGGTGGTGGTATTAAGTCTAAAGTTCAAACGTTGCCATCCACCATTTAGAAGAAGATCAGTTTTGTTCAGGTAACACCTTAAATAGTTGCTGTTGAATCCTTTTGTATAGGCAAAGTTAGTGTGATTCTTGCTTTGAAATATTTATGAATGCCACATTTTCTGGTAAATAAAAACCCAGTTTCTTTAAATCACATAATGTGTCCTTGTTTCTTCACTGCTTGGTCACTGACAGTTAACACAAGAGCTCAGTTTACAGAGCGAATGGTTAATTAGCAGTAGGGAATAAAGGGAATGACTGGTGGACAACTTAAAGGAGGGGTAGGTAAGTTTGAGAAACCGGCAAGAGATACACTTTTGTTATATTCCATGGAATGCTCTTAACATCCCGATAGCAATGAATATATTAAGTGCTTTGGCAAAAAATCCATAAAAAAATGTCATCTGTGGAAGCTGTAGTACTGTAAAAAGCACGACCAATCATCTGAGCCGGCCCGGCTAAAATAACTGGATGGCCTACCTGCCTGTCAGCCTTCCATCTGTGCACAAACTTATCTCGTGCCCTCATTGGTCATGTGCAAGTTTGTGTGTGTTGGAGGAGGGGCTCTGTAAGGAAGTGGCAGATTTCTTCCGGCTGTGTATTTTCAAATTCTAGCGCACTCGAGCTAGTTTCTCCAAAATGATCTATCCCACCTTTAAGTAGTGGTGCTATTTTTTTATACATTTATATTTAAATGTTTTACCTTTCTTCATTCATTATTCTTATCGGGAGTGAGTTAAATTGCTCCTACTGGAAATCACAGAGTATTTCCTGCATGCCTGAGTAACAGACCACATCCAGTTCAGAGGAAAACACACATATGTTGAGGTTCCAGCCAGGCACTCCACGTCCAGCCCCAAAGCTGACCCCTAAACCTCTGATTTACTAAAAATGGATCTACAAAAATCTGGTTTTCTATGCAGGCCAAAGAAAACTTCCTGAAATTGTGTCCCTGGTTTCCTTTAAATCTGTACTGCATGTCCAGTGTGATGAGAATGAAAAGAAGCTAGTGCCTTGTTCCAAATGTGAGCAACAATGTAGCTCCAATCCGCGAGTCCAAAACTGTACAGTCACACAGGCAAATCCAGGGCCAGCCAAGAGAAACAAAACCGAAAAACGAAAAGGACTATGAAATCCACAGAAAGGGTTCCAAAGTGAAAATAAAAGAAATTCAAAATTATTATTTGACACATGGGACTGTTTGGTAGCAAAATGCTCCCATGGACCTCATTAAACAGAAGCTAAACTCCAACATCTAAATTCAGTACACAGTGAAAGATTTACAGGAGCCAAACAGTGTTACCAGGTATGTGCATAGATGGACCTCAGCACCTGCCCTTTGCCCTCCTAAAGAGAATTGCCCTTTTTCAAATGACTCTTTTCTTTATCCCGAGTCTGACTAGCATGTGCAGTCTAACCACGATAATGCGGGACTTTCAATCTGATTGGCTAAGGCAGGGGTGTCAAACTCAAATACACAGTGGGCCAAAATAAAAAAATCGGTACTAGTCGAGGGCCGGACTGGTTCAATGTTTATTGCGAAACTTATTGAACTGAACTTATTGCACATATTAAACCTGGAACTAACAAAGCTTAAATTATTGCCTATAAAAACAACATTAAACATTAAATAATCATTTGCATTCATTTCTTATGGCTCTATCTGCAGCTTTTCCGGAGTCATTTCTTATGATTACATTTTCCCACAGGCCAACAACAGCTTCAAAAAAACGATTTCCCTCAAAGAAAAAACCAAACATGCCCTGTTGTCGCAAGAAACAAAGTGCAAAAGGAAACATCCATTAAACTCAGTTTGTTGCTGTAATACTAGTTCAAGCCAGATACTTGGCACCTCATCTTGGGTGCAAGTTCATCAATATTTGGGCTCAGGCTCTGAGCTGAGGAGACCCTCAGGATTGAGTGAAGATGTGCGTGCAATACACCGGCGGGCCAGATCTAATAGTAATTAGAAATTATCCTGCGTGCCGAAATTAAATCCACCAAGGGCCGGATTTGGCTCCCGGGCCTTGAGTTTGACACATAAACATGACCACGTGACCAAACATAAATGGATTGATCATTTAACCTGTTAAGCCCTGAGCCTGTTTTTCAGGCCTCAGGCTCGAAAATGACATGCCCAGAACAAATTATTATATCTTCACTTCTAAAAGGGGTGAATAATCTTTTTTCTCAGACAATGATAAACCTGTGATTTGGATGTAGAAAAGTCAGAATCAATATAGATGTTTTTATTTTAAAGTAAACATAGTAAAAACATTTAAATTATAGTTTCCATCCAAAAGAAACCCATTACTTATAGTGAAAACCACCCTTGAATGATGGGATAGTAGACAACAAGCTTTAAGAATCCAAGCTATAACATATAATAAGTACCCTGTATCAAGATTGGTGCAAAACAAGTGAAATTTGACCTTTTTTAGAGAGATTTAGAAAAAGACCCCACCTCTTTATGGGCTCAGAACAGTCTCATAATACACACATGCACACAGAAGGATTCACACTTGTATTTCATGATCCGCAAAAGTATTCACACTTGTATTTCCGGATCCCCACTTGTGTTTTTCAATGCACACACAAATGTGTTCCGTTTCATATACCAAAAAGTTTTACATATGTATTTTTGATCCTCACATATTTTTTTTCCGTTTAAAACCGCTGCATATACAAACACAAACCGCTTTCTGTGCACGGATCGCTGTGCATTCGTGTGTGGGTTTTTTGAGACTCCCCTGACGGTCAGCCGATTCGTACTTGTACTTTTTTCTATCTATAGCCAATCAGATGTCTCCTCAATTCTAAGCCAATCACATGAGCGCGCCCCCACGAGGGTAGATTTCTTGTGTTCATGACGTAGTGCTTCTTGTACGCATTTTGCGCAGTCCGGAGCTGACAGGTCCATGGAGCCTGCCTGCAGGCCCTAATCTCAGGACACCTCCACTCTCAGTACATTGCCACTTTCCGACCAGGAAATGCACGCAAATACAAGTACGAATCGGCTGACCGTCAGGGGAGTCTCAAAAAATGCACTCAGAACAGTAGTCGGCGGGGCCTCCAACGGCACAGGACATAGGGTTGGCAGGACCACTGCAGAAGAGTAGTTGGCAGGATCCCCAACGGGACAGGATATGGAGTTGGCAGGACCCCCAGCGGAACCTCCAACGGCACAGGACATAGGGTTGGCAGGACCCCCGGCAGAAGAGTAGTTGGCGGGACCCCCAACGGGACAGGACATGGAGTTGGCAGGACCCCCAGCAGAACCTCCAACGGCTTGAGTAGGGACTAGAGAAGGGACTTGAGTAGGGACTGGAGAAGGGACTTGAGATGGAACTCGAGAAGAGACTCGAGAGGGGACTCTAGAGAGGGCTTGAGAGGAGACTTGAGAATGAACTCGAGAGGGGACTTGTGTCGGTCGGTACGCCGACAGGACACGGGGAGCTGGCGTCGGCCGGAGAGCCAACAGGAGACGAGGTGCTGGTGTCGGCCGGTACGTCGACAGGACACGGGGTGCTGGAGTAGGCCGGACCACCGACAGGACACGAGGGGCTGGAGTGGGCCGAACCACTTACATAACACGGGGGGCTGGCGTCGGCCGGGGAGCCAGTACTGGAGCCGAAACTGGAGCCGGAACCATGGCTGCTGGGGCCAGGACTGAGGCTGGAACCATGGCTGCTGGGGCCAGAACTCGGGCCGGAACTATATCTGCTGGGGCCAGAACTGGGGCCGGAACCATGGCTGCTGGGGCCAGAACTGGGGCCGGAACCATGGCTGCTGGTGCCAGAACTGGAGCCGGATCCATGGCTGCTGGGGCCAGAACTGGGGCCCAAAGCATGGCTTCTGGGGCTCGGGCTGCTGGGATCTGCTGGGCCCATCCTTGGTTGGATTGTTCTGCCAGGGTTGAGTGAAGCAGGCAGGACCCAAACGCAGATGTAAACATACAATACCTTTATTTCAAGGCTAAGAACAACAGAACTCTTCCCAGTGAACAGAGTCAAGACACACAACAATCCAACAATGACAGACAGAAAAAACAGAACTTAAACGCACACAAGACTAATCACACAAACAAGACACAGGTGAGGAGGGAGGAGAAAAAACAGGGGCACAAGGTGAACACAATCAGGAAATCAGACACAGGAGGGCACAGACAGAGACAGGAATCAACAGACAAGACAGGGGGTGAACACTTTTTTCAAAATAAAACAGGAAACCAGAGACAGACACAACACAGACAGACCGTGACATTGATCTTGATTTGGCCATCTTTGAAACTGAAGTCAGGTAAAGAGGCCCAACATTTAGAAATACTAATGAGGCGTCCTGTCCCTCCCGGAGTTCACACACAGGCTGCAGCTGGACTTTTGGGGAGCACTGAGCTGCCTTCCTGATGGACTAACCTCCTGGTCCAGTCAGTCCGTCCTCGTGGGGCTGACTCTCATCTCCACGCTCCCCAGAAGCTGCCTTTGATCATGTAAAACACGCTACAAGAGAGCGGCAGAGGGCAGAGATCAAAAGGTCATCCGCTCTGCGAGCAGCAGCTCTTTTTGTCCTGAACTGTCTTTCATTTGACTGATCTGCCCTGTCTGAATTTGCTGAATGTTCCGAACCCCCTACCCTATTGACCGACAGCCTTATTATGTGTCAAATATATCAGTGATGCTACATAAACTCTGAAGCACTTTATTGATCCCAATTTGGGAAATGTTTGCATTGCAACAGCGTAAAAAACAACAAAACAAAACATCAGTAGAAATTAAACAATACTAGAATAAAAAAATCTCAAAATAGAAGTAAAGCAGCATTAAAAAGTAGAAAATATACAGTAGGCCGTGAAGATAAAAAATCTATAAACTCTGAAAATAAAACACTGTTGAAGGGACATACAGTAAATGAACTATTGTAAAGTAAAATCCTGATATGCATAAGACAATCAATAGGGACACCAGGGGACAACCCCAAATGGTTTAAAAATTACCCTAACTTTTAACCTTTTAAAATATAATACACTAAAAACCTAATATTTAAAATAGTTTTTCCTTTTAATGTTACTTATACTGTATGAATGAGGAGCCTTGGGATTTGTCTGCTGTCATATATTGCTGTCATGATTTAGAGATAACCATGCATCCTGGCTTTGTGCATTAGGTCATTTTTAAAGCCACTTAAAACAAACAATAAAGTTTGTCGGCAACACAACAATATTGTATAGCCATCAGACCTGAGCCAATAAGGATCTGAAAATAAACGTTAGAAAATGATGGTATATTATGAAAGCCTGTCATCAGGTTAGGTTTTGCTATTTAATACAACAGAATGGGCCCCAAAAAATGTCAACAATGAGAGGAAACATTTTAGAAGTACATTTCTGCAACCTTTTCTGGGATTAACTGTCTGTAATATAGGCTTCAGTGTCTGTGGTTGTATATCAATCAAAAGGTTGGTGTTTTGATTCCCAGCCCCTGCAGTCAGTCAACACGTTGATGCATCATTGGGCGAGATACCTAACCCCAACATGAGTTTCAGTGAGAGTGAACAAACTTTCATAATACCATAAACCCGGGGTTCCGGTCAAATTGTCAATATTGCTCAGCAAGAACCGTAACTGAGTATCAGCCATGAGAGCTTTTTGGATTCTCTAGAGCAGGGGTTCCCGACCTTTTTTCCCAAGAGCCCCCCCAAATGACTCCTGTTGGAAGTTGCGGTCAGATTCTCTTAACGTGCAGTATATTTTCCTAAGTCCTGGGGCCTCATTTATAAAGCCTTGCGTAGGATTGACGAGGGAATGTTGCTTACGTAGGACAAAGCAAATAAATACGCACAGACATTTCCCGATTCATAAAAGACTGCGTACCGGCACAGGACTTGTGTACGGCACATCCTACGCCGGTTTCCCTTTATAAATCACTAAACTATAAATCAACTCGAAATGCGGTGCAGCTTATGCGGGCTCCACGTAACTCCCATATTTGCCTATAAATAGTCAAAGAAACGCCCATTCATTTTGACTGACTGCATGAAGAAGATCGCAGGAAATGATGACAGAACAGCTAAAAAAGAAATCTCACACCGTGTCAGATTTTGGTTATTTTGGGGAGGTCAAGATAAATCATATTGTTTGGTTGATGCAGTTTCAACCAGAGTATTGGCATGGAGGTCGGATCGTCACCAAAATAAATAGGATAACTTATGATGTAGTTTGGTACAGTGGACTACAGTAAGCACATCTACACACTTTGCCCTGTGCGCTCTCATGGTGTGGTTTTCTGCAGGCTTTATGAACATGAACAAAAGTGAAAAATATATTTTTCATTACCAAGGTTAGATTTGAAACGTAATGGTTGCTCAAACGCACCCTGCGGTCAACACTTATAAATCAATAGTAATTCAAATTAGTTTGATTGCATGAAAATATTTTAAATAACTTACATTTTATGCAATATAGCATAATGCATAAATTGTTAAGCCTACACATCTATCACTGTGTATATCACCATTCATACCCCATACCATCAGAAACACGTTGAAATCTTGACTTTATTTGATCATTTTAGGTAATAAACATAATTTCCACCTTTGATTTAATAAAGTGTTCAAGGTTCAAAACGAAGGACTTTGGTAAGTTTGGCATAAGTTCTAAAATGCTGAATAAGCAACGTAACTTTCATGATACACATTTCTCCGTCACGATTAGTTGTTTCCGGGAACAGCCGAATGTTGCATAACGATAAATGTTGCGCCCGCAAGGTATTGTCTGACAGAATTTTCTCCTTTTCTTTCCTAAGGGTTAGGGTTAGGGTTGGTCCAGATGGTCCAGTGTTTCCTAAATTAAAACAAGTTATAAAGGAAGTATTGAAGCTACTTGCCTATCATCTAGAGCAGTGGTTCCCAACCTGGGGGGCGTGGGGTGCGCCAAATCTCGCAGGGGGTGCGCCAGGCCTCAGGGCCCAGGAGTTCAAAACTTTTAATCTTAATCAGATCTGATCCGATTTTGAAATCCCATTTTTTGTGATCCAGGATCAGACAAGTCGGCCAGATTTTGTCCCTGGAGTTCAAAGCAATTCAGGATAGGATCAGCCTGATCCAGATTACGATTTTTCAAGATGACGAGATCCTGAATATCAGTGCTTTAATCCTACCGATCGCCATCTAGTGGACATGAAAAATAATACAAGGAAGACAAGAGACCACATTGCAGAGACATCTATAATGTTTAATTATATTTTTTTATTTGAAAGGTGATGACAGATGATGGACTTTTTTTTTGTTGAAGATATTTTTACTTTAATCTAAATTACATTTGTGATTGACAATCTTTGCTGTGATACTTTTATGAGCATAAACATTTATGTCGTCAACATTTGGTTGAAAACAAAATAGGCCACCAAAAACGGGAGCAAAAATGGAAAAAATAAAATGTATTTCCCATGAAGGCTAAAAATGGTGTATTATTTCAGTTAACAAACTTTGCCATCTTATTTAAATTGAAACATATTTTTAAATACATTGTACAGTACATTTTGCTCTGGTAATCCACTGGAAATCCACCCCTTTGGTGGGATCAGGATAATCCAGTTTTTTGGGATCAAACTGATCCCAATCCTTTGTTGTAAGTTTGAACTACCCGTTTTGAAGATTTGATCCAGATTAAAGCTTGGATTGGATTTCCTGATCTGATTGGATATGAAAGTGATCCTAATCCTGTTTTTTGGTTTTGAACTCCCCAAAATCCAAATCGGATCTGATCAGAAAGGGATTAAAAGTTTTGAACTCCTGGGCCCAGATGATTTGAGGCCAAATATCATATTTAGACTTTTTTATTTTTTGGTTACATATTATAATTGTAACGCAATACATGATTGTTGCTAAAAGCCTTGTCTCTACATTACAATAAAATATAAAAAATAATTGATAAATTAATTTTAATAAAAATTATAGTTAGTAGCTAATTTTAAGGCATAAAAACACAGAAATGTATAATTTTTTCAAAATGTTTTCTTTAATAGAAAAGTGTCCAAACCCGGCTTGTCTGGATAAGCGCATTTTTAAAACATAGTCATTGTCCATGCCAGTTTCAGTTGGATTGTCACAGTTGCTCCGATCAGATCGGTCTCCTCCATTTTGTAGATTATTTACGACTTTTGAATCCACATAAACACATCGGCAAAATCCGGCTTACTTTGAGCATGTGTTTTAAACAGTTTAATGCCTTTGTGAATTGTTTCTTGCGCCGTCCTTTAATTTCTTCATACAGGGGGAATCCAAATGAATTAATCCTGAGTCCAATAACCATCAAGGTCACTCCAATAGTGCTCCTTAATTACGCTTTCTTCCTCCTTTAACAAAATACTTCACATTCATCCAGTTTGTGACAGTAGTTGTAGCATTTTTGAGACTTTTAAACTTTAATTACCGCTGTTGCGCCCCCCGCCCCCCCTTGTTTGTGTGTGTGTAGGGGAGGGGGGGGGCAGTGGTCTGAAAAAAGTTAATGACAAAATTCACATAACCTTCCTTAGGCAGTGTGTTTGTACCGGGGACAGGAGACACCCCCTTGATGAGAAACTGTAAGAAATGATCGGGGAATCCCTCCGGAGTGGAGTCATGACGACTGGATATGAATTATTTGTTTGTATTTGGTGGTTTGTGTTCCAGCTGTCGATCAGCAACTATATATCCATAATCCACCAGTTAAAGGAAATACAACTAATGTGTTGTGTTATATTAGCTGTACAATTTACCACACATGTCTAAACATCAGTCAGGCTTCAGAAAGCAAAATAGCACCATCACTGCCACAATGAAAGTGCTGAATGATGATGTGGTGAGTTTTTTAGATAATAAACAGAGTTGTGCAGCTCTATTTATTGACCTGTCCAAAGCGTTTGATACCATCGATCATCGCATCTTAAAGCAGAGGCTACTCAGTATTGGCATATCCAGCCATGCAGTGGGGTGGTTTGTGAACTACCTCTCTGAAAGGTCCCAATGTGTTCACTTTGATGGGCTGTCTTCTGAGTGGTTAAACATTACTAATGGTGTTCCTCAAGGTTCTGTTTTAGGTCCACTTTTATTCTCCATCTACATCCATAGTTTAGGTGAAAATGTAGATGGAGCAACCTTACATTTTTAATGCATACGATACCGTAATGTACTGTGCAGGTCCCTCCATTAAGGAGGCTGTTGTTGAATTGCAAGCTGTTTTTAACATTATTCAGACTCAGCTCTCTGAACTAAAGCTTCTTTTAAATGTTGATAAAACCAAGGTAATGCTCTTTTCAAAAGCTAAAAAGACACCAGAGCCTCTTGTGGATATTGTAACTACACAAGGAATTTAAATTGAAGTGGTTACCTGTTACAAATACCTTGGTATCTGGCTTGATGATTGTCTCAGTTTTAAACGTCATGTCATTAATGTACTTAAAAAAACTGAGGGTTAGGCTAGGTTTCTTCTACAGGAACAAGTCCTGTTTCTCGCTTGAGGCCAGGAAAAGGCTAGTCACTGTGACCTTTTGACCTGTGCTGGACTATGGTGATTTGATTTATATGAATGCACCTGCCAATTGCCTGGTCAAGTTAGATGCTGCGTATCACAGCGCACTGAGATTTGTGACAAACTGTAAAGCATTAACCCATCACTGTACCATGTATGCAAGGGCTGGTTTGCTTTGACTAACTGTACGGAGGCTCAGTCACTGGTACATTTTTATATATAAAGCCATGAAATGGAAACTTCCATCCTACATCTGCTCCCTGATCTCACGGCGAATTGTAAGTGGCTACTGCCTGAGATCGCATGCTGTGTTTTTAAAAAATGTGCCAACTGCTAGGACTGTCTTAGGGAAGATGGCATTTAGATGCGCAGCTCCTCTGTTTTGGAACAGTCTGCAATTGAAATGGAAACTGAGCAATCTGGTGCCACTAAATGTTTTTAAAGCTCGGTTGGATGCTTCCCAATCGGAAGCTGTTGGTACCTGCTCATGTGGATAGTATGTAAATTGTAAACCCTGTAATGATGCTGTATGATGTCCTTTTTGTTGTTCTGTTTATGTTTTTATGTTTCATGTGGAACCTAGTTGAGCAGGTCTCCCTTGAAAAAGAGATCAATGATCTCAATGGGATACACCTGGATAAATAAAGGTTTGAAATGAAATGAAAATATGGTGTTCTTAGTTTCCATACCTCCTGTGTTTTACGAGCGACTTATCAAGTAGGTGGCGAACGGCATAAAACATGATTAAACATGATAGTATATAAAACCATGCTCGTATCTATACAAACTATAGAAAAGCAAAATGGCGTCAGTTTAAAGTAATTCTATCTTTCTGCATACCGCATCCTTTATGAGAATACATTTCTTAACAAAAGAACATAATCGAGGGGTGGTCTATCCGTATTTATTCATTTCTCCAAGTTATGTTTTTGTGTGCACTGAGGAGTCACAAACCGGCGTTTGTTAAATCCTTTTAAGATTGGCTTTAATCCATTTGTGAAAAATAATTCTATATGATAAATGAGAGGTAACATTTTATTTATGGTATTATTTCCACATATTTCTCTCCATTCTTCCTTCTGCCAACGGTGTCGCAGTTTCTCGTCTCTCCCGTGTTTGTGCTTAGTGCGTACACATGGGTCAGAGTTTGCGTGGAGGACCGCACATTTTCCCGTCAAGTTAGTTTTTTATAAATCGCAAACAGTGCGCAGAAACTGGTGGAAACCATATTTTGTGCATACGCACCGTTTATAAATGAGGCCCCTGATCAGTTATCCTATTATCTTCTCTTAACGCCAGGAAGTTTCTCACAGAAGTTAAGAAATATTTAAGAAAAGAAGATATTGCTCTGATGTTTTGACATGTGGACGGCAACCCCCAGTTCAATGCACCTAAATGGTATTCAGCGATATTTACATTTTTATTATTTTTTACACCTGTACTTTTCCTACTGTCACAAGTAAAGTGTTCTTCCCTAAACAAGACATGTCTGATTCAGAGGAGATTCTGCAACCTGAGGCGCTAAATATAACAGAGATGTAGCAAGCAGTGAATTTGCATTGACAACACATTAACACAGGAAAGTGGAGCAGGAAAAAGACGGAGTCTCTTAAATACAGCATATTAAATATAGAGCAGGGGAAATAATAATAATAATAATAGTTTTCTTCTCATATTAAGACCTGTTTCTCTCTTTATTTGATGTAAATAGAATCCCTTGCCGCTGTTTGAATGTAAGGATGCTACACAAACAAACGGATGATAACTACCAATTGAGATACTTGCCCCACATTCCCGCTGTAGAAACAACTTGGGAAGCTCAAATGAGATGAGTGTTTAAACAATAACCGTTTCCTACTCCCTGTGGCCCTGCATGTTTGTAGAGCAGGAGCAAAAACACGTTATGGTTAATTTTTGAAAAGCTTCTGAAGAGCTTCCCAATTAACCTAAACTGCACTGTATATCTGCTCCTTTCTCCCGTGCCATGTGACCCAGACGATATCTTCATGCTCAATATGTGACTCTATTGGGCGGATATCTCTCTGAATCGTGATATGATATGGAGCGTGCCGTGCACTCACTGTGAGTAAAATAGAAAAGACTGGACAACCAAACCCTTTTTCCTCACGTTGATAGCAAACAGTATTTAATCATGCAGTGTTATTATCCAGATTATCAATGTTGATGTAATTATCAAAATCAGATTCGCAAAAGGTCAGATTCTACATGAGATAAATAAGCAAATAAAAGTGTAGCTGGCTGCAGCCACTTGAGCACTCATCTAAATGGAAAGTGACACTGGGCGATGTACTCCACCGTACATGCACTTAATGAAATGAGACGATGACATGCATTCATTAGTATAACTTGTATCATATTTCTTAATGGCATGTCTACAGCAGGCTGTGTGTACACGTAAAGGCACCTTGTTTCCAGTAAAGAAGAATAATGTCACATGCAGAGGGTATTAGTCACAGAGCAGCAAACACATTCAGTTGTTATCATATTTTGGACTAGAAAGTATTTCATGGTATTTGGCAAATGCTTTGATAATTGATTGATGGTTTAAGAACAAATCGAATTCCAAGTATTTGCTGGTTCCAGTCCCTTAAATGGGAGGAATTGCTGGCTCTCTCTTATTTTTGTCTTGTATTACTATAAATGTAATATTTTGTTGTTTTGTTTTGGACCTTGAAACGACCCTTAGTTCACAGAAATATACAATGGATTTCTATGAGATTTTATTCAGACATACATGGTTTCCAAAAAGGTAAAGTAAATCAAAAACTATTGAGAGGATTGCCGCAAAGTTTTGAAAGACATTTGGGACTACAAGAGGATAAATCCTTCTGACTTGGGTCACTTTTCAAATATGTCAAATATGACCGGCTCTCTATCTATCCATCTATCCATCTATAACTATCTATATAACAATTCAATTCAATATGCTTTATTGCTATGAATGTCAGTTGAACAATATTGCCAAAGCGTCAAGGATAATACAATTGATTAATCATATGATAAGAAAAATTCATTCATTAAACAATTTACAATAATATATTATTATTATTACAAAACCGCAAGTATCAAATGTAAAAAGAAAGAAAGAAAGAAAAGAAAGACACATGAAGTAGAGGAGCAATCAGCACTGAGCTGTGAGGAGATGAACAGCTGTTAAGTGTTGTTGTTGTCTCTAGTCTTAGGCTATGACATGCGCTCCCATATTTTGCTGCTTCTATGGTGCTGGCACTATTTTCTCCAAGTACATGTTGCATTTTATTCTGGTGAGACAGTGAATCAAAATCTTGGAGTTTACATGTTATCTTTGTAAAGAACTTTGTTCTAATGTCTTGGTATGTTTGACAGTGCAGCAGGAAGTGTTGCTCTGTCTCCACCTGTCTCTGTGGACAGAGCTGACACTCTATCTCTCTCTCTCCATCTATCTATAACTATCTATCTATCTCTTTATATCTCTCTTTCTCTCGATCTATCTATCAATCAATCTATCTATCCATCTATCCGTTGTGTCCTTGAGCAAGACACTTCACCCGACTTTGCTCCTGTGGGTAATGTCCACAGTAATGACTCTTACATGTCTAATATGTGTAATGTGTAATTGTAAAGCGCTTTGAGCACCTGCAAAAGCGCTCTAATAAAAAATATGATGCATTATTAATATCTATATCTCTATCTATAAGGAACCACAGTAGACAAAAGGCGTTGCTATAGCAACACGTCATGTTTATGTCTACACGCAAAATCAATAGCGTGAAAATCGCTGCATTTTCTATGAGGTAAATATTACCCGCTGGCGCTAATGGGTATGAATGGCAATTTATTTGGCGATTTTTTTCAATCTGGCTTCATATTGAACATTTTTAACAACAGAGGGTGCTACATAACACACTTTCAGGAAAAGTCACGGACTGGGAGACAAAAAAAAAAGTTACTTACAATCAAAAAACAGCTGCGGGTAAAATGTACCCATTGTTCTAGTGTTAAAGGCTATATTGTATTTTTATTTACTTAACATTGTGTCTATGTAGCAGCCAGCTTCTAGCTATGTAAAACATATATGTTTGTTAATTGTTTTTATTAGCATTTTGAGTATTGTAAACCCCTATGTTGCATGTTAATAATAATTGTATTTACTTGTTATTTTAAATATAATTTGTTTCAAGGGTGAACATTAGCTTCTTTGCTTACTCTGGCGAATTTAAAGAAATGTCTATTAATGTGCACTGTCCCAGCCAAATGTACTAAAAAATAAATAAACTAGCAAACTTTAGACTTGTGCATTTGATTGTAAAGTGTTGTATATTAACAGGGGCCGTAGGGAAAACTAAGCAGCTCATAGACATAAGATTTAAAAAATAAAATACTTTTTTAATACAAATTTGAAATATTTGTTCTAAAGATTTTTGAAATATTACTATCATAATCATTATTACGATTATTTGTTGCTGTTTATTGATTATAAACCATGGTTATGAGAAGTGCATTTCAAATTAACATTTTTTGAAAGCTCACTGAGGGAGGGGGAGTGGGTGGACACTCAGACAGTTGAGTCCAATTAAACAGCCTGTGTGTGTAGGCATTGTGACAGACTTGTAGCTGCTGCAGCCTGAGCATCAAGGGAGTCCCTCAGTGTGTGTTTGCATTATGGAAATGTTACATACAGCAAGCCCTTAACGCCAAAGGCAAAGATTAATTATTCAATCTTTTTGGCAAGACAGGCAGCGCAATCAAATAGCCTGCTTAAAACACTCAACACAAATCAATGTAAAGCTGGTAGTATTTTGCATATTGAGACAGTATATAATCACACAACTGAGTCTGAGAGCAATGTATTCGCAGTGGGTGGATGAGCAGTGACTATGGGATATTTTCAGCGATTTCACAGATGTTAAAGATTGCAAAAAGGAGAGAAAGCTTCTTTAAAGAGCAACTTGCAGGTTTTTTTTTTTCTACATTTATGCTTAAACTTGCTTGAAAATTACAATCAAAAAAGTGAATGTAGGATTTGATATGTTTTACGAGACATAAGGTCAGGAATTCAGAGGGAAAGGAGCAATTTTGAGCTTGGCTCTTAAAAACGGCTTTTTTTTAAGGTCATACGTCAAACGCGTCATATTACATCACAAAGGGTAAACATCACCGCTCTCTGACCGCGGGTATAGTTAGTAGTTGCGTTGAGTTGAGCGGTTGTGTTTTAGTGAGCTGGTATTTTTCTGTAGTTTTACATTGTATTTCACCATTTGTAATCATGGTAGAGTATTGTGTTTGTGCAGGTTGCACAAATACCAGGACATCGAGTCCACAGTTTCCCTCACGGGAAAAGGACCGGAGCTAGCGTTCGTTCCTGGGTGTGTTGTGCATTCACCTCCCTGCAGCACATACTCTCCACAGCTTTATCAGGAAAGCGTATTACATCTCCCTCCCCCCCCCCCCTTCGCTGCTCTCTCTCCCCTCCGGTACATGGCACCGTAAGATGTAGTGTGGAGTTGCATTAGGTAACGCTGTGGTGGCTGTACTGCTCCAGCCGTCTCCTTTGTGTTTATTTGTTTCCCCATGTCTGTGTTGTTTGTGTGTGCGTGGTGGCTGTCACTCCTGGCTCCCGGCTCAACCTTCACTCACCTGCTGCAATCAGCTGTGCACCCTCCCCGACTACACACCTGTTTCCATCAAGCCATTTACAACGGCATATCAACGGAGGCTCCACAACCTTTCTCCGCCAGATCGTCAAGTATCAGCCGTATCTCGCGTCTCTCCTCCGGTACACAGCACCGTAGTGTGGAGTTGCATTAGGTAACGCGAGATACGGCTGACACTTGCGCATTAGTTTCTGTTATGGATCAGTGGCTTGCTGCTTCGATTGGTGGAAGGGAGCGTCCAGTGTTCGGCAGAAGAGGGCCGCTCTGGTAGAGGCGCACCGGTTGGCAGCAGAGAAACCATGTTCTGTTGAGTTCTTACCTGACTGGATTTTGGACTTCCTTTAAACATGTGATTCCCGGCCTGCTAGCCCCAGGCGTGCTAGCTCCCTGTCTCCCAATACCCAACCTGGCACCATAGGCCTCGGTGGGTTCCGTCTGAAGTCAACCCGTGCTTCTGCCCCAGTTCCTGCTCCTGTCCAGGAGTCGTATTCCGGAACTCGTCTGGCTTATGGAGGTCCACGGAGTATTCAGGCGGCTGCTAAGAGAAGGAGTCGCAAGGCCAGGATAGCAGCCCGAGCCCCAGCAGCCATGGTTCCGGCTACAGAACCGGCCCACACAGCCATGGTTCCGGCCCCAGCAGCCATGGTTCAAGCCCCAGTTCTGGCCCCAGCAGCCATGGTTACGGCTCCAGTACAGGCCCCTGCAGCCATTGTTCCAGCCCCAGTTCTGGCCCCAGCAGTCATGGTTCCGGCCTCAGTTCTGGCCCCAGCAGTCATGGTTCCAGCCCCAGTTCTGGCCCCAGCAGCCATGGTTCCAGCCTCAGTCCTGGCCCCAGCAGCCATGGTTTCGACTCCAGCTCCTCGTCTCCGGCCGACGCCAGCTCCCCGTGTCCTGTCGGTGTACCGGCCGACTCCAGCACCTCGTCTCCTGTTGGCTGTCCGTCCGACGCCAGCTCCCCGTGTCCTGTCGGCGTACCGGCCGACTCTATCACCTCGTCTACTGTTGGCTGTCCACCCGACGCCAGCTCCCCTTGTCCTGTCGGCATACTGGCCGACACAAGTTCCCTCTCAAGTCTCCTCTCCTGGGCCTTGTCAAGTCTTCTCTCGATTCATCTCTCAAGTTTCCTCTCCAGTTCCCTCTCAAGTCTCCTCTCGAGTTCCCTCTCGAGTCCCCTCTCAAGTCACCCCTCCAGTTCCCTCTCGAGTCTCCTCTCGAGTTCCCTCTCGAGTCATCTCTCAAGTCTCCACTCGAGTTCCCTCTCGAGTCCCCTCTCGAGTTCCCTCTCAAGTCATCTCTCATGTCTCCTCTCAAGTTCCCTCTCAAGTCACCTCTCGAGAGCCCTCTCGGGTCACCTCTCAAGTCACCTCT
The DNA here is from genome assembly GCF_949606895.1 of Notothenia rossii. Classification (NCBI taxonomy): domain Eukaryota; kingdom Metazoa; phylum Chordata; class Actinopteri; order Perciformes; family Nototheniidae; genus Notothenia; species Notothenia rossii. The sequence continues at coordinate 59,174,579 of NC_136909.1, read as the reverse complement.
CAAGACCCATCTCAAGTCCTCTCTCAAGTTCCCTCTCAAGGCTCCTCTCCAGTTCCCTCTCAAGTCTCCTCTCAAGCTACCTCTCGAGTCCCCTTTCAAGACACTTCTCAAGTCACCTCTCGAGTTCCCTCTCAAGTTCCCTCTCAAGTTCCCTCTTTGGTCCCCTCTCGAGTCTCTTCTCGAGTCCCCTCTCAAGTCTCGGCTCGAGTTCCCTTTCAAGTATCCTCTCGAGTTCCCTCTCGAGTCTCCTCTCAAGTCTCCTCTCAAGTTCCCGTTCAAGTTCCCTCTCGAGATCCCTCTCAAGTTACCTCTCAAGTCACCTCTCGAGGTCCCTCTCAAGCCCTCTCTCGAGTCTCCTCTCGAGTCCCTTCTCAAGTCTCCGTTCAAGTTCCCTCTCAAGATCCCTCTCAAGTCATCTCTCAAGCCAACTCTCAAGTTTCATCTCGAGTCTCCACTCAAGTCCCATGTCCTGTGCCGTTGGAGGTTCCACCGGCTACTCTCCTGCCGGGGGTCCTGCCAGACCTATGTCCTGTTCCGTTGGAGGTCCCACCGACTACTCCTCTACCGGGGTTCCTGCCAACCCTATGTCCTGTGCCGATGGAGGTTCCGCTGGGGGTCCTGCCGGCTCTGTGTCCTGTCCCGCCGACTACTCTCCTGCCGGGGGTCCTGCCAATCCCGTGTCCTGTCCCGTTGGGGGTCCCGCCGACTACTGTCCTGCCGGGGGTCCTGCCAACCCTATGTCGTGTCCCGTTGGGTGTCCCGCCGACTACTCTCCTGCCAGGGGTCCTGCCAATCCCATGTCCTGTCCCGTTGGGGGTCCCGCCGTCTACTCTCCTGCCGGGAGTCCTGCCAACCCTATGTTCTGTGCCATTGGGGGTCCCGCCGACTACTCTCCTGCTGGGGGTCCTGCCAACCCTGTGTCCTGTCCCGTTGGGGGTCCTGCCGACTACTCTTCTGCCGGGGGTCCTGCTAACTCTATGTCCCGTGCCATTGGAGGTTCCGTTGGGGGTCCCGCCGTCTACTCTTCTGCCGGGCGTCCTGCCAATCCCTTGTCCTGTTCCATTGGAGGTCCCGCCGACTACTCTTTTACCGGGGGTCCTGCCAACTCTATGTCCCGTGCCATTGGAGGCCCCGCAATCATCTGTCTCGCCGGGGGTCCCACCAACACCTGGTCCTCTTCCGTGGAGGATCATGCCAAGGCCTATCCCACCGGCTCCGGTTCCTGTTCGGCCGACACCGGGCTCTGCTCGGCCTCTGGAGCTGTCTGGTCTTTGCCCTCAATCCCGGCCCCCTGAGAGCCGCAGTCTTCGCCCTCAATCCCGGCCCTCTGTGAGCCGCGGTCTTCGCCCTCGATCCCGGCTCCCTGACTCTTCCTGCCGCGGTCTTCGCCCTCGGGCCCGGCCCCCGACTCTTCCTGCCGCTGCCTTCGCCCTCATGCTCGGCCGCCCGAGTCCCCCACCTTAGACTCTGCCTTGCCCCCGGGCCATCCGCCCGAATCCCCTTTTTTAAAATCTGCCTTGTCCCCGAGCCGTCCGCCCGAGATCCCTTCCTTTTCCTCTGCTGTGCCCCTGGGCGGTCAGCTCAGTCCCTTCCTCCTGACCCCCTCCACCCACCCTGGTGGCCTAGTGATATGTCCCTCTCCCAGACCCCCTCCACCCACCCTGCTTGAGGTTTTGGACTTTTGTGGTTTTGTTTTGGGACGTCTGGGATGCGTCCCTTGAGGGGGGGGTAATGTCACGATCTGTCTGTGTTGTGTTTTGTTTTGTCTAGATCTGTCTTTGGTTTTCTGTTTGCGTTGTGTCTTGTCTAGATCGATCTTTGGTTTTCTGTCTGCGTTGTGTTTTGTCTTGTTTAGATCGGTCTGTGGTTCCCTGTCGTTAGTTTCCCTGGTGTGTCTAATTTACCCGATTGTGTTCACCTGGTGTCCCTGTTTTTTCTCCTCCCTCCTCACCTGTGTCTTGTTTGTATGATTAGTCTTGTGATATGGCTTGTTCCTCGGTGAGTGTTCTGTTCAGTCTTTGTTTAGAGTTTAGCCTTGAAATAAATGAGTTATTTTGTCACTTTAATCTGCATTTGGGTCCTGCTTCCTACACACACCGTAACAGTATGATGTCCTTTTGTTGTTCTATTTATGTTTTTATGTTTCATATGGAACTACTTGAGCAGGTCTCCCTTGAAAAAGAGATCAATGATCTCAATGTGATTCATCTGTATAAATAAAGGTTTGAAATGAAATGAAATACAACAACCCAAAACATTTACTTTAGCAAAAATGCGCTGCAGCTTCAAAAATGATTGAAACATAGAACCAGCAAGGTGTCAAAACACATAGAAATGAAGAAACATATTCACTAATATGGCAACACATGCAAATCATTCAGAACACATTCACCAACTTGATGAAAATGCTTCTCTGGTATTACTAGGTTAGCTTGGTTAGCCAACTAGCGTACAGCAGATCGGCAATGTCGGAATCATGCAATACAATTGTTAAATAGCTGATAAAATTATGTTTTTGGTAACTTTCCACCAACACTGACAGTGATGTTGGCCAACTTTATAATCCCCCCGAACATCAACAAGCGCTCCCGTCCCAGCTGTGTGTAACATCATCAATTAGTGTCCCCTGGTTTTAGTTTTTTTTAGCTTCTTGCAGCGTTTTTTTATTTGTGTTTTGCTTATTCAGGACTTTTAGTAAACGCTGTGAATGTTTCCTCAGGATGGTGAATGTTTTCTAAACACTGCATGTGTTGTCAAGTTGGTGAGGATGTTTATTCTCCTGCGTGTGTTTTGGCATATTTCAGTTTTTATAGTTGCATAAATGGGGCGAAGGCTGCGAGCTAGTTCAGGCAGTCAACTCGAGCACTTATGCGGCATTCCTACATAACGCCCCCTTGCCACTCTACAACCAACCAAACAGAGTCTCCTTAACATGCCGCTCTATTTAACCTGCCAGATCTCTCTCTATGCATTGCTTGCTGCTGCTATTGCTGCAGCTACCTCTACGTCGCTGCTGCTTGCCTGACCCACCACCACCCCAGCTTCCACCTGTAGGCTCGGGGGTTAGTTATTTGATCATCACTCATCGTGCTATGTATATCATGGAGTGATGATGCCCGAGCCTAGTCGCCAAACTTAACTATATGCTGCTTCTAATAAACATGTTAAAGAAACACGTGAGTTGTCTGACTGAACTTCTGATGCTGCTGATGTTTCTCCTAATATAAATGTATTGTGATGTTATAGCGCGTCTGCACATGTCGGCCACCGTAGTACAGGATGTAAATGGAACAGTCCATAACTTGAGTTGGAGAACAAATAAAAAGACACCAGTTTACAGCGAATACATTTTTATCTAAATCCGAAAGCTTTAAGAACAAATAATTGTTTACACTGACATCATGGAATGACTTCTTATTGACAAAGTGACACGCTAATGTGTATTCAAGATTGCATATTGAGTGATATTCTGATTTAATAAAATATTATTGATTCCTGGATCAATATTAATATTATTTCTGCTGTCCCTGTTAATCACCTCTAACCTTTGATCCATTAACTATAACCTCAGGATCAATTTGGTTTATGTTCACGTGATCATTGAGATATTTTCCCTACCATGCACTTAGCTCTCAGAGTCTGCCACACATTCGTATGCCAAACAAGCCAGAGAACGCTTCCTTCAGCGGTGAACCCTGGCCTCATCAATCACCCCCCAAGGAGACGCATTTGCAAGAAGTGTGAATAAACATCGCCTGAATGAATGGAACAACAGCAGTTGCACAAACGTTTTAAAGGGACGCCGCCGCACACCTTAAAAATAGGCGATAAACCTTTGACATAATGCATCCCTAAAAAAAGTTACAAAACAGCACAATGATACACTATATTGCCAAAGGTTCTTAACAGTAATAATGTGTGTATCACATTGTTTCTCTACAACAGTAAAATGCTACTTGATGCAACAATATAATAATCATCTAATAACCTCACATACAGTAACAATGTCCTGAGAAAATATCCAAAATAACCAAAACTGGTTTGACTACCTACAACTAGTGCTGCGTAAGGGTACGCCGAACTGGTACTGGACTTGTAAAAAGCTTTGGTTCAAGTCCGGTTAAAACCGGAACGTCGGGAACCGGTACTTACGTATATTCTCCTTTTTGTTCTAAACCATCTAAAACCTTCCATAGATCGAGAAATTTGCGCTGAGAAAAGACGAAAAACATTGTTTTGGCTTCTGATATGGCGGCCATTACTGAACTCACGAAGTCTCGCAAAATATCGCAACTGCTCGCGAGATCTGTGTGACGTCAAGGGAAGCTGGCTTAGACATAGTGGACACTGACAGCGTGGGATACTGGTTGCCATATTTGGTAGTGTAGCTTACTGACAAGCATGGGATACTGGTTGCCATATATGGTAGTGTAGCTAAGCTAACTCCTTTGTATGTATGGTGATATAGTGTCTGCCGAAAGAGCAACACTTCACCCAGACAATGTCAATATGCTGTTGTTCTTGAACAAGAACACATAGACTTGTACTCTTGCATATTGAGTCTTGTATGTACATCACAATGTATGTAGTTGTGTTGTGTAGTTAGTAACACATGTAGAGTTCTAGAAAAGACATGGTGTAGACACAAGTTGGAAGGGGGCACAATAAACCTGACGAGTTTGAATTTGAGTTGATTATGAGTTTATTTTCAATTGTTAATTAGCTCACAATAAGTTCACTTTAGTTACTCACACAACTTGACACAAGTCCGGACTTATAAGTCCGGACCTGAACCTGAACCTCTGGACTTGAGTCCGGACCTGAACCTGAATGTGAGTCCAGGTACACAGCACTACCTACAACGCTGTATCCTTATGACAATATATCATTCTGACTTTTGTTGTTTCAAGTTGTTATTGTATTGTGTATCACTAAAATCAAACTTCTTCCTTATTTAATCCTACTTGTGAAAAGTGTGCAATTCCAAGAAGGAACAGACTGCAGCTCTACTTCATAACAACATAATCATAGAACAGTGTCAGATTTGATGCAGTGTAGGCTAATCAGTATGAAAAAGATGCCAGCCTCATCGGTTTCTCACAGTCTTCACACTGCGGTGGGAACTCATGATGAAGAAGTAAACGCTACATCAGTGTCCTGACCGGAGAACAGAGGTGGGCTTTGTTCCTGCTCTGCTCCCATGGAACCCAGTTTGGCTGATGGTAATGGGATTGTGTTCATATGGAGGGATGCAGGCCATCATGCAACATACAGGGACCATCCATTAACCAGTTAAGCCCCAGGCCTGTTTTTCAGGTCTTAGGCTCGAAAATGACATGCCCAGAACAAATGACTATACTGTATCTTCACTTCTAAAAGGGGTAAAGCAATGATAAACCTGTGAGTTGGATATAGAAAAGTCAGAATCAATATAAAATTATTATTATTTTAAAGTAAATTTAGATTGAACATCGTAAAAAAATGTAAATTATAGTTTCCGTCCAAAAAAAAATAATGTACTTATTGTGAAAACCACCCTTGAATGATAAGATAGTAGACTCAAAGCTTTAGGAATCCAAACTACAACATATGATAAGTACCCTGTATCAAGATTGATGCAAAACAAGTGAAATTTGATCTTTTTAGAGAGGTTTAGAAAAATGAAACCACTTCTGGGGTCATTTGGGTGGATTTTCCATATCTCTGGGACCCATACAGTAGGTCGATTTTGATGATTGACATCTGTTTTGAACCATTAGAGCCAATAGGATCGAGGGGAAGTTCCTAAAATCCATCTAAAAATTACCCATTGGCAGGGTTCGGTTGTAACGGAATACATGTAATGGTGTTACGTCAGAATACAAAAATCAAGTAACTGTATTCAGCTCGCGTTACATTTGACAGTTTCTTTCGTAAAACTGAAGTGAATACGTTTTGGAATACTTATTAGAATTATTGGTGGAAAGATTTCCTCACAACATTTAATATTCATTGCTAAAGGTACAGCCAAATCATCACAGCGCACAAAACCTATTAGCGCTGCAGATGGACCAAAAAAGGGAGGGTTTTTAAAAAGAATTTGCGTCCGCTCAGTGAAACAATAACAACGAAACATGGAGGAAGAAAGGTGTGCCTCGAAATCGTGGCGTTATCGACACCACTTCGAATTTAAACAAGACCATGGGAAGAATATGACGGTCCAGTGTACCTTGTGTCTTCCAACCATCAATACACTGTCTGCATCAAAGGTCTTCACGTCCAATCTTAAAAAGCACTTGGAGGTAAGTCAACGTTTGCTTTTTTTTGCTCACTTTATTGTTGAAATTATATGAAGTCCGTTATCCCGACTTCGAGAAAGTTACCTTACTGTTTTATAAAAGGGAAATAAACACAACGAACACACACACATCATGCGCCTTGGTGACCGGAGATCTTCTTTATAAAACTAATAATAGGGGAATAATCGGTCAGTTTGTGTGTAGAGGTGTGTGTGGTTAAAACATATCAGCCTGCGGTCGGTCGCTCTTTAGCCGTTCTAATGATTCTGAAGGTAAACACAGTGAAGGCGGTGCGTGAAAGGCACTGCACACTGGTGCTCCTCTTCTCAGTGGCTGAGTTAACCCTCCCGCTGCCTCCGGGTGCCGCAGAGATTTCATGAAGTGAATGGTTTTCCTTCTATAAAACAGCTGCGGGCAGTGGATACTGTGAGTGTCACGGACATGAATTCATAGATCAAAGCAGACTGGTTCACACACTCTCCTGCTTTGCCAATCCGGAGATTAAACAAAAAGCTCTACACCCCTGGCCGAAATGTCCTTAAAATGAAGTCTGAGTTTGAAATATATCTCAAATAATGTATGCACTGTAATTTCCTCACAAAAATATAACAGTCTGCAATGAAATGGTTGTCTCCTGTGTGCTCCACTTCACTTCTTCCTTGGTGCACCGGTAACTATCTCGAAGAAAAAAGAAATAAGTCGGGATAACAGACTTCATATCATTCATATGGAGTGGGGCCAGACTAATGTGGAAGAGCAAATGAAATGCTCTCACATTCGTCTGGTTTCCAGTCTATGTAATCTTTGTTTTTAAGTGTTGAATGTAAAAATAATCTAAGATAAATGGGAAAACATTTCAATTGAATTGGCATAGAAAGAAAATGGTGTACATATACATTAGTAGCCTATTAATATAGTTTTATTTGTGGTTTTCAGCAGGGACGTGCACAGGTACGGGCTAATGTTGCCCGGGCAACAGCCCGTTTGCCATTTTTGTCTGACCTGCCCCTCTGGAGAGAGCGAGAGTTTTTTTTGTTTTCTGTTGTGGCCGAATCAACACGATAAGCCTACAATTAGTATTGTAGCGTCTCACTGCAATAAAAACACAACTTGTCAGCGCTGTCATCTGCCCCCAGTAACGTGACTTTGTTTACAATCTGACAGCTGGAAGCAAAGGAAAGCCCTCCGAGTCCGGCCTCATATGGCTATGGTGATCACACCAAATGCCTGCCTGGCGTTAGAGTATAGGGGACAAACCAGGGGACTTTACTACTTATTTACAAAAAAAACCTCTAAATATATATTGTGCTTCTGTCTTTCTGTGTCTTTTACTCTGCTCCGTAAACTCCCTCAACCGGGCCGCTCACTCTCTTTTCTTGATCGCCCTCTCACGGAGAACACTTCACTGCCCCGCTTCATTGTAGGATTTCTGCCATGTCTCTACTTCAGTTTGACCATCTCTGTTATTAAGTTATGGAATTCTAAACAAATAAGTAATTAAATATCTTACCGTTACTGCGCTCATAAAGAATGATAAGAATAATGCGTATTGAACCTGTTTAATTAATTAGTGAGTTTATTTAAGGTAATTAGTTAGAAGCCCTATTTTATCAGTAGCCTATGTCTGCCCAGCAGTTACAATGGTCAAACTACATTAAAACAGAATTGTCCCCATTTTTCTTTATTAGTTACTAACATTAGATATTTGAATGAGATATGGACCGCAAAAAATGTGCCTGAATAACGAATTTAGCAGTTGGACATGAAAGTCAATGAGTGTCACTTGCAATGACAGTGCTGTCTTTTTATTACATTACATGTGTCATTTGTTTGTCGCTTTTATCTAAAGCGACTTACATACTCAATACTGTGGACAATCCCCACAGGAGCAATTTGGGGTGAAGCGTCTTGCCCAGGGACACAACGACATGCTGACTGCAGTGGGACTCAAATTTGCTATCCCCTGGTTCGAAGTCCAGCACACTACCCACTGAGCCACAGCCACCCCATTTTATTTTATAAACCTTTTACATTAAAACAGGGGGGGAGGCCCTTTTTCCAGTTTAGAGCAATAGCCCCTCCAAATGTCTGTGCACATCCCTGGTTTTCAGTATATACTGGTATTTGGCTGGATAGGCAATCTGTTAAGATCTCTGTTAAGAATCGCGGAAAAGGTAGGACCCATATGCAGACAAAAAAAGGTAAAGGTCTATAAACAAAAGCGAGCTTTATATCAAAAGCCGAAAAAAAAAACATGACATGAAACACATAAGTAGCACACGGTCAACCTGATCTCACCAGAATGCGTGACTCCACCACGACTCCTTAACAACACATTACGTGGTGGAGTCACGAACTTTATTACATTTACGTGTCGGCACGACGCAATCAACCCCTAAGTAAAGTGAATGAGGCTCCTTTGTCCTGGTGCACACACGCATTTCTACAACGTCCAGCAGTGAGCTTTTATTCTATAAAACGTTTTTAAAATCTAATTTATAGCTTGTAGTAACTCACGGGAGGCTTCTTTTATTTTATTTGAATTTATAATAATTTTTATTTTTCATCAGAATGTAAAAATTACATTAGTTAAGAATTTTTGTTCTCAAAAAACAATGCATTGTGTGTAACGCAACTGTGATTTTTATTAAATTAGTTAGTTTTTAAGGAAGGCCAGAGCTTCAGCTGTGTCAAATAGATTGTTCCCTTTAGTTAACGTTATTTAAAAGATAATGATCATCATGTCCCCTTTATTGTATTACGAGCGTCCATTCCCATTGGATAACGGAGAATTTTACACCCGAAAGTAAGTATGCTCCTTACTGTCGATTGATTTTACAGTGATATCTGCTCATCAACTAAAAAAAAAAAAATTATCCTTGTTAATTAAACAACATTGATTGGTTTGAATTGTGTACAATGCTTTTGTATTTTTCCCCTTCGATTCGGAGAAGAAAAAAAAATGTCAGAGTTTTTGGATGGCAGAAGAAACTACACTACCCAGAATCCTCAGCTATCGTTTGGGACTACACCATGTGCTTAGCTTTACAAACCCTTTATATATCTATGGACAAACCCTGTGATCAGCCCTCAAGCTCTGTGATTGGTTGACCTACAACTGCATTCCATATGAAAAAAACTGTTACACTTTGCACTTTGCAACTTTGCATATCGTTTTGGTATTTGCAGCGTTTTTTTGTTGCGTTTGTTTTCGGGTTTGTGTGTTGTATTTAGTTTGCATCATTCCTGTAAATTCAGTGTTTTTCTGTTGTACTTGTTTTCAGGGTTTGCTTGTTTTTCATTTCATTATTTGCAGGTGTTTCCTGCTTATGAATGCGTTTTGGCCCGTTGTTCCGCGTTTGCACCTGCCGGCCACCGTAGATTTGTCTAACTTTTAACTATTTTAAATATTTCTAGTCACTAGAGGGATTTCCACCGCAGGTTTATATTTGCACAACTTGTCCACTTGCAGCTATCACAGGGGTTGTGTTGCAGTGCAGAGACATGGCTGAGTCATCGGCAGCTATAACTTCGAGGGGTGGAGGTATGCCCATTATTTAAAATGTGTAAGAAGAAAGGACAGGAATGTAACGGTAAGGTGCACTGCTGCAAACACAACAACAAACTCTCCAAGCACCTGCAAAGGCAACATGCTAACACAAAGCTAGTAGCTAAAGACCTCCGAACCCAGAGTGATGATGTTCAGTGTGTGCCGACTCCGAACAAGCAGCAAAAACTAGACTTTTTGCTGAGTAACGCAAAAGAGTAATGTAACGAGAACAAAAGTAATGTATTACTGTTTAAAGTTATGAGTAATATGTAATATATTACTTTACTACTACTTTGAGTAACAATCCCATCACTGGTTATATATTAGACAAAAAATCATCGTTTGGGTTGAAATAAGTATGTTTTGTAGGTAACTGCTACGTACGGGTGTTTACATAAGCTACCTAAATTAATCTTGTTAGGTTAACTTGCACAACAGCGTTCTCCTAGTAGAAAGTTGTGTGTTTGTTTGTTCATGACACATCTAAAGTATGTTAAATACATTAAGCTGTTACCTTAAAGGTGACCTATCATGCAAAATGCACTTTTGTACGTCTTTTATACATGAATATGTGTCCCCGGTGTTCCAGGGAACTCACCAAGTGTCAGAAAACACAACCCTCTCTATTTTCCTCCATGCCCAAATCTCTTAAAAAGGGGCTGCAACGGATCTGATACAGACTGATCCAGATTTGAACACTTCTATGACGTCACAGAAGTGGCGCTACGGCTATTGGGCCAACTCCACCAATCAGGAGGAGACAGCCACGGACCTTTCCGTTCGAAAGCGCTGGAGACGCTGTAGTACATATGCCAGGCCTGTAGAAGGTGCTGTTCTCGCAGAATCAGCTCATGCAAAGACAGTGTTAAATTGAGCGAAATGAGGGATGGCTACAATGTATGATCTGTTTGGTATTTTGAAAAATAAAAAGTATAAATATGCCTTATATATGTATGGTCCTACACTATATTATTCAAATATAGCATGATAGGTCCACTTTAAGAGGTCAATTAAGTTAATGTTGCCTTTGGTTTCAAACGTGATGCAAACATTGGGCTTATGGGTAAACTCTTAGGCCCCGTCCACACGGAGACGAAAACGAATCGAAGTCGATATCCAAAAAGTCTTCCGTCCCAACCAGAGGTCGCGTTAACCGAATATATTCCGTCTATGACGGATTTTTTTTAACAATGACGGAAAAATCTGAAAGCAGTCCATCATTTTGACGGATTAGAACAAACTCAGAACAGCGCCAAAGTTTCCCCGCAGCAGGGCTCCGGTGTTATGCCGTTATGTTGTTTCCAGACCTAACTTTGCCGTACAAATCATTTAAATGTCTGGGAGTTTTTGCTTTACGCTGTTGCGTGCTCCCGCGAGGTGCAGTGGGCATGCATAACACCGGTGTTGTGCCAAATTCTGCACTCCCGGCGTGAAATGCACCCCTTGTCACGAGAACGCGCATTTTAAAATGATACGTTTACACCTTAAAACGATGCTTAAAACGAATAGTAAACGGCCAGGGTTTTTTTAATGGTAATTTGCAGTCGTTTAGTGGTAGGCTAGCAAGTCTTGATTCTTGTGTTTAGACTTTTCGCTCCGTATTTTGATGGTTGGGGTGTTGCAATATACGTTGGTTAGTATTTGTTGACGCACAGGTGGCCCGAGGGGACGACATGAGCCAAGGGACCAGCTACCACTAAACGACTCACAGACCTCTGGTCCCAACACACTCTCACTCAATAATCGTCCAGGAGCGACGTTTGGTCAGGGTGCCGTGGCGTGCAGTTGTGACGCTCCTAGGCCCCTTCAGCTTCATAAAGGGACGCAAATAGCTTTCAACTGATTACAATGTATTCCCATCTGCGGCGGGATTTGACGCTCATGGAAGCACGGCATTCGTTTGTCGGCTGCCCTTAAAGGCAATGTGAGCATCCATTCCCATTGGATAACGGATAATTGTACATCCGGAAGTAAGTATTCCCCTTACTGTCAATTGATTTTACAGTGATATCTGCACTACTCATCGACTAAAAAACACCAGATTATCCTTGTTAATTACACAACATTGATTGGTTTAAATTGTGTGCTTTTGTATTTTTCCCCTTCGATTCGGAGAAACAAATATGTTTTCGGAGTAAAGGATGTCAGAAGACACTACACTACCCAGAATCCCCAGCTATCGTTTAAGACTACACCATGTGCTCTGTTTGACACACCCCGTGATTAGTTCTCAAGCTCTGTGATTGGTTGACCTCCAACTGCATTCCATATGAAATAAAACGTTTCGTAAAAGATAAAATCATACTTTATTCAGCAGTGCTTGCTTTACTCTTTGAAAGTCATGACATGAATGCATTGTAATAAATGGTTCGACTGCATTAAATATATTACACATCTGTCGTAGTTCTTTATTTTTATTTATCTACAGAGATCGGGCTCAGAATAGACCGGAAACTATTCTTTTACCGTTCAGTTTGAATTTCACAATAAAGTTAGTAGTAATATTTTGTTTTGATATTATTGTTTTTTATTAACTACTAGACCGCTGGGTCATGTTAAGACCATTTTTTTCTGTGTTGCTGTGGGTTTTTTCCATCGCTTTTGTGTTACAAATATCTAAACAATAACTAAATATATCCGTCGTAAACTAAACCAGAAACAGCAGTATATTTTATTTTGTTAACACTGTAAACTTTAAAATGTTTTAACCCAAACCACCTACTGGTCAAAGCACGTTATTACACGTTTAGAGTAATGCAATGCAGGTAGATTGTGTTGCTTTTTAATGACTGTTTAAAATGCCTTTTTCTTAATGTCTTTTATTATTATTAACTACTTGTTACTTGTTGCTAGGGACACTGCTATCGATATTGTGTTTCGCAACATGTTCTTTATCTATGGCACGTCTCTACTGGGAGTTGTAGTTTTAAAAGACGTTTTCGTATCTCTCAATTTAAGCAGTTGCCAGTATACTGTGTACATCCCTGGAGGTTTAGGGGATAGGAAACACTCAAATTTAAAACATATAATTAATAAATGGGGGAAAATGGCTTCTGCCCATAATGGGCAGCATTAATATATATACCCACATGCCAGCTAAGGTCAGAAGAGCTTTATTTAAAAGCTGGTCTTATGTTTGTGACCCCTCCTGTTGTTAATTGATAACATTACATTACATTACATTAAATGATAAGCCTAAAAAATGCACTTGTCAAGGTTCAGAGGCACATTTTGCACATATGGCAGTAGCCATCGATCATCTTAAGATAAGATATACTTTATTGATCCCAAGTTGGAAACATTTACATCAGCATATGTAACAGTTGTAAATATGCAGTGGTGTTTATTTGTAAATCATTTAGTATAATCACACACATTCTGTGTTTTATATTTAATAATTCTGTGTTCTTTATTTATTGATTGTTCAATACCTGACAAGGCCGGAGATGAAATATCTATATACATCCTATAAGAGTATAATACATATGTATAATATCAGTTAAAATAAGTGCTTCAACATAGTTAACATTGCTTGAGGTATGCACAAATATTGATAGATGTCTTGTAATGCACTATTGAGGAACCTGCGACCCAAGTTTTTCATTCATTGCATAATTACACCGTTTGTGAATATGATATGTCAATAAACCTTAGAAAATCTTGAAATGGATGTGCAAAATAGTCATTATATACAGTCTTTAATTAACTATTAGTAGAGAATAACGAGTAATGAATAAACTTTATAGGGATCCTATTAATATCTAATAATAAAAATAATGAAATTCGATAACATGCTTTAACCACCAGGTGTCCCTTTCTATCAGCTGTGCACCTTTATGGTGTAAATACAGCCTATCTACCAATTGGATCAAATATAAAAGTCAGATGAATAAATAAATGTAAGATGTTGTTTAATTGCTGATATATTTATGATCCACGTCACGTTTTCAGTGTTGGCGGCAGTTCCTCATGTTTGTCTTGAAGTCTTCTCATCAGGGCTCTATAAATAGAGAACTATACTCCGAAAAAATATTTGTTTCTCCGAATTGAAGGGGAAAAATAGAAAAGCATTGCACACAATTTAAACCATTCAATGTTGTTTAATTAACAAGGATAATCTGGTGTTTTTTAGTCGATGAGTAGTGCAGATATCACTGTAAAATCAATCGACAGTAAGGGGAATATTTACTTCCGGGTGTACAATTCTCCGTTATCCAATGGGAATGGACGCTCACATTGCCTTTAAGGGCAGCCGACACAAACGAATGTCGTGCTTCCATGAGCGTAAAATCCCGCCGCAGATGGGAATACATTGCAATCAGTTGAAAGCTATTTACGTCCCTTTATGAAGCTGAAGGAGCCTAGGAATGTCACAACTGCACGCCACGGGACTCTGACCAAATGTCGCTCCTGGACGATTATGGAGTGAGAGTGTGTTGTCCGTCCGCACGGAATCGGCTCAAGAAATGTGTCCATCCACACGAGACCGCTCGACCCGCTGGAGACGCTGTAGTATATATGCCGGGCCTGTAAGTGGCGCTGTACTTCCGCCACAAAATACACCAAAAGCAGCGAATAAGATACCCGAGCATGGTTGCCTGGTTGCCCTTCTGGTTATTCTCCGCGGTGGATTTAGCAAAATGTAGTTCATGTAGTTCTCCATGTCCACTTGTTGCTGATGGTTGTGGTAGAGGAGCTATAGATTTTGCACTGACATTTGTATCATGGTCAGTAGCATCTGGAGCACGAACGCAACCCTGTGATCCGCCATTGTTGTTGTTGTTGGCGAAACGCATCAGCAATGACGCGGGGGTGAGCAGAAGAGGTGGAGAGAGTCGGGGCTATGATCGTATAGGGCGTACACACGGAGCCGCAAGCGTTTCGTTACCAGACCTTCCCACTTTAGGATGCGTTAATGTTTGAGGGCTCCGTTTCCGTGTTTCCGCGTCGGCCTCGTGTGGAAGAACCGTCTATACGATAAAGAACTGTAGTGGATACAACCCGTTTTGTCTCCGTGTGGACGGGGCCTTAATGTGGACTTTTTCTCTCTGTACAATACGGTCACCTGACTGTCTCCTTAACTTCTGTCATAATTACTCCACTAGGGGCAGCCCTGAAAACTGATGCTAGAGGGGAACATGAGGCGCCAGTGTAGACCAATTTGCAGTATTTGAAAATGGGTTAAAAAAATACTTGTTGTTTTTAGGTGGAGACTGAAGCATTTCCCAAAGCCAGGACAAATTAACCCAAAAGGATCCTCGTGGCTAGGTACCACCAGTAACGACTAATAAAATATGTTGTGGAATTTAGGAAAACTTTAATGAACACAACCTAATTTTATTTCATGCAAAGAAAAAACTTTGATTACTTTGTTTTCAGAGGGTCCACAGCTGTAGCACGAGTGGTGCAAACACAAACACACACACACGGGTAATTAAGCTTGTCAATCAGTTGCCAATTTACCACCACCCTCAGATCTGGTCAGTCAGTCAGCCGAGCCGGTTCGCAGGCAGACAAACAGCCAGGCCAGACGAGGGAACAGCTGGCCGCCACTTTCAACTCACTGAGGCTACCTGCCTTGGCATCAAGAGCTAGCGACACACACACATCTGTGCCAAATGCTGCCTGTGGCGGGACGGATGAACAGGCTGTACCCAGACAGCGAGGTGAAGGATCGGGCACGCAACGTGCTGCTGGAAGAGGTCAGCCTTGATAAACCTTTGGCAGAGTGTCCTCAAACGCCTCGCAATCATCCTTCCAATGCTGAGGTGGGGGACGGGGGATGGTAGAGAGATTCAATGGCACTAATAAGGCCCGGGGAGAGAGGAAACATCACCCTGCAGGGCGATCTGTGACACAGTTACCCAAAAAACGACTGGAAGAATGAGGCCACTGCAAGGGTTGGGAGGGTTACTTTAATATAATTACTAATAACCTGTTGAAACATTGAATCAGTGACCTAATTTCAATCGCGTAAGCGTCTTTGAGTTTCATGAAAAGCGCTATAAAAGTCCCATGTATTATTAATTTGTATCACATTATAAAATAAAAGTAAGTAGAAAATGTGTCCTCTTAAATTACAGAAGAGTATTTACTTAAATATATATTATGTTCAACTTAATATTATTGCTTTAATCTAATACAGTTATGTGATATATGTTGTCATGATACATTTAATTAATGTAAAAGTTACAGTGTAGTTTACAAATACTGTATAATATAATAAATCAGGTTTCCAACAACGTACAAAAAAAGGTATTTAACATAAATAATGGAAGTAGCCTATATTGAAAACCAAAAATAAATTGTGGGCAGTACATCTAACATATTAATCTTCTTTTTCATTTGTATTCATTTTAAAATATATGTTCACATTGTAATCCCGCTAGTAATCCCTAACTTTTAGAAATGTCACAGTATTTTTGTATTTAACTGTAAGGGAATACAGTTCCCTTTTTTTGTATCCTGATAACGTAATCCAGTTACATGTAATCCGATAATCCCAGCCTGCTAATAAAGCCGGGGAGACATGTGACATCACGCTGCAGGTCGGCCGGCGACACGGTGACACTGGAAGAATGACGCCACTGACATTTCAATCTGAAACCAACTGTCAAAGACTCAGAGAGATGGAAATCAACTGACGGGGATGATATGCAAAGCAGCTGTTGGTGTAGAGGTTGTGATGCATGGATCTGGGGTGGATTGACGGAAAGGTGGAGAGTTATTAAGCCGTCCTCGCTGTGATTTCCTCCTCATCAGCTGATGTCAGTGTCACCATACGGTAGGAGAGCGGTAATCATCGTACTGGATGGAGGTGAAGGCAATCAATAGTTGAGTTCAGGAGGCAACGGGGAAAAGACAACAATCATAGAGCTCATCATGAGGCAGCACTGAAAAACTGAAACGTTGACTTTATTTAAATGTGTTACGTCAACAAATTGAAATTATAATCAATGTTTCAGTTTTTCATTGTGTTCGCATACAGCCCTCCAGGACAGTGCGTATAATGTCTGACTCATAGACATGGACTCGGCAGCAGCCAGTCCAACTGTCAAAGTGTACGGCATTAGACCTTTATATGATGCTATATATTATCCCTTTTAAGACATTTACTGTGGAAATTGAGGCTAATTACGAGGGCAGAAGGGTGAAAATCATTGGTGAGCCTTCTGCAATGCAGACTTCCTACTGTAATTCCCCACCATGTCACCCTTTTGCCTTTTCCTCGCTACATAGGGCTCCTGTGATGACAGCCATTAGGACTCTGGGGAGGGGGGAATAGTAAAGATAGCTTGATTTAAGGACTCACAGTTTTTCCAGAGCAGCCAAGCCGTAGAAGGAGCCGTTCCTCAGCAGGGAGATCTTGTTGTTGCTCAGGTTTCTGTTTAGGGCCAGAAGATATGAGGGAGAGGAGTTAGCATACAAGATGAGTGAAAGGAGGAACAGGAAGCAGCTTCTATCCACTACGCTCCAAACTGTGGAACACACCACCAGGAAATATCAGAGACGCCAACTCATTTTGAACCACAGCTAAAGACAAATCTTTTTAAATAAGCGTTTTATTAGCGTTTTAATCTTTATTATTTATTTTATGGGTTTTTACTTATATTATTTATTTACAGTTTTAAAAGTGACATTATCTTTTAAGTTAGTCTTTTAATCTTTTGACCTTTTTAAAGCTTATCATTCATTTAATTTTTATTATATCTTTCTTATTTGTATTTATTTGATAGGTTTTTATATTGTATTGTTTATTCATTTTGTCTTATGTCTTCCTTTGTGTTTAGATTTGTACTTATATTAGTTATTAACAGTTATAGTAGTGGCATTCCCTTTTAAGTTGCTCTTTTAATATGTTTTCCTTTATTATTCATATTATGTATTTCGTTTTTATTATTACTATTTTATAGGTTTTATATTTTATTGCATCGAATCGTTTTGTATTATGTCTTCCTTTATTTAACAGAGGGATCAATATTTATTTTATTGCATTTGTATTATCATACCTTTTACCTCCATGTGTTCCTTAAACTGTTAAACTTTTAAGGGTTTTAAGGTTTAAGGTTTTACCATCTGAATTTGTTGTTTTCTTTTTTAATTTGTGATGTATGCCATGTTGTTAAAGCACGTTGAGCTGCTAAAAACGTATTATTATTTTTGAATATCACAAAAATAGAGCTTTAGGGGGGAGTACTAATAAATTGTTTATCCTCTGTCAATAAAAATAAGATTGATGTGTTATTTGATTGTGCCTGTAAATGACTCATCCCGCCCTGTTTATGGCCGTTTGTGGTTAAGATGGGGAATGATCCAACCCCGCACCCTCCAATCCACCGTGTCAAAATATCCGCCTAATAGAAAAGCTGAATTAAACGCTGGTTCAGCACAATTCAATCATCCATTGCTCGAATTCATTCATTCATATAATATCCCCTCATCCTGTCAGCACTCAGCAGAGACGATCTTTGATCTTTGCTTCGCACTACGGAGGCCGAGAGTTTCAGTTATCAACACACATGGAAGTCGAGGAGAAAGAGAAACACAGCGCACCGAAAAAGACTTACAAATCAAACGTTTGGCAACACTTCGGATGTTCAAGAAAGACGGTCAACTTGAAAAATCGCTCGCAAATTGTAAACGATGCCGAGCCGCTTTAAAGTACACAAGTAGTACGAGGAACTTAGCGACGCACATAAAGAGGCGACATGGGGTCTGCGGCTGAAAAGAGAAACCTGAAAGTTAGACATATGAGTTAAATCACGCGTGGTTTTCTGTCAGAGAGAGCGGTGTTTAGTTTACAGCAGCCTGTGACGGCCAATCATAGCTTAAATGTCTTTCTTACTGTAAGCAGTTATGAAATACCTGTTTGTGAAAGGTTATTTGTATTCTTTATTGGTCATATAAAAACCACTGCTTTCTGCTCACTGGTGAGTTAGCCTATGGATGAATGTTAAGCACATCAGGCTGGCAGCTTTACGGGCATTGCACTACGGTAGTTGTTATTTGCACATTGTTAATCATGGGCAATGTATCCTTAAATTGTTTAACTGTGAGGTGTTATACAATTGTACTGTACTCTGGAGAGTTTTTTAAGGTAAAAAAGAGACAGCATGATGGGATGCGCAGTACCAAATATGTAAAGCACCTTTTTGTTAATTTATGATTTGCTGCATATAAGGAATAAAACAAAAATCCACTGTCGTACCATATTGAAGTATCATTATTTTGCATCGTGTTGAATCGCCCCGAATCTTATAATGTTGAATCAAATCGTATCGAACTGTATCCACCAGGGGTGAATCGTATGGTATCGCATCGCCTGGTGTTTCAAATGTATCGTTAATGTATCGTATCGTGATGCGCATCACATCGGCCTCAGTGATGGAGATGCACATCCCTAGTTGGAGAACAAGTCAATAGAAGTGCAAGTGTTACAGAGGTCACTTTGTAACGGAAGTAAACAAAGCAGGCCAATGGAGGCATTTTAGGATTTCAGTCTTTGCAGACCACATGCACAAAAACCTATAACACACTAAAGATTAGGGAAAAACCCCAAAAAGCGTAATAAGGCCCCTTGAGACAAATGTCGAACCTTGCATTATCCAATTTTCAGATTTATTTTCGGGAAATCTATTCAAGTTACAGTATATTAAATGATTGACTGAATGATAAGTACCTTATTTGTATATTCAAATTGATTTCAAATAAATATAATAAATATTCTTGATCTTTTTATGTAAGCAATACATTTGGCAAGTAGGTGACTTCAATCAATAACATTTTCACACTATTTGCTGAGGGGGGTCTCCACTTAGCAGGAGGTGTAACAACACCAAATAATAAATACACACTACAGTACATACAGTGTGGTGTTTTGTGGTCTAACACGTCACTGTGGTATCAAAAGGCCTGTGTTGCCTGCTGCTCGAGTGCAGGGAAATGTCAGAAGTCTCCTCTCCCTTCCAGCTATTCCCTTGTTGGACCAAATGCAGTGATACAACAAAACATCACAGCACCACCAATCTTTTTTTGTCAATACCTTGCATCAGGGGTCGGCAACCTTTTTGATAGGAAGTGCCATTTTAAAAAATAATTGTTATCAGCGTGCCAACGATCGAGAATTATCAACGGGGGGGGGGGGGGGGGGTTGAGGAGCTTGACGCTCTTCAACTATCAGCAGGAGGGCGGGGGAGCCTCGCTGCGGGGAAAAGCAGTGTGTGTGGACCTGTCAGCGCAACTCACATGATGCCGAATGTAACAAACACATTCAAATAATTGGTTTCAACGTCATAATAATAAGGACGATCTTCCGTTCTGTGATTCTCCAGAGCACACATGCTATGATATTAGGGTCATGCAGAGTGAGATGAGATCGCTGTCCCTTTAAGAAAGAGAGAGAGAGGGGTGTGGCTTGTGCATGTGTGTTTGTGGATGGTAGAGCGACAGTGAGAGAACCTATGGAGAGAACGTGTGTATGTTTCTGGAAGTGAAACGAGGAAACAGAAAAACAGAGGTCTGTGATGTATTTTGTGAAACAGAAGAACAGCTAAATAAATGCAACGGCCTCCCAAGAAGAGCTCGCCTCTCTCTAAAGTGGGTTATTGAACCTGAAGCTTGTTGCTTCTGCCCTCCTCGACTACGGTCTGGGAGCCGACAGGAAAGTTCAACACACAGATGGCCAGTCCGCCCCTTTGTAGCATATTATGTCGATGAGAGATGAGCAGATCGCCACTGGGCTTTCAACTAAATACACAGCCACGCAAAAACTGTGGCATTTGTACAGCTCCTTATGGGTACTGCCAGTGGCGGCCGGCCCATAGGGGCGCTAGGGGCGCCACCCCACCTCTTCCCACATACAAAAAAAAATATTAAAAAAAATATTAAATTAAAAAATATATATTTAAAAAAATATATTTAAAAGATTATATATATTTTATATTTTTTATTTTTAATGAACAAGGTAAATATCATATAATTGGTATCAGTAAAATGTATAATCTACAATAAAATCTTGTTTAAAATTGTGTTACGATGTCTAAAGTTACTGATAAGTCACATGTTTCCTGCCTGGCCTTGCCCTTGGCATTAGTTTATCATTACGGGGCGCTGCCCCCGAGCCAAACAGCAGCAACCAGCACGTTGCAAAAGTCTCAATAGTAAACTGTGCCGCCGAAACATAATTTCAGCCAATCAGCGCCGTCAAATATTTTGGTCACGGTGCTCACGTTGGCGCCCACGTTGCTTACGTGCGTTGACGTGAATTGTTTTTTAGACTCGTGAGGAACCGCGGAGCCGGGACGTCATCTTCAATGAGCTCCCCAGAAAAACAACACAGCCGTTAGCTCTTAACACTCAGAGCTCACAGCTCTTCCTATCTGTTCAGAAACTAGACAAAAGTTAAACAAGTACAAACCACATACTGTCTGTGTCATGGCGAATACAGTCGCTGGTTTATTTATGTCTGTATAGGCCGTTGTTGTGAGTGTGGACGGTCGGAGCATTTACAACGTTAGCTTAGCCAAATCTCCATTAGAAAACACGCATTTTAAAAGGTTTTTCGCCTGCCGTCTGTCTGCAGACTTGTCAAAGCCTTAATTCATGGTTTTTACTATCCGGTATCAGTATGTTGTTACTTCGGCATCATTTTGAAACGTGTATTAAAATTAAATCACGGTTAAATATGTTCATCTTGTTGTAGTTGTAGCCCCCTTGACAGCGATTCTCTCTCTAGTTTAGACTGCGGTCAAGCCAGCCTCCACTCGGAAAAACCTAGTCAAGCCAGCCCTCACGTGATATTGCGGTGCGCGTATATCCTATGCATTACGGTAGAGTCAAAAAAGATCCTCCCTTTGTGTTTAGATGAGAATAAAACAAAAACTGTCCAGTATCAAATACTCATTTCACTTCAGGGTGATAGCAGTATATCCCATCTAGTCAATCAGAAAAGATCAGGACATTCTGATGTAGAGTTTCAAAATAAAAGACCTTTGAAATCTCTATTGTATGAGTTATCATCCATGTTTTTAGATGAGAATAAAACAAAAACTGTCCAGTATCATAGATCCATCTCACTCCAGGTTGATAGCAGGACACCCCATCTAGTCACTCAGAAAAAATCAGGACATTCTGATGTACAGTTTCAAAATAAAAGACCTTTGGGGACAGGGATGATAGCTCATATATGAGACTTCAAAGGTTTTTTATTTTTGAAACTGTTGCCAGGGGTTAACGACCCCTGCCTTACATCATAAAAAAAAAAATATGACCACAATCAATTATACAGAAACAATTAATGTAGATTTATGGCAGTCATGACCGTAATTTATTTTAGACCAGTTTCTCTCAAGAGATTCCTGTTTGTATCATTTTGTTAAGCTTTTCTTGCCAGTGGGAAATATGTCTTTAGTCAGAGAAAGGATACTCAGTTCTGCACACCAATCATTCATAATCCAAATCAGGCCCTTGGTGGATTTAATTTCGGCCCGCTAGATAATTTCTAATTACTATTAGATCTGGCCCGCTGGTATATTGCACGCACACCTTCACTCAATCCTGAGGGTTTCCTCAGCTCAGAGCCTGAGCCCAAACATTGATGAACTTGCACCCAAGATGAGATCTGCTTGAGCTAGCATCACAGAGCAGCACACTGACTTTCAATGGATGTTTCCTTCTGCACTTTTTCTCTCACGACAACATGGCATGTTGTTTTCTTCTTTGAGGGAAATAGTTTTTTTGAAGCTGTTGTTGGCCTGTGGAAAAATGTAATCATAAGAAATGACTCCGGAAAAGCTGCAGATAGAGCCATAAGAAATGAATGCAACTGATTATTTAATGTTTAATGTTGTTTTTATAGGCAATCATTTAAAGGAGATCTATCATGCTATATTTGAATAATATATTGTAGGGCCATACCTATATAAGGTATATTTATACGTTTTCTTTTTCAAAATACCAAACAGATCATGCATTTTAGCCATGCCTCATTTCGCTCTATTTTCCTCTCCTCCACCCCTGTCTTTGCATGCGCTGCAGCTGACCACGCCCCCCTGCAAAGGAGGGGGCCGAGTTACGAGCGTCATGTCACCATGCTGTTACCATGCCACGGCAACCTCTCATTCTCCTGATTGGTGGCGAGTTGGCCATATAGGCGGAGCTCCTCGTCACTGACGTCAGACTATTTTAAAATCTGGATCAGTCTGTATCCAGAGGCGCGGGAAGGTATTTTGAGTGGGGGTGCGGAGGTGCTGGACTCCAGTGAACAGTATTACGGGCACCATAGAGCACGCACAAAAAAACTCCCCACACGCAAACACACAGTAAACCCGCGACTGTTACAATGAAGGCTCGATAATCAGCTCACGGCATATAGGCAGGGGTAAAGTGCTATTTTTTACAAGTGGGGAGCGGACCTCACCTCCTCTAGGGGGGTCCGGGGGGATGCTCCCCCGGGAAGATTTTTTTTAAATATTGAAGTTAAAAGCATCAATCTGGTGCACTTAGAGAGCAACATTAAGAGATCTATGGATACATCTCTCAACACCCAGATGAAACACAACTGTAAGCAGATGTTCTTTTTCTTTATGGATATTTTACAAATCACTCCCCTTTCAAACTGTATTCTTGTTTTACTGCCATATAGTATTTCATAACTGTTTTTCCTTTATTCTCTTATTTTTTTTATAACTATAATGATCATATGAAGGTGTGCCGCGGAAATAATCTTTTGAATATTTTTTGACCAAACCGTTTGAGACCCACTGAGATAACTTAGACTAAAGTTAACTATCTAAACACTCAGAGAGTCCTTTAGCTCACCTGAGCCTCTCAGTCTGAGAGGAGAGCTCTCCTCCAGCTTGTTGTGGAACAAACAGCTCCGTATGTCCGTTAGTGCAGCTAGCTAACCAGATGCTAACAACACGATCCCTGCTGCTGGCACCGGTCCCTCTCTCTCTCCCCCTCTCTCACACACACTAAATGCGCTATTTCCGCACACACACAGAGCCGCGAGCTTGAATGACACAAGCACACTTTTATTTCCATGCAACTCTCTGATTGGTCTGGTGTCTTGCCTCTGTTGCATTCACTGAACACGGGAAATTACATTCCTGCCGTCCTTTCTAGTGTCTTGATGAGGTTCACGTAAAGCACGGTTAATGTATTATATTATTGAGGTAGAATTGTCCGGGGCTACAGAAAAAACATTTGGGGCAGGCCGAAATATTATTTTACCAACAATGTGGAATTTATTGGCTACATATTACACAGATTATGCACAGCGGGAGCAGCAATAACCGTCAAATAATAATTCAGACAGGGGAGCTCCGCACCCTCTGCCTGCCGCTAGGGGGTGCTGCAGCGCCCTCAGCACCCCCCTTCCCGCGCCCATGTCTGTATCAGATCCGTTCCAGCCCCGTTTTTAGAGATTTGGGTATGGAGGAAAAGAGAGAAGGTTATGTTTTCTGACACTTGGTGAGTTCCCTGACACACGGGGACACATATTCATGTATAAAAGACGTGCAAAGGTGCATTTTGCATGATAGGTCCCCTTTAAGCTTTGTTAGTTCTAGGTTTAATATGTGCAATAAGTTAATTTCAATAAGTTTTGCAATAAACATTGAACCAGTCCGGCCCTCGACTAGTAACTATTTTTTTTATTTTGGCCCACTGTGTATTTGAGTTTGACACCCCTGGTCTAAGACAAAAAAAAGGACACCCTAATGGACTGCACCCTGTGATTTCTCAATCACAAGGTGTTCCCTGAGGCATACACTGCTTTATCGTCAATTTGACCCTAAATCAGTCCACCATTTAAATCGGAAAATGATGCCTTAATTAAAAATACTTGGAACTAGCATTTAAGATAATTTACTTGAAAAGAAATGTTGACTGGTGTACTAAATCGAATTAGATGTTTAATTTTCTCTGACTTCTACACTACTGGACCTCTTTTTGCAACCAGTAGAGGTGCCCCCTGCTGTCTGTTAAGGATAATGCAAATTTGAGGCAATTCCACATTGGCTCTCCTTATGGTTTAGCCAGCATTATTACAAAAAATGGCCGCACTTTAACGCAGACACAAAATTGCAGCTCGCTGAGCGTTTTAGCTAGCTGCAGGCTGCCAATGTTCCAGTGTGTTTTGGGTGTAAATATGGCTCCTTAATTAATCATGAATATTTATATACTTCACATAGTAAAGAAACTTTTCAGGGGCTTCTTAAGGGCTTTAATGCACTTCCTGAAGGCTTGGAACAAAATCGGTTTAATTTTGTATCTACATTTCTAATGACAGCACATGAAGATATATAGTAGTGGTGATGGTAGTATAGAAACTATGTGTTTTGAAAGTGTTATCAAGCAGGAACACTGCAATATTAAACATATAATAAACTGCTTGTTCCTGACCTGCCTAACTTCAATGCCCCATTGGACTTGTTCTCATTTTCCTGTGCTCGCAGAGACTCCCCAAATGTTTCTACACGGACCACTATTGCGGTAAGCATGTTGTAACTTCCGGTTGTTGTTGTCATCTCCGGGTATCCCGTGTGCCTGTTCTGTTGCTGATAGCTTATTATCTTAACTTAATAGATCGTTTTAAAACTTTTGATCACGGCAACTGCCTGACGTTGTAATCACACGTTACTACAGTTTAAGCACTCACAACTCTCCTTCTCTTAGCGACTGTAACTCCACAGTTGCCTACACTCTTTTCGGGTTTGCTAACGGTAGCTACTTTAGCTTGATAGCTAGCCATGGCTCTTTCCCCACCCTCGGGTGCTATTTCCTGCTCTAACTGTCTCATGTTTGGTTACTTCCCTACCTCCTTTACTGGTACCAATACATGTGTTAAATGTAGTATAGTTGTTAGGTTGTTAAGTTGTCGGGAATCATAGCCATAGAAGCCCGGCTCCGCATCTTAGAAAATAACTCAGCTACAGTAAAGCCCATGTTAGCCGGTGCGGACCGGCAAAAGGTAGCTCCTCTTAGCCGTCCTCCGGCAACTCCCGAGCAGCAGGGAGATTGGGTGACTGTTCAGAAGGGGCATAACGCGAAACCCGCAGGTCCCCACCAACCCGTTCACATATCTAACAGATATTCCCCACTCAGCGAGAAACCCGCTGAGAAGCCAACTCTGGTTATTGGTAGCTCTATTATGAGACACGTGAATTTAGAGACCGAAGCCTCCACAGTCACATGCATTCCGGGGGCCAGAGCGGGCGACGTTGAGGCGCATCTTAGACTGCTGGCTAAAAATAAACGTAAATACAGTAGGATTGTTATTCACGTCGGTGGTAATGATGTTCGTTTACGCCAATCAGAATGCACCAAACTTAATGTGGCGTCGGTGTGTAGTTATGCTAAAACAATGTCGGACACCGTAATCTTCTCTGGTCCCCTCCCCAATCTGATCAATGATGACATGTATAGCCGCATGTCATCATTTCAGCGCTGGTTGTCTTGGTGGTGCACAGCAAACAATGTGGGCTTCGTAAATAATTGGACAGCCTTCTGGGAAAAACCTGGTCTGATTAAGAGAGACGGCATTCATCCTACTTTAGAAGGTGCAAATCTCATTTCGGCAAAACATTTCAGGGCTTTGTGGACTTAATCCATGACAAACTGGAGTTGAGACCAGGAGGCAGAGTCGCAGTCTTACACGCTTCTCTGCGCTCTCTCCTAGGCAGTCCTCCATAGGAATCCCGAACCCAATAAAATACCCAATATTAACGGTGTGTGTGTCTGCCCAAGGACAATTTAAGGTAAAACCTAATAGAGGTGTCATACATAATAACTAGGGCCGGGACTCGATTAAAAAAATTAATCTAATTAATTACAGGCTTTGTAATTAATTCATCGCAATTAATCGCATTTTTAATCACATATAAATATTTGACCTGAGAACAGTGAGAAGCAATTTTTTCCCCATGGATTTTAGTATAGCCTACCATTGAATAATGACTGAATACATAAGCTTAAGCAACAAAACATTGTTAATTTTTTTCAAGGTGGTACTTAACAAAGATCAACAGAAAAGTGCAATTTTTGCCATAAAGTGTAGCAATAGCATATTTAGGAATATAGTACATTTCAGAGATTCAGGTAGCCTATAGGTAGGTAGACCTTCTGTAAACTATAACACTTTGTTTTTTAAGTAAAACACAATACTTTCAAGTACATTCAGAACATTGGAAACCCTGACCATTAGAAAACATCTCTCTGTTGCTTCAGAGGCCATAACAGACTTTGTTGATTTACCAACAGTTGATTTAAAAAATCTAATCAATTTCAGTCCAACTCTCTCAATAACCTTGGCCAAAACAATAAACAGTTCAACATAAAGTGCCAGTTGCACCAACAACGTGATAAATAGTTCAACATAAAGTGTACCATTTAAAATAAAATAAAAAAGTGCCAGTGATTGACCTCAATCCCTCCTATTCTTCCAATATCCTGATGAAAAATAAAATCTCTCTGTTGCATAGGCCACTGTTTGATCGACGCAAATTGGGTGTGGGTCCTTGTACTCCGAGTCGGGCTAGCGTCCACGCTAGCTTCCACGCTAGCTGCTATATGTTTTGCATTGAGGTGATACTTGAGGCTTGATGTGCTGCGGTGATATGCAAATTCCTTTTTGCATAATTTGCAAACAACCGTGCTCTTATCGATACTTCCATCCGTCCGTTTTTTAAAACAAAATGTCCCATCCACGGGGCCAACCAAAGCGGTCTCATCAGCTTCTTCGTTCACTTTTGACTATTGTTCACTGTGGTTTGTTGTTGTCTGAAGTCATGAACGTTAGTTGGTGCTCCAGTATAATCGGTACCCCTGAAACTCATCCAGTGAGAAACGTTCCGCGGTGCAAAAATAAGTGCGATTAAAATGCGTTAATTTTTTTAACGCGTTAATTTTTGTGTAATTAATTAATCTTAATTAACGCGTTAAAGTCCCGGCCCTAATAATAACCTAATAAAAGTAAATGTAACAACTACTACAGTGCAACAAAACAGGAAGATTAAATGTGGTCTCTTAAACATAAGATCTCTAGCATCTAAAGCAATATTGGTAAATTATTTAATATCAGATTATAATATTGATATATGCTGTCTCACTGAAACTTGGTTGAGACATGAAGAATATGTCAGCATAAATGAGGCCACTTCACCCAGCCATATCAATACTCATATTGCCCGAGGCACGGGCCGAGGAGGTGGAGTTGCAGCAATCTTTGACTCAAGTTTACTTATCAATACTAAACAAAAATTAAATTATACCTCCTTTGAAAGCCTCGTTTTTAGTCTTACGCATCCGACCTGGAAAACTTTGCAGCCAATCTTATTTGTTACAGTGTACCGTGCACCAGGTCCTTATTCAGAATTCTTATCCGAATTCTCTGAGTTTTTATCAACTTTGGTACTTACAGATGTAGCGATTCATTTCAGACAGTTTGAAACGCGAGGGCCGTGATTGGTACGTGATCTGCCCTCGCTCAAGGGAAAACCTCCAGCTTGACTTGAGACCGCCCCCGTGATAGATAAATGTAATTATAATGAAGCCAGCTGCAATGGATCATTGATCCACCAGGGGGTGCAGTGGGGTTCCACACTGGAGCTCATGTGAAATAAAGTGAGATACAGTATGCTGGATGTACAGCGGAACTTTGTTAAGATCTATATGTCACGGATATCATACTACTGTGCTAAATAAGAGACATGTAATCATTTACAAAACATCACCATGTTGTTATTTAACAAAATAATGTTGTTATTCGAAAAAAACGAACGGGAGGAAATGCAGCCCGGCTCTCGATTTTTAATCCTAATTTAATCATCATCTTCACCACGATCATTGATGTTTATGTTCGCCGAATTGACATGAAATCACTGACACATATGAATATACTGTATTCAACTTCATTAAAACGTTATTAACATGCCTAAACTCAGTAATTCACCAAAAATATGTATATTTTAATGGAGTTTCGTCGGTCGATCAGGATCCCAAAGTGTAGCGGAGGGATCCTCATCTGGATGAAGGGTGTTATTTTCCCCATAAAGAACAAGTCGCTGCCAATTATCCCGCTTATTACATGGCCACATTCTCAACAAAGTAACGACATGACTCCCAATATTAATTGAAATGCTTTTATGGATTTAGAAAATGTTTTTATTGATTTAAAAAATAGTTGTATGTATTGATTTAAATTCACATGCATCCGCTAAGAAAAATTGTCCGTTGTTACAGTTTTTTAAACAGTCTGAATGAAACGGCAGCTCTCAGCTGTGTATTTACACAACTAATGGCCCATCAACCACAGCTCTCTCCCCCCCTCCCCCCCTGATCTTTCTTCTCCAGCAGCTAAATTAACAGTAGGTTACTCTGAGTGACCATAGACTGTTTGTGACAAGCTTACAGTTAGTGACGTAAAAACACCATAAAAGCTGGTGGGTTGAAAGCAATACGGGAGGTGAAAATAACTACAATAATTGTGACTTATTTATTGTGGCTTTTATGTTTTTAGGTATAACATTTTATGTAATTCAGGCTTATAGTTCACCCTTCTCGAAAAGCCTTCAACAATGACAATATTCATTGTAATTTAATAAATCCTTCCAACACACATTGTAAAAAATAGCCTACTGTAGGTTAAGAAATCATTTCAATATGTACATCTTCTGATGTAACAACAATAACATTATAAATAGTAACATAGCTGAACATGGTATTGCACATTTAGCTTTGAGTGTTACTGACCTGAGATGTTTTTATTACATGAATTAAGGTGACTGAGGCTTTTTAACATACAGGGATGCAAACTCATCAGGTATGAAAAAGGTGACAAGGATCCGAGCCCCCGGCTCCCCCACCCCACGGAATGACAGAGGATTTTAGCAGTCAGAACAACTAAATTAGCAGTGTTAATAATAACAGAAACGCCAAAGAGTCACATAATAGAAATATATAAAAGCATTTATTTCAAATTGTGGAGCAGTCAGTTTATAATTTTGGCAGCACTGTTGAGCATTTTGAAAATGTATTTTCAGGCCTCTGTGCAAGGCTTAAGTCTTTTTATCTTTATAGCCACATGGTGTAAAGTAACTAAGTTCATAAACTCAACAAGTACTATACTTGGGCACAATTTTGAGATACTTGTACTTTATTTAAGTATTTCAATGTTTTGCTACTTTGTTCTTCTACTCCACTACAGTTCAGAGGTACATGGTGTACTTTGACTCCACTACATGTATTTAATACCTTTAGTTACTTCACAGATCTGGATTAATTAAGTGAAATATGATCAAGTATTAAATCAGACTTTAGTTCCACCTGGAGTAAATCCACAAGCTACCCTGCAGTATACAAAGTCATTCAAACTAGCTGCACCTTTAGCAGCTTTGAGAACACTTTCATGATCAATCATTATAAAACATATCATATCTATTATTCTGAAATGGACCAATCTGCACAATGACTACTTTTACTGTCGCTACTTTCACTATATTTTGATGATAATACTTTTCTACTTTTACTTGAGGAACATTTTGAATGCAGGACTTTTACTGTAACAGAGTATTCCTACACTCTGGGACTATTACTTTTAGTCAAGTACAAGATCTGAGTACTTCTACTTTTACTCAAGTACAAGACCTGAGTACTTCTACTTTTACTCTAGTACAAGATCTGTGTGCTTCTACTTTTACCCAAGTACAAAACCTGAGAGCTTCTACTTTTACTCAAGTACAAGATTTGAGTACTTCTACTTTTACTCTAGTACAAGATCTGTGTGCTTCTACTTTTACTCAAGTACAAGATTTGAGTACTTCTACTTTTACTCTAGTACAAGATCTGTGTGCTTCTACTTTTACTCAAGTACAAGATCTGAGTACTTCTACTTTTACTCAAGTACAAGACCTGAGTACTTCTACTTTTACTCAAGTACAAGATCTGAGTACTTCTACTTTTACTCAAGTACAATATATATACTTATACCACCTCTGTTTATAGCCTATGAAAAAAACTATTAGAAATAGAAGGCTAAAGCTAACGTTAGCAGATAGTGACAATGTATGCTAGCTAGCTAGCTCAACGATTCCTTAAATAATATTGCCACACAAAAACGTTTCAGTTCACATCACGCTCCGCTGCTCTGACAGGGAGCTCTGCTCTGAACACCTGAACGGCCCGTTCTAACAGCTGTTCACCAGCGGTCCAGTCTGTGCCACAGTGACTCCGGACGCACAGTTAATATTAACGAACGCACCCGTAGGTAATGTATCTGCTGAAGCTAGACCATCATCTCGGAGCAGCAGAGCCTTATTATACATCCATGAGCAGAGCCGACAGGCAGGAAGACTCGAGCACACAGCTCGTACTTCATTATAATATATATAAAAAAGGACACCATGCGTGTCATGATGGCACATAACAGCTCACGGCCGCAGATTACTCCGGGTCCCAGCCCCCCCCATACCCCAAAAATATTTGTATTGCAGATCTACATGAATCACACAAACGACTTATTTTGGATTCAAAACGGCGAATTTCGCCGAAAGGTGACAAGTTTGCATCACTGAACATAGACAGAGCACAACTGAAACATAACATCTGAAACGATGTAACAACATAATACACTTGTGGGGATGCTTGGGATGTGAGGAGTGAGGGACACGGTTTAGAACGGGCGTGTCGCCTGGCAGGACAGGAGAGTGTGTGCACCAGTCTGCCTTGATCTATGAATTCATGTCCGTGACACTCACTGCTGCCCACAGCTGTTCTATAGAAGGAAATTCCTTCACTTCATGAAAGTGTTTTAACCACACACACCTCTACACACACATGACGGGTGTTATTTTCCCCATAAGGAACAAGTCGCTGCAAATTATCCCGCTTATTACACGGCCAAATTCTCAACAAAGTAACGACATGACTCCCAATATTAATTGAAATACTTTTATGGATTTAGAAAATGTCTTTTATTGATTTAAAAAATAGTTGTATGTATTGATTTAAAAAATAGTTGTATGTATTGATTTAAATTGACATGCATCCGCTAAGAAAAATAGTCCGTTGTTACAGTTTTTTAAACAGTCTGAATGAAACGGCAGCTCTCAGCTGTGTATTTACACAACTAATGGCCCATCAACCACAGCTCTCTCCCCCCCTCCCCCCTTGATCTTTCTTCTCCAGCAGCTAAATTAACGGTAGGTTACTCTGAGTGACAAGCTTACAGTTAGACACAACACTGTCATTGCAAGTGACCCTCAGTTAGTTGACTTTTATGTTCAACTGCTAAATTCGTTACTGATAAAAAAGGGCTTCTACTGTACCTAATTACCTTAACACTAGAACCGCCAGAGGTTTTTGTATAGGCCTACCTAAACCTGTTAAATATTTTTTTAACTCTGGCTGTGTAATAAAAAAATATGGCAAAACGAAAACAGCCAAGCGTCACAGCTTTTGGATTCACAAGCAAAGAAGCGAAGGAGTCTAAAAATGACAACGTGAACGGAAAACAACTTTTAGTTGGCCGGCTGTAAGCGGCGTTAGGGTTGAGTTTGACAGCTCCACACCGAGGGAGAGGCCTGCCGATGCGGAGCCTGAAGAGGCTTCAACAACGGCCACATCCGCCGGCATAGTGACACCGTCTGTATTAGTAGAAGAGTGTTTTTATAGCAATTGATCGCATCCGCGATGCTGCGCCAGTCAACAGAGCGTGCGTGTGACATATTTAGTAGCAGGATGTGCTCTGAAAAATAGGGCTCCCCGAAAGCAAATGGGTAATTTGAAAACTGACAGAGCTCCCTCTATACAAATCAAACTGTAGAAGGTGTGAAAGCACCTATTGTTTTAAATAATGGTCGGAATGTGACCTGTGAGCCTTCTGAATTACCGTGGGACAGCACATTCTAAACTAAAATGTTCAATCAATAAAGTAACATCTTATCTTATCTTAATAATATCTTCATATTAATAATAATAATAAATCATACAGTATGTGTCCGAAAGGGAGCAGGAGGAAGCAAACACAAAAATATACTGCATATTAAAGCAAACGATTGTAAAGGTTAAAGTATGAGCATAACAAATAAAGAAGTGTAATGTAAACATTTATATTATAATTATGATTATTTAATATATAAAGACTATATATAATTGAATTACAAGATTAGATATACTTTAGTTGATTTAAAATAGTGATGTGTTCAAATGCTCTTCAAAACACAACTGAAAGTCTATGAAACTTGTCTTTCTGTATTTGTGAATGAAGCGCCATCTCCTGGTTAAAACCTGAAATTGAAAATCTGGCAACGCCCTCTTGGAAAATAGTGGGAGGGCTTAACATTCCTCTATACTGGTCTTTGGCAGGCCGTAGGCAGGAAGCTGTAAGCTGGAGTCCGAAATTCAGTGCTCCATCTGTAAAACAGAGAAACTAATTATCGTAGGTGACTTTAATATTCATGTTGACGATGATAAAAATAGCCTTACTGTTGCATTTAACTCTATATTAGATTATGTTGGTTTCTGTCAGAGTGTAAATAAACCAACCCACTGCTATAATCACACTCTCGACCTTGTTCTGACTTATGGTATTGAAATTGAGCAACTATTAGTCGAACCGCATAATCCTGCTTTATCCGACCATTTCTTAGTAACTTTTGAAGTACTGTTACTAGACTACAAAGCATTAGCCAAAAGCTCCTGCAGCAGAAACCTATCTGTTAGTGCTATAGCCAAATTTAAGGAAGAGATTCCACCAATACTTAACTCGATAGCATGTCTGAATGTAAGGGAGGAAACTTATACAAAATGTAAACCACCCCAAATTGATCATGTTGTTGATAGTGCTACAGATGCGCTGCGAATAAAATTAGACTCTGTTGCTCCTTTGAAAAAGAAGAAAATAAAACAACATAGATTAGCTACATGGCATAATGCCGAAACCCGCAAAATAAAGCAAAAGTCGAGACATCTTGAAAGGATATGGCGTTCCACTAAACTTGAAGAATCTCGTTTAATTTGGCATATTACTCTCAATGAATATAAGAAAGCACAGCGTAAAGCGAGAGCAGCCTACTACTCTTCATTAATAGATGAGAATAAGAATAATGCAAGATTTCTTTTCAGCACTGTAGCCAGGCTGACAGAGAGCCACAGCTCGACTGAGCCTTCTATTCCCATAGCACTCAGTAGTAATGATTTTATGTGCTTTTTTAACGATAAAATTGTTACTCTTAGAAACAAAATCAATGACCTCTTGCCTTTGACCAGTATAGTGTTATCAACAGCTCCCGGAAACGTAAGTTCTAATATTACACTAGATAGTAAACTAGAATGCTTTTCAGCCATAAACCTTGAACAATTAAATTCAATGATTCTCTCTTCTAAACCATCAACGTGTATCTTAGACCCGATTCCAACTAAGCTGTTAAAAGAAGTTTTTCCATTAATTAGCACTTCTTTATTAAATATTATGAATATTTCTTTATTATCAGGCTATGTTCCACAATCATTCAAAGTAGCAGTGATAAAACCGCTTCTTAAAAAGCACAACCTCGATCCAGAGGTTTTAGCCAACTATAGACCTATTTCTAATCTTCCGTTCCTCTCAAAAATTCTTGAGAAAGCAGTCGCAAAACAGCTGTGTGATTACTTAAAAAACTATGATTTATTTGAAGATTTTCAGTCTGGCTTTAGAACACAACATAGCACAGAGACAGCTCTGGTTAAAGTCACAAATGACATTCTAATAGCCTCAGACAAGGGACTTGTCTCTATTCTTGTCTTGCTCGATCTTAGTGCTGCATTTGCACTTAGTTGGCATACAGGGAAATGAAGCTCAGCGCAAGTTCAGGCAGGAAGACCTATCACTTCGTATTGCGCGTCATGGTAATACTCGCTCCCTTCACTAAAGGATAGGGAGCGCCACTCCCCACTCCTCAGCTAACCTATCACTTCCCTCCATTCACAAGCCTAATCATCGCACCTGTTAATCCCTCTATATATGCTCTCCCCTTTTCCATCAGCTGTCTTCCAGGTGTCAACGCGCAAGCAGCAGCAGGGCTTCGTCCCAGCTCCGGGTATTAATTCATCAGCTCCGCAGTCTTGCGGATTAAGCTACAGGGGGCGTTCCCCAGTTGGCTAGCGGTTCTAGCCGGCCACCCCGCAAACCCGGATGCGGAAGAAAAAGACAAGGATACTGAGCTCCACGGAAGTTCCTCCGGCTTAATGGAAATGGGCTACTTCAGGCAAACAATTGACACACGCCTTCAGTCTCTCGAGAGGGCATCACTGGCATCAGGGCCGCTCAAATGCGGCGCTTCCGGCCTTCACGCGGAACGGGCCCTTATCGCTTGCGAAGCTTCACCCACTTCCGGCTTCAACCACAACCCCTCTTGCAGGCAGGCAGGGCTCAAGCTACATCTCATCGAAGCTACTTCTCCTCCCGGCTCAGTAGCAGTACTGGTCTCTAAGTGCGTCTTAGGTGGCAAGAAGGTAGTGATGGCGAGATGAAGCCTTATGAAGCTTTGAAGCTTTCCAGCAATTGGTTCGTAAAGGGTTCATGTCATGAGGCTTCATCATGGGCTTCATTTGAACATAAACCCCTGTTGGTCAAAGCGTGTAAAACAGGCAAATTGGAAATCTCAACAGTTGCGCTCTATCTCATACCGAGTTCCCAATGAGTAAAGCCTTAGAATAACTCTAAACAACGGACATAAAATCCTATTTTCATGTTAACAATATTGTTTTCATTCCAGTTGAACGATTGTGATTGAAAAGCCTATAGGAGGCTGGTAAACATTGCAAAGAGGGATTCGTATTCCTTAATATTATTCATAAACTTAACCACGTTGTAGCCTGAGAAGGCTAAACCATATCAGGAATACATTTATTAACTGCATTATCTCATTTAGCTGTAGCTTCTATAAGCAAACCCTGCGGTCGTGGGTCGGCTGGTTTCCAGCGAGCCACAGCCCACACGCTGAATCTACCCAAAAAAAACACTGGATATATCTTATCTGCATTTATTAATTTATTTATTCATGTTTTATTCCTACATTTATTTAAGCTTGTATCTATTTATACTTATGACATTTTCCGACCTCTATATAAGTGAGGGTCTGAGCTCTTTTAATTCCATCGTGTCACCAGCGGACCCGGGTACAGGAGGGGTAATATGATTTTTGTTATACATCCATGGGTATTATGAGCGTTGTGGCTCAACGGTTCAAATGAATCGCTTCCCGAAGCAGTCACGTGGTATCGACAGGCAGCGAGGTTCGCTTGTCATCGATGACGTCACTGGCCCAAAATGATACAAGCCTCGATACATGCTTCACAAAAAGATTGGGGATTACTCGACACACGCTCCGAAGCCTCGGCGCAATACGTAACATCACTAGCAGGTTCAGCGCACAGCAGGCTCGCCTCCTTTCCCTGCGCCTCACCGCTAAACAGGTAAGAAAAGAGAAGAAAGAAAAGAGAGAAAGGAAAGAAGGAGAAAAGAAGAAGAAAGAGAAAAGCAAAAGAAGAGAAGAACGAAGAAGAAGAGAGAGAAAGAGAAGAAGAAAAAGGAGAGAGGAAAAAAGAGAGAATATCGTTGCTTTAGTTTAGGGTTAAGGTGAGTTCCAGGCAGTGTCGGGTGTAACGCGTTACAGCATGGAGTTATGCAGTTCGGGTAACTACTACCCGTCACAATGCTCAGTAAGTACCGCAGTTTCAAGCTTCACACAGCCACGGATGCTGCCCATCCGTGGTTTTTTGGGGGTTTCTTTCAGGGAGAAAGAGATGTTCATGTAAGATGATAGAAGACAGTCTAATCACCCAACCAGCACATCAGCATCTACGTCTCACCGTGGCGTAATTAAACTGCTAATTAAGCTAGTCCTATACCAGGGCTCGATAGTAACGGTTGCCATTGGCAACCATTTGGAAATGTCAACCACTTCTTGGACTTTGGTTGCCATCAGTGGCAACCAGTTTTTAACATAAGAAATAAGGACAGCAAACGTGCACCCCAAAATAGATAAATGTTCATATTCGTTTTTAAGAGTGATATTTAATTGTTGTGACCAGTCGGAACCTGATACTTAAATTGCACGTGCATTGGCGTGATTACAGAGCCAGAAGCGATGCACGTTTACTCGCGTGCGCGGTGCGCCGTGTGTTTGTTTTACAACAAAATGGCGAAGCAAAAATAAGTTGCTTAACTGATAAAAGTTCAGCCAACACCTCAACTTCTCCAATGAATGTTCAAAGTGATTCAACTGATGGAGCGTAAGGTAAAACCCGAACGAAAAACAAAGAGGAATGTTTTCTATTCACTTCCGGTAAAAGTTCCTTCAAAATAAGAGTCCCGATCTTATTACTACAAAATAAAAGTGCAAAACGAAACTTTACCATAGAAATGGTTGCATTAAATTATAATCACTCTATAAAAAGGTAACACATTTTAAATATAGTTAGACATATTAAAGGTAATTTACAGCATCAATAATTAATATCAAATGTTTAACTATGAATGGTTTTCATTTATTTAACATTAGAAATGTATTAGTCTGGCCAATCCAAGACTTCATGCTGAAGGGCCAATGGGTCTATGGTGGGGGTCAGCACAAAGGTCAAGAAAACCCACATTTGAAAGGGAGACAACGGATGATCAAGAAACTGGTGACTTGCTCAATTCATTTGTGAGGGATCTATGAAGACAGGACAACAGCAGCACTACTGGTATTTTGTATACCAGCAATTGAGGGTGGACAAGTTTACTACCACTTAGGTTCAAATAAGTGCGTTAATTACTTATTGTAAAGCATTTGAACATTCTCGTGTCACATGTTCATTATTAAGTGGATGTATAACTGTATAGCATCTTAATTATTTAAAATATAAGGTATCAAAAAGGGCAACCGTATTTTCAGTTGGCAACCAAAAGCGGATGCCTGGTTGCCAGCCTGGCAACCACTTTTAAAAGTTAGCGTTGAGCCCTGCCTATATCATGGGTCATGTCTCAGCATTTACCTAAGCAAATATTATTTCATGCTGCTCATATTGCACTCATATATTTGGTTCATGCTCACATGGCTTATGTTAAGCAGGGTATGATATTCATGCATCATTGTACTCAAGCTAACAGCCGCATTACATTGTCTACATCTCCCTCTTCGCCAGGCATCGGCTCGTGCCGGCTATCCAAGATCTCTCCAGTTTACCTCTGGTAAACATGCATATAACTGGTGGTGTCTTAAGAGCATTTCAAGGCTCGTTCAGGATAGGTGCAGCAAACCTGCCGCAATCAAGGTAATTGTTCCTCTTCCCTACAACAACCGCTTCTCATCCTACATTCGTCCGAACCCCAGTGCCGTGCTGGCTATCCAAAGGTCTCTCCAACCTTCAAATTGGTACGTATGCATATAACTGGTGGTGGTTCTTAGCATGTCAGCACGTATATTCGCCCCGCGGCTCATGTTTATCCTTGCATGTCTAACCCTGTACGTCCAGGTTGTAACCTTCGGGTCTGTATAAAATGTGTCCCTGCGAAGTCAGGTTGCCCCGTACGTCCGGGATGCCCTGTACGTCCAGGATGCCCCGTTCGTCCGGGAAGCCCTGTATGTCCGGGATGCCCTGTATGTCCGGGATGCCCCGTATGTCCGGGAAGCCCCGTATGTCCGGGACGCCCCGTATGTCCGGGATGCCCCGTACGTCCGGGATGCCCCGTACGTCCGGGAAGCCCTGTATGTCCAGGACGCCCTGTATGTCCAGGATGCCCTGTACGTCCAGGAAGCCCTGTACGTCCAGGGAGGATGCCTAAATCCCCACATGTATTAACCTCTCTTTTCATCCATAGATTTCCACTGCATCCGACAAGGTAAGATTTCATCACGTTCAGTACTTCATACCTTCACTTCTTTTGGGGGTTTATCGGAAACGGTTCTTCCCTTCCCGAATGACATCCTACAAAACCTGGGCCTAATCGCCAAACACCATTTCATTCACTTGTTATAAACTGTCATCATTATGTTTCATTTATATAATGTGACCCGATAATAAACATGTATTCCATACATCACGTCTCTCCTGATTGAAATGAAGCTCAGCGCAAGTTCAGGCAGGAAGACCTATAACTTCGTATTGCGCGTCATGGCAATACTCGCTCCCTTCACTAAAGGATAGGGAGCGCCACTCCCCACTCCTCAGCTAACCTATCACTTCCCTCCATTCACAAGCCTAATCATCGCACCTGTTAATCCCTCTATATATGCTCTCCCCTTTTCCATCAGCTGTCTTCCAGGTGTCAACGCGCAACCCTCCTCCACCCCTTCGCCTCCTGCTTCCAACTCAGGGCCAAGCTCAACCTTCTCCCTTCCAACCGGACCTAACCACTTATCACCACCACCAGTGTCTAGACCCAGGGGGGTTCATCGGAAACGGTTCTTCCCTTCCCGAATGACATCCTACAAAACCTGGGCCTAATCGCCAAACACCATTTCATTCACTTGTTATAAACTGTCATCATTATGTTTCATTTATAAAATGTGACCCGATAATAAACATGTATTCCATACATCACGTCTCTCCTGATTGAACTGCTTTAGGCTGGTTTAGGTCCTATCTATCTGAACGCTCTCAGTTTGTACGTGTCAACGATGAATCTTCCATGCAAACCAAAGTTAGCCATGGAGTGCCACAGGGCTCAGTGCTTGGACCTATTTTGTTCACACTATATATGCTTCCGTTAGGCAATATTATAAGGAATCATTCTGTAAACTTTCATTGTTATGCGGATAATACTCAACTATATTTATCAATCAAGCCTGATGAAATTAATCATCTAAATACAATTCAAGACTGCCTCAAGGACTTAAAAACGTGGATGACCTTACATTTTTTGATGTTAAACACAACCAAAACTGAAGTTATTGTACTTGGCCCGAAGAATCTACGAAACAAATTATCTAAAGATATACTAACTATGGATGGCATTAATTTGGCCTCCAGTGAGACTGTAAGGAATCTTGGTGTTATATTTGATCAGGATTTATCCTTTAACATCCACATAAAATCAATTTCAAGGACCGCCTACTTCCATCTACGTAACATTGCAAAAATCAGGCATATCTTGCCTCAAAACGATGCAGAGAAACTAGTCCATGCATTTGTTAATTCAAGGCTGGATTCTTGTAACTCCTTATTATCAGGGTGTACAAAGAAGTCAGTCAAGTCGCTTCAGTTGATTCAAAATGCTGCAGCTCGTGTACTAACCAGAGTTAGGAAAAGGGACCACATTACTCCTGTTCTGGCTGCCTTACACTGGCTCCATATAGAACACAGGATAGAATTTAAAATTCTTCTTCTCGCCTACAAAGCCCTTAATGGGCGGGCGCCATCTTACCTTAAAGAACTCATTATACCCTACTGTCCTAACTAGGGCATTGCGTTCCAAGAATGCAGGGTTGTTGGTTGTTCCTAGAGTCTCTAAAAGTACAATGGGAGCCAGAGCCTTTTCTTATCAAGCTCCACTTTTGTGGAATCAGCTTCCAGTTTGTGTTCGGGCGGCAGACACCCTATCCTTTTTTAAGAGTACACTTAAGACCTTCCTTTTTGATAAAGCTTATAGTTAGGGCTGATTAGATTCAGCCCCTAGTTTTGCTGATATAGGCTTAGTTTGTCCGGGGACATCTTACTTCTTCCTTCTCTCTGTCTATACCTGTGTACTCTTATGTTCCGATTAACCCAGCCTCCCCAAATTTCTTTCTTTTTGGTGTTTATATACGCCGGGATCCGGAGTCATGGATGATCCTGCGGTCCTGTGTCATGGATCGCGAGTCCTAGATCTTGAGTCGTGGCTGTGGTCCTGGATCATAAGTCCTGGATGGATATCCTCGTGGATTCATCTTCCTATGATACACACATGCATTTTCAAACATTTGGACTACCTATGTTGCAAATGTATTATCTTTTCAATTTACACAAGGCATCTATTGCACGTCTGTCCGTCCTGGGAGAGGGATCCCTCCTCTGTTGCTCTCCCTGAGGTTTCTCCCATTTTTCCCTTTAAACTGTGGGTTTTCTCTGGAAATGTTTCCTTGTACGATGTGAGGGTCTAAGGACAGAGGGTGTCGTATTGTCATACTGATATTCTGTACAAACTGTGAAGTCCACTGAGACAAATGTAACATTTGTGATATTGGGCTATATAAATAAACATTGAATCATTGATTGATTGATTGATTGATTGATTGATTGATTGACTGATAACTATTGCTGTTTGTTTTGCTGTTAAGGAGTTCATCCTGGTTAAACCCTATAAAATATGTTCTCTCTCTCTCACACACACAGGAACACACACACAGACCTTCATACAAAGTTGTAAGCTACAGTCCTGAGCAGCTAATGATTTATACTGCGCTTATTCTACCGCCCAGATTCACATCATTTTAAATACACCCCGGATGGCGTTTCTAGATTTCATATCTGCTGAAATATTGATTGCTTCAACCAGCTCTTAAATCATCCACTGCAGAGCCGCTCTATCCCGGTGCCGCTGAGGATGGGATCTGCTGGCTGGAGCACTTCTTTGATGTCGCGTAGCTCCTTTCATCACATGACCACACACGCACGACCACACACACACACACACACACACACACACACACGCACACACGCACACACACACACACACACACACACACACACACACACACACACACACGCAGGGGACATATTATGATAAGGAGTGGGGTCCCACAATGAAAATGTGAAGATTCACACACAGACATGAAAAATAAACTCGCAAAAATTACCATTGTGTTCAATTTGGTCACAAGAATGTATGTACATTTGCACTAAATATACAAGAAAAATACACAATTTGCATTACTTCCAGTTAGTTTCCCTTACATTTCGCATGTGCGTAGTACTTTGGGAAAGTACCTATCTCTCCCCAGAGTGATAACAGTTGTCTAGGCACTAGAAGCAGGACTGAAAATAGGAAGTCCACCCTCAGCGAAAAGCCAGGATGGACACAAACTTGTGTCAGCAAATTCATGTCAACATTCAAGAATGTGTTTACATTTGGGTCAACCCCAAAAGCACACTTCTGAGAATATCACTCTCAAAAACTTCAGAATCAAACAAAGGGCTAATGGTCGAAACAGTGCAAACATAAAAATGCTTTGTGTGCAGGAACATTTCAACAGAAGTGTAATACACAGGAGATCCATCTAATAGTATTAGACAAGATAATAAGATGATCACTATGCCGTGCGATGCTGAGTTGCAGTTGCTATGTCAGTAAAGCGTGCCATTCTTGCGCACGGAAAATGCAGATAACAGTAATAACACTCTAGTGTTTCCCCTATATACAAATATGCACGCCGCTGCTAGGGGGCGCCAGCCACATACCAACAAAAAAAAGAAATGTTATTTTTTTTATATTTAATAAATAATGATATGTTTTTAAAAAATGTATATATAATAATAATAATAAGTGCCGACCCTTTTTGATTTTTGATTGTTTGTTATGTGGATTTGTAGTATTTGTGTTACTGTATGTTCAAAAAGGTGTATTTTGCTAAATCTTGAGACATTGCCACTGTATGTAATAGGCAGGCCCGGACTGGCCATCGGGAGGACCGGGAGGTTTCCCGATAGCCTGGCCTGTTAAGTGGCCTGCTGGTCTGGCGATTTTAAAAAAATGATGTATTGTGAACGCAACGCTGCGCAAATGTGGGTTTGCCTCACACAGGGTGACTATCTGTCTACATGATGTGGCCTGCCGACATGGCCACTTCCATACCGATCATAAATCAAAGCCCTTGATTGGTGTGTCATTCAAGCTCGGGAGGGTGTGTGTATGTATGGCACGAGCGAGCGAGAGAGAGAGAAAGAGAGCACCGGTTACTTGTATTTTTATTGTTAGCATCTGGTTAGCTAGCTGCTCTAAAATATATAAGGAGCTGTTTCAACAACAAGTTGGAGGGAGAGTCCTCTGCTGTCAGGCTGAGAGAGATAACTACAGCTCAGGTGAGGTTAGGAACTCTCTGAGTGTTTAGATAGTTAATTTTAGTCTAAGTCATCTCAGTGAGTCTCAAACAAATATGTGTTTACAAATTATGTAAACACATATTTCCAAGGCACTCTTTTATAATTATTAGGATAAATAAAAACAGGTTTGAAATCATTCCAATGTATACTTTAGGACAGTAAACCAAAGATATCGTTTAAAGTTGGAAAGATACAAAAATATGCATAAATAAATAAATGTTAACTAGGTAAAATAAGATATGAATGAACAACACAAATAAAATAAGCTACATTTATTTTGTATTGGCTATGGTAGGTTATTGGTTATGTTCATATACTTATTTGATTATTAAAATGTAAACCGATCTTTTTCATATGGGTGTTTTAGATTTGTACCCCCTAGATCAGGTCTCTAGTAATTGTGTGCTCAAAGTGCACCAGATTGAAGCATTTTACTTTAAAATGTTCAAAAAAATCTTCCCGGGGGGGCATACCCTAGAGCAGGGGTCCCCAACCTTTATTGTGCCAAGGACCGGCAGATACATAAAAAAAGAAAAAAAAACGCGGACCGGTTGTCAATTTTAACTGATTTTAATATTTACTCACCAGCAGGTGGCAACAGAGGCTAATTGTATTTAACAGCCTTAAGAAATACCAATATGCATCCAAAACATATTAACAACGTTTAAAACCAGGATACAATTAAAACAAAAAAATTAGGACCGCTTTACAAA
The DNA here is from genome assembly GCF_949606895.1 of Notothenia rossii. Lineage (NCBI taxonomy): Eukaryota > Metazoa > Chordata > Actinopteri > Perciformes > Nototheniidae > Notothenia > Notothenia rossii. The sequence continues at coordinate 59,130,996 of NC_136909.1, read as the reverse complement.
TATTAATATAATATATAATATAGCCTAATATAGGTGGCAACAGTGGCTAATTATATGTAACAGCCTGAACAAATAATAGAACAATATGCATCCAAAACATATTAACACAGTTTAAAACCAGGATACAATTTAAACAAATTAGGACCACTGGGTACACATATTGATATAACTGAAATGTCAGTGAGACCCCTGGGCTTGTTAGCCAGCCATAATAACGTCATACCGGGGCGTTCGTTCCGGTGCACTCCGACAGCATTTAGCACTACATCGAGATTAAGATTAAACTAACTTATTTTGGGAACACCCACATACCTATGGAGTTGGCCAGATGTGTGTAAATACTGTTCATGGTAATTTGAAAAAAAATGCCGTTGTTGGACACACACAAACACACCGAACACACACACACACACACACACACACACACACACACACACACACACACACACACACACACACACACACACACACACACACACACACACACACACACACACACACACACACACACACACACACACACACACACACACACACACAGCGGAGCGGAGCTGAGCAGAGCACATACACACACACATCCTGCACCTTTGTGACCGGACATTTCCTTCATACAACGAGTAATAGGGGGAACAATCGGGCCGTTCGATGTGTGTGTGTAGAGGTGTGTGTGGTTGAAACGTAGCAGCCTGCAGTGGGGAACACAGTGAAGGCGGTGTGTATGCGGTGGTGCTGCACTTTTCAGAGGCTGCCTCCTGATGCTGCAGCCATTTCATGAAGTGAAGGAGGCTTTACAAATAAAAAAATAGCTCTACACCCCTGGCCACAATGTCCTTAAAATGAAGTCCGAGTTCGAAATATATCTCAAATAATGTATGAACTGCCATTCCCCCACAAACATAACAGTCTGTGATTAAACGGTTGTCTCCTGTGCTCCACTTCCTATTGGCGCACCACCTGTAACTTTCTCTGCGCACGAGAGGCTGAGACCTTATGATAACCAATTTTGATTTATTTTGTATGTTTTGGACGAAATAATATGACTGGTATAAAATTAAAAAAAATTAAAAAAAATTGAATTGTTTTTGATAAAATATTTTTATATATTTATAATTCTGCAAATATTACGATAAACTCACAGCTATTTCGCGGCCCGGCAGTAACACCGGTACCGGTCCGCGGACCGGGGGTTGGGGACCCCTGCCCTAGAGGATGTGACGCAAACCCCTAATTAACCAGTAGCGTGGCGTGGGGAAAATATTAGAGGAAGCCAATAATACGTCCTTTCTTTTGGGGTGTGGTGGTCAATGTAATAACTTAACCAGATGAGTGATTACAGCGCCCGGTATCATTTTACACACATTTGTATCATACAGATGCAGGACTTACACACGCCTGTTATCTGACCGACACGCACTCTCCAGCCGAAACTCTAATAAGCATTCATTCACAAACTAAATCAGGAGACCTTTAACGTTTTACGTCCGGTTCGCTCCTTTGTTCCTCGCTCCAGTTTGGGCATTGGCCTGTCATCAGATTGTATTTGTTGTTGCTGCTGCAGCGGAAGTTTAGTACAATTATCTTTGATTAAATACTCCAAATCTCCACCCTCCATAATTGCACTTGCTTCAGTTGCTTGCTACTTTCTAACGGCGGTGAGAGTGGTGCAGTGACGCTATCTATCTTCTATCGATTAGATTTATGATTCGAAAATGATAAAAGTAGGGTAGACATGTGGATATTATCCGACTGAACAAAACGTGCATTTACCTAACAGGTTCGTTTTCCACTGACCTTTTTTCGAGCTACTTTCCAAAATCCTATGGAGAAATCCCATTGCTATTTTGTCGAGGGAAACCGAGCGCAGCTTACATCCGCTTTTTGGGACGCGTCACTGCACCACTAAGTTGATGCGATTTGATTGGATTGTGAGCCAGCCGCCTCTGGCTTCCCTTGGCATGGCCCTGACCAATCACAGGTTGGCAGGGGCATGACGTGAGCCTCATCTGAAGGGGAGCAAATTTCGGCTGGCCTCCTCTCGCAACAGAGAGTGCAATCTACTGTTTCACCATAACATCTAGAGGGGCGCTGTTTCACTCTTTGTAAAATACTCAATGAGAATGGGGGAGAAACGGGCCGGCAGCAACACACAACAATGAATTTCCGAAACTAAACGAAGTGTTTTTATTTATTTATTAAAATTATAACTACAATCCGAAAAAACAGGGGAAGCCTGGCTTCCCTTGGCCTCCAGGAGAAAACGCAACTGCAATTAACGTCCAATTAAAACATGTTCATACAATACTGACTACATTTGAAGCCATTTTGACGTATATGACCTATGTCAATAAGTTCCTGTTTTTGTAGTGTATTTGTCTTTTGTAGAGATTTTTCATTTATTCTTTATAAATTGTCGCCTAGGGCAGCAAATTGGCTAGAACCAGCCCTGGTACAAGGCCTCAAGAGCCTTTCTTGTGCTGGCAGACTCATAGAAACAAATTGCGGGGCGCACTTCGCACGCACACACACTAAAAAATTCCACGCGCTCCGCGCTCACATTATGCTGGGCCCATGTGCCTTAGCACAGCTCCTATGACTCCATCCTAGGGGAAACACTGACTCTTGTGTATTTACTAGGGATGCTCCGATCGCCAATTTTGGGGCCGATCGCTGGAATCAGTATCGGACAATACCGATCGCCGATCCGATCGAGTGGGCGGGGCATAAATGGAAGATTTAAACATCACTTTAAATCTTCCATTTAAAGTGATGTTTAAAACTCAGTTAATGGGGCTCAGTTAATGGGGCTCATTCACTGGCGCTTCCACAAACAACAATAAACTTAATTATTACATTCAAATTATGTACATTATTCAAGTTTACATTCACTTTGGATATTAACACGGGAGACATGAGCGGAAGTGCTCTTTTTTCCTCTCTCCCCCTCTCTCTCTCCCTCTCCTGACAGCCTGTCAGTATCTCATGCAGCTCACTGATCCAGTAATGAGTGACCCGACAGTGAAGAATAAATATATGTATATCTAGTTTAGCTTCTTCCAGAGGTAGATAAAATAGCGAAGTGTGTTAGGTCTAACTCTTGTGTGTTTTGCTCCGCTCACCGGTCCGTCACAGCGGGTGGAGCTGCAGGATTTCTGCTTCACACGTTGCATACCACTATTTTACTGTCTATTTCGGACACCTTAAAATACTGCCAGACTGGTGAAGCCATTTTGTCAAGCTTGTTTTGCCTCGCACAGAGAAAAGTGTCATGTATTTTACGTCATGCGATCGGCTCTCGCGATCGGCATGTCTAGAGAGCACCGATCGATCGGTAGAGAGTGAGTATCGGCCGATCTCGATCGGTGACCGATCGATTGGAGCATCCCTGGTATTTACCACAAAAATGTTACAAAAAAACAATTTGTCTTAGATTACAGAACTTAAAGGTCCCCTATTATACTGTTTTTCTTCAATATATTATAGGTCTCAGATATATACAAACATGTCTCTGAAGTGTTTGGCTCGAAATATCAGATAGATCATTGCAGCATCTCATAAACCCCTCTGTTTCAGCCCTGTTTCCCAAGTGCTGATTCTCTGTCTGTTACTTTAGATGAAAAATAAGGAGCCACTCCCCAAGCCCCTCTTGCAGCTTTCACACCAGCGCTTTTCCCTTTCTAGCTCCGAGCTAGAGCTTTTTGTGGTTCAGCTCCGGTTTCCCTTTTCTGCTCCGCTTTGTTCACACCGCCCAGAGCCCGACTGGTGCTGCTGCGTCATGACGTCACCGTTTACATCGCTGATTTGCTCCCCAACGGCGTTACGGCGCTCACAACAACAACAATGGGGGAATGCGTCGGGTCGATGATCGTGTTGTTTTTAATCACACGAAGCCAGATTAAATTAAATAACGACTTCTCCAACCTTATGCTTTTCTCCAGAGTGCCATAATTCATTGTTCATTAATGTGTTTCAGCGGCATTTACCGACCGCTGCAGTGCTGGCTGCTCTTCCACGGGAGTTTATTCTCCCGTTAGCTCCCGGTTAGCTCACACTGCAGCGGCCGCTCTAAAGTATTCACTGTCCGACTGTCACACAAGCAGCTGATACATATCCCCAGTTCCCCTTAAGTGAATGTGTGTCAGTCTGAATTGATGCTGTTTGGCATCACAACGCTGTTATGAAAGTTGCTCTGGTATAAAATGGGTGATGTTAGCATAGCAACCAAAGCTAAACTGACTACTTGCTATTGCTATGCTATTGTGGCATAAACCGTTTTCTACAGGCCCATTTTACAGGCGTATTTTTATTATGATTCTACTTGTGATAGTCGGACACGACAACCTGTGCAGTCCATGTATTGATTCCATCCGATAGCTGCTATAATACAAAACTAAACGTCTGCCTGCTCTCCACAATGATCAATAACAGCAAACGGATAGTCAAAGTATGGTGCAAATAAACAGAATCACACTAAGCCAGGTTAGTGTTGCCTGCCTTTATAAAGTGTGTTTATAAGCGCTACTGCTTGTAGGCAGGCATGACGAGACTCTTCAGTCGACCCATGTTCAGGGGAGGTGGGTTTAGTTTCCTGCATGCCTCGACGTAAGATACCTCATTCACACCAACGGTGTTTCAGGGCCGGTTCTGAGCTGGAGCTTGAAAAGCACCAGGTGTTCCTCTTCTCACCGCAGCGGAGCAGCCTCATAGCTCCGGAATCTGGTTCGTTTCAAGCACCAACAAATTATCCGGCTAGAGCAAAAGCACCGCATACGTCACGCTTACGTCGAGGCGGGGCAAGGGCGGGATCAACTCCTGAACAACAACAAAAAGCCCCCGTTTTATCCAGTTTGTCCACAACGATGGAGAAACTTAACAAGCAGCAGTGGTCCACTGAAGAGACCAGCTACCTACTGGGAATCTGGTCTTCCGAAGAGGTACAGAGGAAGCTGGAGCACAATCGGCCATTGTTGTTGTTCTGTGAGCTGTGAGGGGTTTCCGCACGCTTTGGCTTTATGAAGCAGGCACGCAAACGGTTACGTCATGACGCAAACGATGACGCAATGACGCAGCACCAGTCGGAATCTAGGCTGTGTGAAAAGAGCCGGAGCTAAACCGAAGAACCGGTTCTGAACCTGAAAAGCTCTAGCACGGAGCTTGAACCGGAGTTGCGTTGGTGTGAACGAGGTAAGAGAGACGTAAGCGACGCCACCTCTTAGCTCTGAAGCTCTTGCCTCTAGAATCTTTTTGAGCTGGAAGTGAACCGGATTCCGGAGCTAAGAGGCTTACAAATTAGATCAAAGTCAAGTAAAGTATATTTCAAATATCTCAAAATGTTACTTAAGTACAGTACTTGAATAAGTGTACTTAGTAACTTCCCACATCTGAAATCAGATATAACTTCAAGTCATGTGATCATCTCTTAGTATTTGATCCTTCAACTTGGCCTCAGGAAATGCAAGGACTTCACAGTTTTGGCAACAAGTTTTGGAGAAAGCAAATTGGAGGCTTAAAAAGAGACAGGGAGGTGCATCTTCATAATCTTCATCATCTAGCATGCAAGAAGTGTAAATAGAGGACAGTGAAGGAGACACTGAGGAGGACCACGCTTCGTGTGGGGTGAGTACCAAACGCTGTCTCCTGGTACTCATCCGAGTAACTCACTCAAAAGGTTATGTGCACCCCTGGTTATGACATCATAAAGTGGCCAAAATCTGATCAGCTCATTTTCAGACAGGTTTTTATATAAATGGATCAGGACAAAGAGAGAGAGAATCTTTTTCCTGAAACTTTCAGAATCTCTTTACAGAGAGGGGACACATGTTTATGTATAAAATACATTAACATTTTGATTTTGCATAATAGGTGACCTTTAACGAAATCATGATTCTCATTTGAATAGTTAAAAAGTTAATATAACGGCATACAAACAAACCTGCTACCCCTATATTTAGCTAATAGCATGACCCGCGTCTTTCTGGGTTAGTACTATTTGTGAGCAATAAATATGGACGTGATAACCGTGCCAAAACACATTGGTATGCGGACAAAATTAAATCCAAGATTTTGGCTTTTGGTTGACACAATCTTGTTTTTTGTTGTAAACAGAAGGTACAGGCTGAATGCTGAACAAGAGTTTTTGAAGTGTCAAAATTGTTACATTTACATTTTAAGAACTGAAAACACACTATACGCACTGAAAGGGTTAAAGTTGACAAACTGAAAAAACAACCAGACCAGGCTATTAATACAAAGTAGCCAACCTTAAACCACACACTGCTTCTCCATCTATTTAACTCTTAAGATGAACATATTTTACAAAACAACAATCATACTGTATTGATCTAACAATTGAGACCGTAATTAAATGATGAAACATTTTCCTAAGATAATGAATACAATTATCATTTAATAGACTTCCATTCAATCAGATTTCTTGTTCTTGCATGTTTAAGGCTGTTTAAGGCACAGTGAGGTTATCACTAAATAGTAAGCATCAAACAGGAAGTAGGCATTCGGGAGCTTGTAAAGTTCAGTGCAAAACATCTTTCTTTTTCCACCAATCAATCAGAATAACTGTGCTGTGTGTGAGAACCCACCACAAGATTTACAGGCAGCCATTTAGAGAGGCAAGTGAGTAAGCAACGATTCATATGGATTAATATTGTTGTAGATCTGGATCGATATCCTTCTGGGGTTCTGTCAGTTTGGATTCATCTTTACACAAAAACTGCAGCATGGAGTCAACTGTACACGGTGAGAATGTACAGATGTAGCACTGCATTTCAGACTCCAGCTTACAGCTTCCTGCCTACGACCTGCCTACGACCAGTATAGAGGAATGTTAAGCCCTCCCACTATTTTCCAAGAGGGCGTTGCCACATTTTCAATTTCAGGTTTTAACCAGGAGATGGCGTTTCATTCACAAATACAGAAAGACAAGTTTCATGGACTTTCAGTTGTGTTTTGAAGAGCATTTGAACACATCAATATTTAAGATACTATACTAAAGTATATCTAATCTTGTAATTCAATAATATATAGTCTTTATATATTAAATAATCATAATAATGTAAATGTTTACATTACACTTCTTTATTTGTTATGCTCATACTTTTACCTTTACAATCGTTTGCTTTAATATGCAGTATATTTGTTTTATATTTTTGTGTTTGCTTCCTCCTGCTCCCTTTCGGACACATACTGTATGATTTATTATTATTATTAATATGAAGATATTATTAAGATAAGATAAGATGTCTTTATTGATTGAACATTTGAGTTTAGAATGTGCCTTCCCACGGTAATTCAGAAGGCTCACAGGTCACATTCCGACCATTCTCTAAAACAATAGGTGCTTTCACACCGTCTACAGTTTGATTTGTATAGAGGGAGCTCTTTGGCTGAATGGCCAGCGATTAGGTGTGGCGCATTTATCATAGGTGATCAGAGCTAACTGCTTGCCGTCAGATTTCATTTAAAAAACAGATCTGATTTTAAGACTATTTCTGCGCTCATAAAGAATGATAAGAATAAGAATAATGCGTATGGAACTAGTTTAATTAATTAGTGAGTTTATTTAACACTAGAACCACCAATTGGGTCAATTTGTGTGATGTGTGTTGTGTGTGTGCAATGTAACCTTTTTTCAATAAAATATTAAAGTCTCCCAGTCTGTGACTTTTCCTGAAAGTGTGTTATGTAGCACCGTATGTTGTTAAAAATTGCATTCTAATAGCGGGATTTGACGGTTTTAGGTAGGCCTATACAAAAACCTCTGGCGGTTCTTGTGTTAAGGTAATTAGGTCCAGTAGAAGCCCTTTTTTATCAGTAACGAATTTAGCAGTTGAACATAAAAGTCAACTAACTGAGGGTCACTTGCAATGACAGTGTTGTGTCTACTGTAAGCTTGTCACTCAGAGTAACCTACAGTTAATTTAGCTGCTGGAGAAGAAAGATCAGTGGGGAGGGGGGGAGAGAGCTGTGGTTGATGGGCCATTAGTTGTGTAAATACACAGCTGAGAGCTGCCGTTTCATTCAGACTGTTTAAAAAACGGTAACAACGGACTATTTTTCAAGATCAAGATCCCTCCGCTACACTTTGGGATCCTGATCTGCCGACGAGGCTCCATTAAAATATAAATATTTTTAGTGAATTACTGAGTTTAGGCACGTTAATAACGTTTTAATGAAGTTGAATACAGTATATTCATATTTGTCAGAGATTTCATGTCATTTCATGTAGATCTGCAATAAAAACATTTTTGGGGTATGGGGGGGTCTGGGACCTGGAGTAATCTGGCGCCGTGAGCTGTTATGTGCCATCATGACACGCATGGTGTTCTTTTTTTATATATTATAATGAAGTGCGAGCTGTGTGCTCGAGTCTTCCTGCCTGTCGGCTCTGCTCATGGATGTATTATAAGGCTCTGCTGCTCCGAGATGATGGTCTAGCTTCAGCAGCTACATTACCTACGGGTGCGTTCGTTAATATTAACTGCGCGTCCGGAGTCACTGTGGCACAAACTGGACCGCTGTTGAACAGCTGTTAGAACGGGCCGTTCAGGTGTTCAGAGCAGAGCTCCCTGTCGGAACGGCAGAGCGTGATGTGAACTGAAAAGTTTTTCTGTGGCAATATTATTTAACGAATCGTTGAGCTAGCTAGCTAGCATATATTGTCACTATCTGCTAACGTTAGCTTTAGCCTTCTATTTCGAATAGTTTTTTTCATGTACCAATCACGGCCCTCGCGTTTCAAACTGTTTGAAATGAATCGCTACATCTGTAGAGTCAATTTCATCATATTTCACTCACAGAATTATTGAATAATAATAGTTTCTCACAACAGTTTCAGAGACCCAATGGAGTATTTTTATCTCTAGGGCCTTAGTTTAAAACATTTCAAGTTCTTTAAAAACTGCTTTTAAAGCCACAAATGGATGGTTTGATGAAGTGAAGGTAGTCAACACTGAGATCATGAGATACCAATGCTGTCGCTGTGTTTTGTCCAGTGGCGAGCCGTGACTTTTATACCTCAAAGCAATGATAAACCTGTGAGTTTGATGTAGAAAAGTCAGAATCAATATAAATGTTTTTATTTGAAAGTAAATTCAGATTTAACAAAGTAATTTTTTTTAAATTATAGTGTCCGTCCAAATGGGGGTCATTTGGGTGGATTTGGGTGGATTTTTTCGTTTCTCTGGAATCCATTGGTCGATTTTGGTGATTGACATCTCTTTTCAACCATTAGAGCCGATATAATCAAAGGGTAAGTTCCACATACACACACACGTTACCATTGAGGAGTGAGAGTGACGCGCACGCAGTCGAAAGCTATGTTACGCTCTGAAAACTGAAACCTAGGCTCAAACTAGTAAATATGAAGATGGATTATCAGTAATCATTTCAAAGTGACACAGACACATTGAATTAACCATTGGATTAACCTTCAGCAGCGTTTTTATCGTTTTGTTGCCATTGAACACAACCTTTGATCAGGAACAGCAAAAGGTGAGACAAATTGGCCTTGTTTGCTCCGTAAAGCTCTGTGTTGTGATGTCTGTGTTTGCTTCCCCTGTCGCGAGTTCTGATCGCTCAGTGATGATACTTATATTTCTGAAATCTGTGGAATCTCAGCTTGCTGCTAATCAATATTGTTATATTGTTTGTGCAGATCCGATATGTAATAAGGGTATTTATACCTAGAGTTCTGTGCTAAGTGGTTCTAATCGTCAGTTAGCTGAGTTTCTTCCTGTTAAGTGGGTATGACACATTCATAGGTTTTTAAATGTTAAGAAGCCCTGACACACAGTTTCGTGAAGTAAAAACCTGCAGCTCCCGCGGGCGGGGGCCTCCGGGTTTAACAGGTTAAACCCACCATGCGAGATCCATATCAGTTCCTCCCTCAAACAGGAGCTCCGGATTTTGTCCCCCCGCCCCCTCCCCCCCTTGCCACAGCTGGGATATTTCTGTGAGGTCCAACCAAGAAGTCAACCCTCTGGAAAACTAGCCGGCTGCCATGCACAGGAGGACCAAATGGAATGAAGATCACAATGTGAACTATTACAAACATCTGGATCCGCGGGCCTCAAGGTTTCTAGCTACTTCTCCTCAAAAAGCAGAACCCTATTTCAGGAGATCGAGTTACTAGACACTGCTAACCAAAACAACATATTTCATATCAACTAACATTGACCTTGGACAGGAAACAGACATCGCTCTACATACAGATGTGTGCATTAATAGAGTTCACATGGTCTGGAGATGACAGAGGCACATCTGCCTGGGATGCTTCCCTTTGCTGTATGAGGAAAGGTCACAGATGTGTTAAAGAGTATAACATGTGAATGCTTCAGCTGAAACTACCAGTCAACACTTTTATGGTTGTTCATTGTTAGAAAATATTGCTTTAGAACATTGAAGGCTCTACCAAACATCACACTGCAGTTTAAAGCAAAATATACTTTTTGAACAATTTCAACCTTTCGAGACATAGCAACCTCCTATTCTTGACAGGAAGGATGTGGGCAAATGGCAAATGGGGTCATAACAAGAGTTGGGGTCGGATCATATCACTTTGAATGGAGTCCTAAAACCTGGAATTGACTTATTACCACTTCTGGTTTCCCCATCAAAATTTATTTTCAACCTGTTTGTGGTTAGATGCCTGAAATAAGGTCTGTGTTTGAAGCTTCAATGTGTTGGCGGTTGCTAAAAAGGGACTAAATAAATCCGTCTTTAGCTTAGCGATGGTGATGCACAGCAATGCGATAGTTTTACTACTGTTGACTGCATTTACAGTACAAAAACCACAAAGTGGTGTTTATGTGGACATTAATATATCATAATGTATATAAATATCATAAATTTGTGTTCTCCACAGAGCTTATTTTTTGCAATATACTAACATTTTGGTCAAGTGATCCCTAGCAATGCTAACTTTTGGGTCAGCCTCGAAAGATACTTGATCATTGAACCTCTCATACTTACCATATTATTGTGGGGGAAACTTCTGAAGCAACTGAGTCAGGACTCAGAGAGACACGAGGAGAGCTGGAGCTTTGATGGCAAACACTGACGGTTTATTTGGAGCTTGGGCCGGAGAATTCACACAACATGTCACGGTGCCACAATCAATTCTGAAGAACTCTACCCCAGACCCATGTACTTAGCTAGTTCTGAGAGAATAATAAACATCGTGCATAACAAGATAAAATCATAACACCTCTATCAGCTGACACCAACAGGCAGGAACAGGGAGACAAAACACTGAGAGCACAGCAGCCAAGGTTACAGGTGCATGTGCTCAGTCAGGACAGTTTGAACTGATCAACTGGGTCAAAGTTATGGGCCTTGGAAAATATTTCCCCAACAATTATTGTATTGTTCTCTTAGCATATTTAAATGCCAACAACTAAAATGGGTTTGGCAAGGGATTAAAACCTAGATCCAGATTGAAAATACTTTAAAACACTTAAGCAATATATTTTTCCATCTCTAGCTCCAAAACCAGAATGAGATAGATGCTCTCAATAAGCTAGACTATGTATCATTAAATAATTGACCTACAGCCAAATCATTTGAGCTTTTTAAAAAGGCATATGAAGCAAATATAAAGACATGTTCTCAATGCCTTACATCAACCTGTAAGTACATGGCTGGAGACATGAGTGGTCTTCAGCTCATCATGTGATGTAACCTAATCCATGAATTGCATGTGTTTGAGGTAAGGTGACATTCATACATATGAAATGAAAGGATATGAAAATCTATAACCATCCCAAAACACAGCATGCATACACACACAAACACACTGGCTGATAAAAGTCCTCCGAGGTGTCACACTGTGATCACACCCTGCAATAAAAGCAAGACACATCAGGGTTTTTAATCACCCTGTTTTACAACAAGTCAGAAATCAAGGAGAAGAAAACAAGCGGTGAGTTCCTCAGCTCTGCTCTCAGATGTATGACCCTTTAGATAACTTATATTGACTCATTGGTGCAGGAAGGAGTCAGGGATAGTAGAGCAGTATCCTAGAGACACTGTGTTTTCCTAACCTAATTTTTTTAGATGGTAAGTCTTCAATTTACAAACTTTTCTTTATCCCCATGGTCATGAACTCTCAATCAGTGAATCATTATTCCTTTAAGCAAAACTGATAATCTGGTCCTCGAAAGCACGCCCCAATGAACGGTAGTTCCTGAGCCTTTCAGACAGCCGATCTGAGTGATGTATCAATACACATCTGCAGAAGCCCGGAGGAAGCCTTGACAAAATACTAACCCTTCGCTTGTAAAGAGATTCATCAATAGCTGCCTAATAAGGAGGCTGGCGGATTCCAACGTACAGCAGCATTAAGGATCGGCCCTGACCTCAAGGTTCTTCTCTAGCACAGCATAACTCAAGGGCAAATCTTCGTGGCTTTAGCTATCGCAGAATGGAAAGTGCGGGATTCTAAAAGTATTATACCCTCTGGGGCTTAACCCACTGATATTGGAGTGCACTCATCAAAAGATGAACCTTTTGCTTTCTTGAAATCTTCCATATCACTGGAGACAGAAACCAACAGAGGCACAGAGAGCGATGACATGGCTTGCTCGAGATGGTAGATACAACGTATTCTACAGGGGTCATTTTGGTCACGTCTCTTTAGATTATCAGCCAGTCCTCAATGTATACGTGTGACATATCATTTATCGCATTATTCACCCTCAAAGTGTCTGTGCTCATAGGGTTTGTCAGCGAGGCAATGCACAGGAGGGGCTGTGTGTGCATGTCAATGAAATATTCATGCCCAAGTACTCAGAACTCTCAAGAGGGGAGAGCAGAAACAGCACCTCGGCATGAAAAAAGCTTAGTCCCTCAGCTTGGATTTCAATTTGTCCTCCAGACCAGCCGAACAGATAACTTCTCTATCCTTTTCTATCCCTTCCACTTGCATTCGGTATCTACTGTAAATCAATCTGTAATCACCCTATTGCTGTGGCGTTGTCTTTGCCATCACCAAAATCTTTAAGAACAATTTAGACAAAAAAAGATTTGTTCGATGCATTTGTGCAATCGCACATTGCAGCTCCTGGTTCTAAAAACAGATCCTTCGTTGCCTGAAAGTCTCTATCTCAGTAGTTGATTTGACCACTTAGCCTGTGACCAATTATTGGAAACAGATGAAGGGCTCTAGCACATGCACAACCCCACAACCAATTACAGAAGCAGTGGCAACTAAACAGCTGGAATAAAGCATTGAAGCTTTCTTGCTAAAAAACAACTGCTGCAGACGTGAATGACTAATGTGCATCCATTTGCATAAACATTAGTAGATATTCAGAATATTCTGTTGCACCGAGGTAGAGAGTACCAAGAGGAAAGAGAGAGACCCTGTTGTTAGAGCCATGGACTTGGAATACTCTGCAGCATTGGGAATTAATTACAATATAGGCTAATATGTTTTAATATATTTCTTGCTTTTTCCCCGATGGTCTGAATTAGTTGCTAAATGTATCGTTAGTAGAAGGCTTGGAGGAAAATGTAAATCAATCTGGTTATCTTTGTGACCACGTCACCACCGATAACACCACTTGGGAATTATGTTGGGGAGGTTTGAAATGATGTCTAATGCAATTGTAAAATAATAATCTTGATTATTGTTCTGAATCTTCTGGCCGACAGGTGCAAACGCGCTTCAACAGCCTCAAACATTCCCATTAGGAGCTACGCGCTGCCGTTTAAAACAACCATAATAAAAGGGCTAAAATGTGAAAACCACTCATATAGATTTTTCTGGCAAAAATTCTTATTTAATAGGGACCAACAATGACACTGTAAATGAATTAATAAAATCATTGAAACACAGGATTCTACTCCTGTGACAATTGTCTACAAATTAAATGATAAAAAAAACAATCCCAACCCCACATATTAGGCTAGCTTGCCTTTTTTACTTTTCCCCTAATGTAATGTCTATGTGTGCTTTCAGAATAGCAACCCAAAAAGAGGGAAACACAGCAGCAGTTGTTGAGCTTTGTAAGGAGTTTGTGAGCAGGTGTGTTTCGCTCTGCATGCAGTTCCCCTCCATGAAGAGACTCCGAGACTCAGCTACAATCAGCTGTTACTGTGCATCACGCGCTCCCGACCAAACAACCTGTAAGCAGCAGTCACATCATCTCAATCAAACATTTCCCATTGCCACATTCCCAGCATCCTCTGTCTCTCCCTCTGTTCCACTAACGGCTCCTTCTCTGCCTCTCCACCTCCCTCTTCCATCTTCACTCTATCCCCTGGTCTCTCCTACAATCTGTTCCTCCTCTCCCCTGGACGAGCGGTGTCTTCCTGTTGTAGCGCTCTCTGAGACAGGTGTCGCCTACAATCTCAGCAGCTTCTCTCCGCAGGGAAACCACTTCCCCAGAGGTCAACAGAGCTGTCAGGGCGAGCTCCATACGTTCCCCCACGGCTGATAAGGGAAACAGCCGGAGGTGTCCATCCTTGCCTTTGTGCTGGACTGACAAACTCTTAAATACACATTTCCCCATTTCTTATTCATGCTTATGCTCTTTTATTAGCTTGTTAAGTAGTGTTTCTTGGCACTGCATTATCACATGCTTTGTTCCTCATAAAGATTTTATAGATGCAATAGTTAAAGCAACAAAGCCCAGTGTGTGTGCCTTTAATTAGAGGTGGCATTTGGATCTGGGTGAGCGTACTTGAACCTGACACAGTGTGCTTGAGTTGTCATTGAGGAAATGGCTCTACAAGGAGCTAACGTAGGTGGGGAGATCAGGGCAGAATGAAAGGAGCATGCGGGGGGACGTTGGGAGATTTGTTGGGGTAGTATACAGGGAGAGATCGGTATGCGCATACTTCCTCTGATATATCTGTTTATTTGCACAGCACATCTAAACAAAAGAGCGAGCAGGGAGGCCACTTCAGCCCGACAAAGGTCACATTTCCTAACGCAGGGAAACTGCTTCCTGGCCAGCTAGGCTGTCAGATTTAGCTCACCAAGGAATAGGACGCAGCGAGACTAGGATTATTTGTGCGGCTCTTATCACAACACAGCAAGGGAAGAAGAAAGGGAGTGTCTGGGATAGCGGTGCTAGTTTGATAAATACTGTATATCTTTCAAGGGGCCCTATAATGCTAATTTTCTGTTTCATATTTGTATTTTGGGCCTCTACTGTGAAAATGTTCCATGCTTTACATTACATTGCATTTAGCTGATGCTTTTATCCAAAGCGACTTACAATGTGCGAGTGCGTTCGACCAACAAGATACAAACTTGAAGAAAACAAAATCATATAAGTACATCAGGTTTCATAGAGCTAAAACATTTCAAGTGCTACTCAACTGGCTTTAGATAAGCCAGTCCTTTATTAGTATATAAGTGCTTTGTTAGTAATTCTATCTCTCGAAGTGGAGTCTAAAGAGATGAGTTTTCAGTCTGCGCCGGAAGATGTGTAAGCTTTCTGCTGTCCTGATTTCAATTGGGAGCTCATTCCACCATTTTGGAGCCAGGATAGCAAACCCACGTGTTTTTGCTGATGGGAACTTGGGTCCCCCTCGCAGTGCGGGTGCAGCGAGCTGTTTGGCTGATGCAGAGCGGAGTGCACGTGCTGGGGTGTACAGTTTAACCATGTCTTGGATGTAGGAAGGGCCAGATCCTGTCCGCATTGTTTTGAAGTGGATTCTAGCAGTTACTTGAAGCCAGTGAAGGAAGCGGAGGAGCGGAGTGGTGTGGGAGAATTTAGGAAGGTTGAAGACCAGACGAGCCGCTGCATTCTGGATGAGCTGCAGAGGTCGGATGGCACATGCAGGTACCAGCCAGGAGGGAGTTGCAGTAGCTTTAATGTTCAAATCTTTTCCTCACTGCCTGTGCTGCAGCACATCTTTTTATCCTCCGTCTGAAACCAGAGCCCAGTCTGATCTGATTGGTTAGCTGCACTGAAAAACTGAAGAGTTGACTAATTAATTGTATTGTGTCAACAAATTACAGATAATTGTATTAGGTTTGTTGAAAGCAATAGTATTACATTTAAATAAAAACTATTAGGTTCAAGTTAATAATATATATATATTTTTTGGGTTTTTGAAACAAACCGGATTCCGGAGCTAAGAGGCTGCTCCGCTGCGGTGTGAACAGGAAAACCCGGTGCTTTTCAAGCTCCAGCTCCGAAACGGCCCTGAAACACCGTTGATGTGAATGGGGTAATTACAGATGTCCTGCCCTTTCGCTTATCACTTAGAACGTGTCGGAGCACTAGCCAATAGAAGTGCTCGTGTTGTATTGTGATGTCATTATGTTACAGAAGATAAACAAAGGAGTCCAAAGTAGCTTGTTAGGCAGGGGGGAAGTGTGTGGGAGAGAAACTCCCTCTGGAGGGAACACAGGGATTTTAGCCTCTGCAGACCATTTACATGCACTAAAACCCACAGTATAGAGCACGCTACAGGGAAGGGAAAACCCCCAAAACCTGGGCCCCTTTAAGAAAAAATGTATCTGGGTAAACCAATTAAAAAATGTAACCTTGTTAGTACCTGCAAGCTGCAAAAACAACCACACGTTGATGAATGTTGAAAACAATACATTCCCCCACTTAAAGGAACAAAAGCACACCACTCCAAATAAATTGCAGTAAGCAAAGTGCTCTCATTAATCAACAGTGCTCTTAGTCCAGACTGAGTGGTCGACTGTTACTTGTCAAGGGCCTTTACATTTACTATTTGTTTTTACACACACCTCAAGCTTCCAGGGGAAAAAAACGGCCTATTAATCAAGCAGTCAATCTGTGCACCTGAAGAGAGACGGGGACGTGAGGGGAAAGTTATCAACCCCTCGAGGGTCTGAAGTGCTATTTCATCTACAAGAGAGGCGCACATGAATACAAAGGGAGGTTGCTCAAAGTCCCTGTCGAAGAGCCAGATCTGTGTTTGAATAACTTTGAATACAATGCAAATAACATCCCCAAAGAATGAGGGGAAAGGCGAAAGATTTATGCAGAGGTGGCAGGAGCAACAACACATGGCAGGTGAGGCTGGAACGCGACTTTAACAGGGACAAGCAGACCACTAAGGGACCAGAAAGGCACATTCGTTTTTCTTCTAATTCGGTAGAATAGTAATTACTACATTTTCGAGCAACTTAGAATGCAAACAGCATGGCTGTGTTTATCACTTCGTACATCAGCAAGAAAGAGATGCACACATTATAAATATCTACAACTTCAGCATATAACATTTCTCTAGTTTAAAACTGTTGTTCACAGATTGGTGCAGTGATGACCCGGACGTCAGCATCACAACGGGACCCTTGATGAAAAGCAATGGAATTTTGCAATTTGATATTGTAATATTGCAGGAAATAAACTCTGTGGCAAACACATAAGGCAAGGCAAGGCAAGTTTATTTATAAAGCACTTTTCAACACAAGGCAATTCAAAGTGCTTTACAAAAAATGAAAGACATTAAGAAAATGGCATTTAAAATCAGTCATTAAAAAGAAAAGTTAATAAAATAAACATTAAAAGAAAAAATACATGGATAAAAGTTACAGTGCAGTCTAAGATATGAATAGTTCAATTAAAAGCAGCTACAAAAAGAAAAGTCTTCAGCCTGGATTTAAAAGTAACTGGGATACATACTACTATTATTGAAGCGTAAACAAAATTGTCAGAAGACTCTGTCCCATGCGCGTCGCCACCGCTAAGCTAAAGACGGCTAATGTTCAGCATGATGACATTTGTAGTTTCACTTGTTAGCTAACACTGTTTTTGAGACACATAAGCGCTTCAGACATTCCCCAGTGGAGTATTAACTGACGTCTTTTATGTCGTAGATCTCTTCAGCTTGCATTAACCACAGCCCTTAGGCCTGTTTGAGGCATTTAACTAAAAACATGTTCAAAAAACGTCTTACATTTAAAATAAAATAC
Source organism: Notothenia rossii (assembly GCF_949606895.1). Taxonomy (NCBI): domain Eukaryota; kingdom Metazoa; phylum Chordata; class Actinopteri; order Perciformes; family Nototheniidae; genus Notothenia; species Notothenia rossii. Next base: position 59,113,076 of record NC_136909.1, on the reverse strand, counting down.
AACACAGGAAAGAAGTACATCCCTAAAATCTGGAGGCCGGAATCAGTCAGTGTGGCTTCTGCTGGACCGAAATAATTATTAAATGATCAGTTATTGGTCATTATTTTTCCCATTGTCGACTTATCAATTAAATGTCTAAGTGTTTCATGTATAATGGACAGGTATATAATAATTTAATCATATTACATCAGTATCCATACTTTAATGAAGTCTTAACAAAAGTGTTGGTTATAAAAGGACAAAAGGATATATCCATAATATTGTGTTTTTCTTTCCTTTTAGGTGACTTAAGATACTCTACCTTGATACTTTAAGCTATGGGTATCAATATGGAGGTATAGTATTTCTGTAGTTTATTCTGTAGAATATAAACTGCAGATTATTGATTTATTTGATTTGTGTGGCACCCCTCTAAAACACATTTATCCTGGGTAAAACATTTTCTAATGAATTGTGTCAAAGCTCTTTAACCTTGTGGAATCAATCTATAACACTTAGTGCTTTTTACTCCCATAACTGGGATTTAAGGATCTCCAGGGGCCCTTTAAAGAGCTCAGAGGCCCCCAAGAAAAAATCCATCCACTGGACAGATCAGAGGAAATACCTACAGGAAGAACTATTTTGTTATGCTGCTGAATAGAACCATAAGGATTAAGATGTTTCCGGAGTGGAAGTTGGAAACACCAAAAGCTGTTAATTTGTGGAATAATTTGAAATCTAAATGTAATTTATTTTAATGATTAAATATTTTCAAAACACAGTTTCACAGGTGTTAAGAGCTTCATGTTGTATGAACTTTTGGTTGTCACTTTTGGGGGCTTTTTAATGTATATAATCTATATTTTGCACCTGTCTTTTATTATAACTGTATATATTTAATAATAACTGTTCAAAGTAATGAATATTAAACGTGGGATTTATAAGCTAAGGCTTCCGATTGTATTTGTACGTCATTAGGGAGACTGGGGAAGGTTGGCATACTTTTCATTCTCTGCAGTATGTCTCTGGATAATTTATGTAAATTAATTTCAAATATTTTGAACAGCAGCATAATAAAATATGAGGCCTCTGCTATATATATATATAAAAAAAAAAGATGGGCTTTTATTAATCCCTCGTGGGGAAATTGTTTCTCTGCATTTGACCCATCCTAGTGTTAGGAGCAGTGTGCTGCCATTTTGAACGGCGCCCGTGGAGCATTGTAGGGAATGGTGCTCAAGGACACCTCGGTAGCACTTGGTCTAGCCGGGACTTGAACTGTTGACCTTCCAGTATATATATAGTATAATATATAATATATATATGAAGTATAAATATGTTTTAATTTTCACAATTTGGGCCAATTGTGCTATTGTATTTTGTTATGTATTATCTAATGATAACAACGGACTATATATATAAATATAACTTTCATTATCTGCACATGAGTACTTTTACTTTTGATACCCAGAAGTTGTAAGTGTACTATGGGTCTTTCCTTTAGTGAAAGTAAAAATAGACCAGTACAATTCTCCATTACAACTAAAAGTGCTGAATTGGAAAAGTTACTTGAGTAGAAGTACAGAAGTATAACCACCCAAATGTACTTCAAGTATCAAAAGCACAAGTACTCAGTTTGCATAATGACTCTTTACACAGTATTACTTTAACATAGAATAGTTTTTAATCAACAATGCATACATTTTAAATTGTTTGAATGTTCTAATTTGTTAATGAAGATACTACTGAGTAAATTAGTACTGCATATAAGTAAGTGATTTTATATGTAAAATGTAGCTAGTAGCTATTATGCATATCACAAACTGTAGTGAAGTAAAACCTACAATATGCATCGTGTCTATCACACTAACAAATACAAATTATTTTGATGCAAATACACTTTTACTCAAGCAAATGTTTGAATTCAGGACTTTGCTTGTAGTGAAGTATTTGAAGACAGTGTTTCCCCTCGGATGGAGTCATAGCAGCGGTGCTAAAGCACGTGGTCCCAGCATAATGTGAGCGCGGAGTGAGTGGAATATCTTAGTGTGTGCGCGTGTGAAGTGCGCCCCGCCAATTTGTTTCTATGTGTCTGCCAGCACAAGAAAGGCTCTTGAGGCCTAGTACCAGGGCCGGTTCTAGCCAATTTGCTGCCCTAGGCGAGATTTTATATAAAGAATAAATGAAAAATCTCTACAAAAGACAAATACACTACAAAAACAGAAACTTATTGACATAGGTCATATACGTCAAAATGGCTTGAAATGTATTCAGTATTGTATGAACATGTTTGAATTGGGGGTGACGTCACATCCTCTAGGGCAGCGGTTTTCAAAGTGTGACAGTCACATGTCTATATCCATAGAGGCTGAATCATCATGTTAATCGTTGTCACATAGCTATCATATGCCTAAAACAGTGTGTCCTGACGCTCTTCTAGGTAATCATACATCCTGTTACGTACACAGATACGTAGGGCCTTTGTTATCATGTGCTACTAAGATATTAGAAGAGTACATTCAGTATTTTCCCAACAGGATCCTTAGCTTGAAAAAAAGACAAGGTGGAGCCTGCTCAGAATTACACGGCAGATACAGTTCAATTCTGCCGTGATTAAACGCCATCATGTTCCAAACCACTTCAAGGATTATTTCTGAAACAGTATGGAGCTCAAATGCTTTTTCTCTTGCGGGTTTACCAGAAGGTGAGTTCCTTTTTTTATTTGCTGCTTTTTAACATACTGTATACTCTGTCCAGTACAGGTTAGCTCTGAGTGTTAGCGATGCTTGCTAATGTAAAAAAGACCATATTACATCCAAAACAGTCGGGCATTGTTTCTGATAGCAACTTTCTGATAGTGCCGTGGGGTTTAAAGCCAGCCCACATTTCAGATATTACATCATATAGGACGCAAATCTGGATCAGCTCGCTGTTCCCCCATTTTTAGAGATGTGGGTACGGAGAAAAGAGAGAGGGTTTTATTTTCTGACACTTTGTTAGTTCCCTGACACACTGGGGACACATATTTATGTGTAAAACACGTCAAAAAGTGCATTTTGCATGATAGGTCCCCTTTAACCCTTTGGAGTCGACCGTCACGCCGGCGTGATCAGATCACATGACCTGTTCAAGCCGTGTGCCGCATATAAAAAACAACAGTCCGGACAACATTGCCGTGTGTTTCTGTCGAAAGTACTGGCTTGAACCTATATGCCAGTCTTTGTTTCATGCAAAAAGACCCAATAAACACGGAGATACGATGATATAAAGTTAATACAAATATATTTCAAAAGTATGAATAATGGAAGCACATATTTAAATATCTTCGCCGTATTTTATCATTTTACGAAACGGAAAATACTGGAAACTGTAGATTCTGCTCAACAGGATGTATTTACGAGGGATGGGGTGAGGTAATCAGGTAAACGGAGTGATACAAAGCGATACGAAAAGAGACGAAGAGGGACGGCAGGAACCAGGGCCGTGGGAAGTAGGGGTGCTGAGGGTGCTGCAGCACCCCCTGATGGAGGACAGGGGATCTGCACTTCCACAAGATATAATACAAAAAAAACGAATTTTCAGCCTTGATGTAACAACATTCATAATTAAGTAAAGATAACACCCTTTTCACCCCGGTTACATTTTCATTTGCCCTGTACGATGGGCGCTGTAAGTGATGAAAGTGGGGGATGTTGGCTTAGCAGGCGCCCGCAGCTCACAGCCAGCGTGAGAGAGATAGAGAGAGGGGATACCGCGGTACCGGCGGGGATTGTTGTTAGCTTCTGCTGCGCTAACGGATATAAGAAGCTGTTTCTACAATAATGTGGAGGGAGAATCCTCTCCTGTCAGACTGAGAGGCTCAGTGAGGTAAAGGACTATGAGGGGTTAGATAGTTCACTTTAGTCTAAGTTATCTCAGTGGGTCTCAAACGTTTTGATCGCAATCTATGTAAACAAATATTTCCAAGGCACACCTTTATAATTATTAGGATAAATAAAAACAGGTTTGAAATCATCCCAATGTATACTATAGGACAGTAAACCAAAAATATCGTTTAAAACTGGAGAGATTTTGAAATATACATAAATAAATAAATGTTAACTGGTAAAATAAGATATGAATGAACAACACAAATAAAATAAGTTACATGTATTTGTTATTGGCTATGGTAGGTTATTGGAAATGTTCATAATACTTATTTGATTAATAAAATGCAAACCGATCTTTTTCATATGGTGTTTAGAGTTTTACCCCCTAGATCAGTCTCTAATTGGGTGCTGAAAGTGCACCAAATTTAAGCATTTTACTTAAAAATGTTAAAAAAATCTTCCCCCCGGACCCCCCTAAAGGATGTGAAGTCCACCCCCCCAATTAAAATATGTTATAATATATAATACATTTGAAGCCTTGTTATAGGAGCTGTCCACCATGTCAATATATTTCTCTTTTTGCAGTGTATTGGTCTTTTGTAGAGTTTTTTCATTGCCAGCTAAAATCTTGCCTATAGGGCAGCACATTGGTCAGAACCAGCCCTGGTGTCATCCCCACAGCACCCCCCATTTGAAACATGTTCCCACGGCTATGGCAGGAACCAAAGAGAGATGGCGGGAAATGGAGGGAGACGAAGATATATGAAGACAGGCGGCGGGAGACAAAGAGAGAAGGCGGGAGACTGCGATTGAAGTAAAGTGACTGACAAACATTGAGAATTTAGATATAGTTAGATAGATTTAGAGCTTTGAAGATTCAACTCTGATGAAGAGAACACTGAACGTGAGTCAAGCTATGAGCTTGTTTTTTGACATGGAGGAGGAGGAGGAGCCTGTGATGTTGCCCTCTGTGTCGTTGACAGAAACTGCTTTGAAGCGTGGCACAGATAAAGACAGAAAAAACTGATTTTTGTACATAATGTGTATATATATATATTTGTATTATATTTATAATAACACTTTTGCCTTATCAGAATGAAATCCCATGTACATTATTTAAGCTTTTAAATGTTTTGTTACTGTGTCACTGTTGACAGAACTTGAGAAATTAGGAAAAAAAAGCCTATGGATACACCTGTTATTTTTCATAAAATGTGTATATAGGTTTATGCTACCTCAATCAAACGTTCACATTATCATAGTGACATCCCATGTATACATTTCCAGCTTTCAAATGGTTTCGTTGTGTATGTTTGTGTTACCTATATGAAAAATAATATCATTTTCAAAATCTGTTTTTACGTTTTTTTTTTTTATTTTGGGTCCAAAATGTTCATATAGTGTCTCAAAATGAAAGAAATAACTATCAGGTTATATAGGTGAGGTTGTCCTTTAAAAAAAAGATACCAAACATTGACAGGCAAACAATTTCCTAATGGGGTTTAGTAAGACAAATCCAAAGTATGCGAAAACGGCCAAATTAGCCCAGGACTCCAAAGGGTTAATGGTCAATAACTATAAAACATATCATATCTATTATTCTGAAATGGACCTGCACAATGACTACTTTTACTTTTGGTACTTTAAGTATATTTTGATGCTAATACTTTTGTACTGCAGAACATTTGCAAAGCAGAACTTTTACTTGTAACAGAGTATTCCTACACTCTGGTACTTCTACTTTAACTTAAGTACAAGATCAGAATACTTCTACTTTTACTGAACTACAAGATCTGAGTACTTGTACTTTTACTTAAGTACAAGATCTAAGTATTTCTCCCACCTCTGATTATAGCCTCTTTCACATCAAGTACCCCCCGAACTCTTTAGTCCAGTGGTTCTCAAAGTGGGGGGGCGCAGAGGCATGACAATGGGGGCGCGAGAGTCCAGGAGGAAAAATGGTTATTAAAAATAAATTAAAAAATCATATTTTGAAAAATTATTGATTCGAAAATAATATGATACAGTACTATTACGTCTGGGTCTCAGTGTTTCATTAAAGCTCGGCTCTGTGTGTGTGTGGAACGAGCCATTTTGTGTGCGTGCGCGAGCGAGAGAGAGAGCGCACCGGTACCGGAGATTGTTGTTGTTAGCTTCTGGTGCTAGCGAGCTACGCTAACTGATATAAGGAGTTTTTTCAACAACAAAGTGGAGGAGAGCCCTCTCCTGTCAGACTGGGTCTCAAACATTTTGGTCACCATTAATGTAAACAATTATTTCCGAGGCCCCACGTTTATATGATCATTATAGTTATAAAAAAATAAGAGAATAAATTAAAAACAGGTATGAAATACTATATGACATTAAAAAAAGAATAAAGTTTCAATGGGGAGTGATTTGTAAAATATCCCGAAAGAAAAAGTAAATCTGTTTACAGCTCTGTTTCAAATGGGTGTTGAGAGATAGATCTGTTAATTTTGCTCTCAAAGTGCACCAGATTTATGCTTTTAACTTCAATATTTAAAAAACTTCCCAGGGGAGCTTGCCCCCGGACCCCCCTATGTGAGGTCCACACACCACCTATAAAAATAGGACTTTACCCCTGCTTACACCTATATGCCGTGAGCTGATTATTCAGCCTTCAGTCCCGGGTACACTTTGTGTGTGTGTAACGGAGTTAAAAATGTGTAGACATAAATATAGTTATAAATTACGATTTATAATGGGTTGTGAATTTTATTTTTATGAGATTGTTTACTTTTGATGTTTTTGAGTTATGTTTCTGGTGGGAACACTTTCCCGTTGCACATATTTTTCTATTTCCTGTATGTCATTTCCGCTTTCCCTCTCACATTGAAGTGAGTGCTGCGGATGGTAAGCTGTGCTGGGAGAGGTGTTACAAATCATTGTGGTTTTGTGTGATGGACCGGCTGTTTGCGTTGATGGAAGTGATGTGTGTTGTTGAGTGTTAATTTGGGTACCTTGTTGACCCGTTTTTGTTTGGTTTTCACCGTAGGAAATTGTATTTTTTTAGTGATATCTGTGGTGTGGTTTTGGCGGGAATTAGACGCGATCTGCGTCATTTTCTTTGTTTACATGTTAACCCTTCCTTTCTTTTCTTTTGTAAAGATGTGCAGCGTGGATTTAAGGAGGATATTGTGTTTTGTTCTCAGGTATGTTTGTGTTTGTATTTTTGTGTGATTACTTGATAAGATTTTCTTGTTCATTTCTTAATCTATAAATACTGAAGATGACATTGAAGTGAGTGCTGCGGAGGATGTGCAGCGTGGATTTAAGGAGGATATTGTGTTTTGTTCTCAGAATAAACGCCAGAAAAGACACCTAGATGCTTCGCTGTGTTTCCTGATCGATAACAGGTCGCTTAGGGTTGTGACCCGTTACACTGGTGCCGTGACCCTTCGGATCGTCAGATCAGCTTGATGCTCATCGCCGCGGATGCTGTGCAGATATCCTGAACTTCACTCAAGTTTACTGTGTGGTTAGTTTGTGAAGGAATGTGGTTGTAGGGTTCATGTTTTACATTGCCTGTCCTTGCATACATTGCAGTGTCTTTCCATGTATGCTTAATTCATTTTATTTAAGAGTTAAACACAACGCTAGTACATTTTATGATCAACAGTCTCGACAGTGAACATGGAAAATTCATTTTCAAGTCCTATTTTGCCAAAAGGAAGAGGTGCTTGGCTTAGTGACCTTGCTAGTAGTAGGGAAGTGGGACATTCAACAGTTAAACCGGATGGTTATGCTGACACTGGGTTGGGTCAGAGCCCTGGTTATACCCCTGCTAGATTGTCTGTGAGGGAGGGTCCATATACTTCCACCCCTGGTAGTGATTTAGAAGCCATTCATCATCTAACAGACATGGTAGGACAGTTAGGAGCACAAATCGGTGAATCTATTGTAGCAAAGCTGATGTCAGCTGGTGTTGTAAACGTGAATACTGATTGTCATGCTGCTTCTGTGAATAACAATACACAATGTGAGACTACCAGACATGACATCCCACATGTGACAGTACCTGTTAAACCTGACAGAGAGTTACAGAAATTCAAAGGTGACAGTACTGACAAACTCTCAGTCCATGACTGGATTGATGTTATTAAGATCTACATCAGAAAACAAGGTGTTCCGGTGCAGGAACAGTCTGAGGAAATAATTACTCATCTGATGGGCAAGGCCAGAGACATTGTGAAGATTGCCCTGCGCAGTAATGCAGCGCTTGATGTAAAGAATAGACCAGAACTGATATATGACATTCTTCTTCAGTATTTCAGTGATGTTTCCTCATGCCTTCCCCTTGCAGACTTTTATGCCACAATGCCTAAGCACAGAGAGAGCCCAGTAGATTACTGGATAAGAGTGAACAGAGCCGCTGACCTAGCCATTGAGGGCCTGCGCAGACAAGGAAAGCAGACAGAGGACATGAACAATGAGGTGGCTCTCATGTTTGTTAAGTACTGCCCTGATCCAGAACTTGCCTGTGTTTTAAAGTGCAAACCAATCCACGAATGAACTTTGCGTGATGTACAGCTGAGGATTGATGATTATCAGAGGGAGATAAGAGCTAACGGCAGGACTGCTAATGTCGGTCAGTTAAAAAGTCACACTGCCACTGTCACCTCCGAGCAGCTCAGTTCACTAATGGAAATCCCAGCAGTACCTGAGCAATGCCAGGCTCCGAGCCCTATGTCCCTCTCTACCCAATCTCAGCCGCATATGTTTCACTCCCCTTCCCCTTTCTCATGTCCCGTACCAGCTGTGTCCGAGCCCCGCTCTGCTGCATGTTATGCTCCTGTGCCAACTCTGGCACAAAATCTCCAACAGTCAGAGGAGAAGCTGCTCTCTAGGATGGTGGACATTTTTCAGGGAATGATGGTCAAAGTACAGCAGCATGATACAGCCCGTCCAACCCAAGGTGGGAGGTTTCACCCCAGCTCAAGTGGCAAACATTCCAGAGAGCCTGCCTGCAAGGTCTGTAATGATGCTAGCCACACAACCACTTCACATTGTATGTCTGAAAGACTATGCTTTGGCTGTTTTGCTCCTAGCCACACCAGACCAAACTGCCCCACAAAAGACTCCCAGTCTCAGGGAAACTAGCGGACCTGTATTCTGAGGGAGGAAGTACAGGTCATGTCACTAGCTCCCACACTGATGATATTTCAGATGCTGAGACTGTTTACAATTCAGTAAAAGACTCTTGTGATGGCTCTGTTGTTCTTTATCAGAATATCCACAGGGTTGGTAATAGTGACAGTCTTTTCTACACACCTGTTATGATGAATGACACTGTGATTGGTGGCATGTTGGATAGTGGTTCGATGGCCTGCAGCATTAGTGAAAATGCTGAAGTGAGACTGAGAGAAGCTGGAGTAATAACTGACCAAAAACGCATTGATGTAGATGTGGTTCTCATTGGATGTGGCGGACTACGTGTTAAGCCTAAATGTGCGTTTGATGTGGAAATGGAAGTATATGGCTGTAAAATTCTGGTTCCCACACTTGTCGTCCCAGGGCAGCACGATGAGTTGATATTAGGAACAAATGTCATAAAACACGTTCTGCGTCAATCTAAGCTGTGCGAGTCCTATTGGAAGACTGTGTCTGTTCCTTGTCCAACTGTTGACCCAGAGACTGAACGTTTCCTGTCCATGCTGTAAGGCTTGGACCCCTGGAAAGGAGAGGAGGTTCCATTCAAGGTTGGGACAGTCAGATGTAACTCAGCCACTTGTCTTGAACCTGGTCGTGAGTATCTCATATGGGGAAAACTACCCAAAAACACAGTCATTTCGCCTGGCAGTACTGTCATGACAGAGCCGACATCGTCCCGCTCTATTCCCAGAGGCATCATGGTTGCGAGGCTTGTTACCGCGCTTTGGGGAGATAGATGGGTTCCACTGAAGCTTGTCAACACAACAACCAAGTCTATTCTGCTGAGGCGTAATGCTAAGTTGGCTAATTTATTCTCCTGTGTTGCACTCGAAGATATGGATGTTGCTGAGAGCTCGGATAATCACCTGTCCTGTCACACGCAGAAAAGTGTGCCTGCTGCTGATACAGATTCAGCCAAAGATCGACTCAAGTCGATTGGGCTCAGTAATGTTGACATTGACTCGTGGGAAGTGTCGGCGGATTGTGTTGGAAAGGTGGCTGACCTTGTTCTACAGTATGAGGACATATTTTCACGTCATAATCTGGACTGTGGTGAGGCGAAGGCTTTCGTTCACCGCATTCACCTGTCAGACAACAGACCGTTCAGGCTCCCATACAGGAGAGTGTACCCTGGTCAGTACCAAAAACTATGCCAAGTGCTTAATGAGATAGAGGAGAAAGAGATAATCCGGAAATCAACCAGTGAATATGCTTCCCCTTTGGTGCTAGTTTGGAAGAAAAATGGGGATCTCCGCATCTGCACAGATTTTCGGTGGTTGAACAAGAGGACGCTGAAGGATGCCCACCCTCTTCCCCACCAAGGGGATTGTTTGGCAGCATTGGGAGACAACTGTCTGTTCAGTACGATGGATTTGACCTCGGGTTTTTACAACATGCCCCTTCACGAGGATGACAAGAAGTACTCAGCCTTTACAACGCCAATGGGCCTGTTCGAGTACAACCGGTTGCTACAAGGTCTATGCAACAGCCCTGGCAGCTTCATGCGCATGATGACCAGTATCTTTGGTGACCAGAATTATCTGAGCTTGCTGTGCTACTTGGATGATTTGCTGGTGTTTGCACCTGATGAGGAGACAGCTCTACATCGCCTGGAGATGGTGTTTAGCAGGCTACGCGGTCACAACTTGAAGCTATCCCCCAAGAAGTGCTTCTTCCTGCGAAGAACAGTGAAGTTTCTCGGCCATATCGTTTGTGAGAATGGTGTTTCAACTGATCCATCTAAGGTGGAGAGCATCGCGAACATGATGAGTGAAGAGCTCATGGAGCTGGATGGCAAGACACCGTCTCAGAAGAGGATAAGATCTTTCCTTGGGATGGTCAATTATTATCAGCATTTCGTGCCACTGTTCTCTGCTGTTGCCACGCCGCTGTTTGACCTGTTGAAAGGTGTGAAAAGAAAGAGCAAGCGGCCTAACGTCAAAGTGTCAAGCAGGAGGTTGTGTGAGTCTGATTGGACTCATGAGCAGGAGCAGACTTTTGGCAACCTAAAGGCTTCACTAATCTGCAGTGCTGTCCTGGCTCACCCTGACTTCACCCGTCCATTCTTGTTGTCAACTGATGCATCCCTGGATGGATTAGGGGCTGTTCTGTCTCAAGTCCAGGAGGGTGATACACGTGCCAGACCCATTTCTTTCACCAGCAAGTCACTCTCTCAGTCACAGAAGAACTATCCAGTGCACCGGTCTGAGTTTCTGGCTGTGAAGTGGTCCGTGTGTGACAAGTTTAGTCATTGGTTAAAGGGCCACAAGTTCACGGTTTGGACGGACAATAACCCGCTGACTCATATCCTGGCAAAGCCAAAACTGGACTGTTCTGAGCAACGCTTGGTGGCCAAGCTGGCCAGTTATGATTTTGACATCAAATATATTCCCGGTCCGCAAAATGTTGTAGCTGATGCTCTTAGCCTTGTGCCCTTTGTCAGAGAGAGTGTTGGACACAGACTACTTGTGGATGCTTATGATGGTCTTCTCAACGAAGTTTCTAAAGTATCATGTGTTTTGGTCCGAGATGCATTCAAGTCATCTTGTGGTCACGATTCACACCGTCAAGGGAGCTGCAGTCCTCAGTCCACGTGCACACCAGGACAGATGCAGGCTCAGTCTGTTGTGATGGAAGATGTTGCAGCGGTGTTGCAGTCGCATATTGAATGGGTTTCTGGTTCGAGAGTCCGTGCTATTGAGGTGTTACAACACTTACCTCAGTTGGTTCCACCTTGCTTCAGGTACCCTGCCATCCTATACAGAGAAAGACTTTCGAGACAAGCAACTCGATGATAGAATCCTCTCTCGTGTCTTGTTCTATGTGGAGAGGCCTCGGAGACCTTCAAGGAGAGAGAAGTTCAGAGAGCCTGTTACTGTCACAAAGTGCCTCAAACACTGGGACAATTAGTTGTCAATGATGGTGTTTTGTACAGAGTTTTGAGAGACCACAAGACGAAAGCCAAACGTTTCCAGTATGTTGTTCCTGATTCACTCAAGACAATCGTTTTGCAAATGGTCCATGACCGAGCCGGACACCAAGCACAGTCCAGAACTCTTAGTTTAACATGACAGAGGTTCTTTTGGCCAAGTTTGGACAGAGACGTGAGAGATTATGTGCGTCATTGTCAGAAATGCATAGTGAGTAAGACAGCTGAGCCTGATGGGAGAGCCCCTTTGGAGAGTATAACATCTACAAGGCCGCTGGAACTAGTCTGTATATACTTTTGGTCAGCTGAAGACTCCAAGAACAAGTCCATCGATGTTCTAGTAATAACAGACCATTTCACAAAGATGGCTCAGGGATTTCCATGTAGGGACCAAACAGCTAAACAAGTCGCGAAAGTGCTGTGGGATCGGTACTTCTGTGTGTATGGATTTCCTGAGAGGATCCATAGTGATCAAGGTGCTAACTTTGAGAGTCATCTCATAAGTGAGCTTCTCAGAGTGTCTGGCCTCAGAAAGTCACACACAACCCCCTACCACCCCATGGAAAATGGGAGTGTGGAACGTTTCAACCGCACCCTAGGTGGTATGATTCGTGCATTGCCGCCTGAGGAGAAAAGTGACTGGCCAAGACGGTTACAGACCTTAACATTCATGTACAACTGTACAGCCCACGAGACAACGGGATATGCGCCTTTCTACCTCATGTTTGGCCGTGTCCCTCGCCTACCTGTTGATGTGCTTTTTAGTACAGTCTTCCATGACTCTGCTGTGATGAGTTACAACAAATATGTAGCCTGTCTTGCTGTTGACCTGAAAGAAGCAATGGAGGTCGCTCAGGCTCATGCTGGAAAGGAGCCGCGCAGACATGCACAGTTGTACAACAGGAAAGTGAAAGGCTCTACCATTGACGTTGGTGACAGGGTGTTAATTGCCAACAGGAGAGACAGAGGCAAGAAGAAGCTTGCTGACAGATGGGACTCTACTATCTACACTGTCATGGACATGAACAAAGGGACACATACATTCAGGATCCGTGACACGGTCAGTGGTCAGGAGAAAGTTATCCACAGGAACCTGTTGATTCTGGTTAGTTTTCTCCCTGTTTGAGACGGATCAGACGTTAGTGAAACATTTGAACTTGCTTCATCCGAGCCTGTTACAGATTCGTCGACTTCAGAGGCTGTCCTTGTGAGTGTAAATGAAGAGTCCAAATCTCAGGGTGGTGGAGTGTCTCCTAGTGCGGCCGGTGGGAGTCTTGATGTTGAATGTGACATGAACTCATCTGTACCAGATGGCGAAAGTCAGAGCCCGTTGACCGGTCCGAACTCTGTGGATTCTGAAAGGAGAACCATAGCATGGATCACAGAACTGTCCACACCAGGTCCATCAGAAGTTGATGTTTCTGACCTGCAGAGCACTTCCTCTAACCCCCGAGGCATCTCGGTTCTGCCGGATGACACTGTATCCTGTGTTTCTGGGCTTGTGACTGCTGTGGACTCTCGATCGCAAGTGGGACTGTCGGACTCTGACACCGTGACTTGGGGTACTGACTCAGAGGTGTTAAATTCCGTTGACCAGATTTCACGAGCACAGTCTTTCCTTTCCACTGTGCAGACTCAGTTTAGAACACGACTTGGCAGGCTGGTCAAACCCGTGGACAGACTGATACAGACCATGTCCCGACAGGACGTTATACCAGTCAGGTTTAATGTTAAGCCTGTTTGAAGGTCTGCATTTCGAGCTTTTACTGTTTAAGGGTCTTGGACAGTAATGTGTTTATTTCTATTTTTGTTTGTTTTCCGAGATATTGACTTTGATGTTACACTCTGCTGATTTTCTTTTCTTTTGTGATGAGCTGTACTACACTATGTGTAGGGATTTTAGTGGGGGTGTATAAGGCACTCTGTTAACAGTTGCTGGGTTGAGAGATACGCGCTGCTCTCATACCACTTCATCCTAAAGGGATACATTTCATGTTGGTTTGTTTTATGTAAAACCCCTCGGTGTTGTTTATTCTGTGATGTGGTGTAATGACAGGTGACTATTATGTAGTCTATGCTCATATTCAGTAAAATTCAGTGGGGGTGTGCGTAACGGAGTTAAAAATGTGTAGACATAAATGTAGTTATAAATTACGATTTATAATGGGTTGTGAATTTTATTTTTATGAGATTGTTTACTTTTGATGTTTTTGAGTTATGTTTCTGGTGGGAACACTTTCCCGTTGCACATCTTTTTCTATTTCCTGTATGTCATTTCCGCTTCCCCTCACATTGAAGTGAGTGCTGCGGAGGGTAAGCTGTGCTGGGAGAGGCGTTACAAATCATTGCGGTTTTGTGTGATGGACCGGCTGTTTGGGTTGATGGAAGTGATGTGTGTTGTTGAGTGTTAATTTGGGTACCTTGTTGACCCATTTTTGTTTGGTTTTCACCGTAGGAAATTGTATGTTTTTAGTGATATCTGTGGTTTGGTTTGGCGGGAATTAGACGCGATCTGCGTCATTTTGTTTGTTTACATGTTAATCCTTCTTTTCTTTTCTTTTGTAAAGATGTGCAGCGTGGATTTAAGGAGGATATTGTGTTTTGTTCTCAGAATAAATGCCAGAAAAGACACCTAGATGCTTCGATGTGTTTCCTGATCGATAACAGGTCGCTTACGGTTGTGACCCGTTACATGTGCGTGGGGATTGTTGCAGTAGAAAATTCCACCGTAGCGACCGCTACATTAATGGGAAACCCTAAAAGCACCCTCTATGAAATGTTAAGCTAGCCCACAGCACCCCCAAAATAGAATCTCTCGCGCCGCCACTGAGCCTGACTATTTGTGTTGGGGGGGCCCGACTTTTCTTTTTCTCCAAAGGGGGGGCCTGACAGAAAAAGTTTGAGAACCACTGCTTTAGTCCCTCGAACTGTCCTATAGATCGCGTTCTCACTGGAATAAGTCCCCGAGGGAGGATTAGGAAAATGAAGCCGCTGACGTCACTTCTTCTTTTGCTTTGGGTTTACTGGCAGGCCGCAAACAATTTCATGGCGTATACTGCCATAAACATGGGAGCGAACAGAGGCCTCATGTACAGCGGTACATAAGGGGTCTGTTCGCTCCCATGCTTCCTTTTGTGTTGCCATAAGTTAGTCTCTCTCCGTTGGTGCGCTGGGCAAATAAAATGGCGGCTTCACAAAACTTTTCTGAGTTTTACGGGGCGTGGTTTGCAATTCGCCCAGCCAATCAGCAATTGTTAGCGTGGCCGACACACCCACGAAGCATTTCATCCCCAGGAAAGTACTACCTCGCTTGCAGGGACGATCTGGGGGTGAAAAGGTTTGCGCGAACTAAGGAGTACTCCGGTGCGAAAGCGCTAAATAATATAATACTATGCAAAGATCCATTCTGCATAACAAGTATACCTTTACCTTTGAATTACCTGAAGTACATCTAGCTGATAATACTTATTTACCTTATATTATTTGAAATAGGCCATTGTTTAGAATGAATACTTTTACACCAAATACTAAAATGTTTCTCATCATACTTAAGTACCATTGTCAATGCAGGACTTTTACTTGTAACAGAGTATTCCTATACTGTGGTATGATTACTTTTACTTTAGTATAGGATCTGAGTACTTCTTTCTCCACGAAAACTACTTAAGTAAAATACTTTTGCAAATGTTGTTTGTTAAACTCCCCCGAAAAGTATATTTAGCTGATAATCAAACTGTACTTTTACTTTAGTATAGGATCTGAGTACTTCTCTCTCCACGAAAACTACTTAAGTAAAATACTTTTGCAAATGTTCTTTGTTAAACTCCCCCGAAAAGTATATTCAGCTGATAATCAAACTGTACTTTTACTGATACATTTAGAATTTGTAATGGAGTATGTTTAGAATGTGGTATCAGTACTTTTACTTAACTAGCCTATATGATCTGAGTACTTCTTCCACCACTAGTAAAACACTTTTGTAAATGTGACACTTCTGTTAAATTCCCCCTCCCCAAAAAGTATATTTAGCTGATAATCAAACTGTACTTTTACTGAAGTAGCATTTTGAATTTGTAATGGAGTATGTTTAGACTGTAGTATCAGTACTTTACTTAAGTATAGGATCTGAGTACTTCTTCCACCACTAGTAAACATACTTTTGTAAATGTACTTTGTTAAATTCACCCCAAAAGTATATTTAGCTGATAATCAAACTACTTTTACTGAAGTAGCATTTTGAATGTTGTAATAGAGTATGTTCAGGCATGGTCTCAGTACTTTTACCTCAGTATAGAACCCATGACTCTGAGGGGTTTTGGCAGTACCGTGTGTTTATCTACTCACAGGGACACGGTTCTGTTGGGCAGGAAGCTGGGCTGCAGGGTGTCCATCAGCTCCACATCGTCACACACCACCCTAACCAGGACCTGCTGCCGGCTCAGCTGCTTGGACCTCTCCGCGGAGCAGTGGCAGCTTTCCACAATCAGGTCCGGACAGTTCCTGTTGCCCAGGCTGGAGCGCAACAACCCGGCTATTACGCACAGCAGAACCAGCGCACTCATGGTGGACTCTGATTCCTTTTTCGTTCAGGTTATATCCTCCCAGCTCCTGAGACAAATCGGGACCATTTCACATTAATCCGCCTGTGATCGAGGTCCAAAATCTCAGCGATCACCTGCTGCGTCCACACTTTTACGATCAAACAGGGATGGGAGGTAAATAATCGCTGAATCACTGAATCTCTGACATTCTGTCTCGTAACACTTTCTTTCTTTGCTGTGTCATGCAGGAAAACTTCCAGCCGCGCGCTTTCAAAGTCCGGATCAACTTCAGTGCGACACATCCTCTCCACGCGGGAGATACATGGTGGGATGTGTAGGTAGAAAGTGATCATCCAGTAACAATCCGCCTCCTGTTGGAGCTCCTGCATGCCGCAGTGCCATTCACTCTTATCATCCACTTCTTGCGCCCTTGGACTTGTTGCGCAGTGTCCACAAAGTCTTACCCCGCCCCCCACCCTCTGCTACTGGGAAATGTTGAATATTTGAAGGAACGCTGAGTCAGAAGAGTCGCGTTTTGGGGTGACGTTACAGACAGTTGTGTTATTAAATAATTTAGTTTTCGAATATATTTATTTTTAAAGGATCTAATTTATGCTCCCTGAAAATTATTTAATTTGATCAAAGTTATAACATGGTTTTTTTGGTGTATTTAAATTGGTTCTATGGAAGAGGATAAGGGCAAGATTTGGAGACCTATTATTTGAAAACTCTCTAAATGCTCTTTTGAGTAAAAGACAAAATAATAGTAATATAATTGTCTGTAACATCATCCAATTAAAAATTCGAAACTCAGAAAAAAAAGATCACTATTTCTTTTTGCATTTGGGTGGGGTTGAAATAAACTCAAATAAAGGCATTTTTTAATCAACGGATGTTACAGACAGTTATTACTATTATGATAATGTTTGTGGGAAATGTTTAATTTTCGAAAGGATCTAATGCATCTTCCCTGAAAATCTATTGATTTGATCAAAGTTCTAAGATGTTTTTTTCATGTAATAGAAGTTTATTTGGGGTTGTGGAAGAGAATCAAAATCAGAAACAGATTTGTTGCCAAATAGGTTAACACATACGAGGAATTTGGCTTAGTATACATGAAAAAACATCAGAATTCCTACTTTATTCAGAAATCAGAAAATAAATTCACATTTGGTCCCTTTTTGTATTGCATTTGGCCCCAATCCTCTTCCATAGAGTTGAAATGAACTCAAATGAAGACAGTTTTTTATTAAGGTGATGTAACAGACAGATATATACCTAATCAGATTTATTCTAAGGAAAAAGTTTATTTTGAAAGATTAAGATGTTTACTCCCTGCATATCATAACATTTTATTTATTTGTTTATCTAATTTAAAAGTTTTTTTTTTGCTCTTCTTTTTATTAAAAAGAGCATTTAGAGAGTTTCAAATAATATGTATTTTGTCATTTTTAAGTCAGTTTTCCACACATGAATGTATATATATTTGCAGGATAAAGCTTTTTTTTAATTTAACATTTTCTATACCTATTTTTTCATATTTCTTCTAATTACATCTTTAATGTTTGATATTAGATCATATAACTTGTGTATTCATCAGGATGCATTGGTTTGATTGTTCGGTTTGTGTCAGTGTGATTATCTTTAGTTTTTATTGTTTTGTTTTGGGGAAATTTCTTGTTAATATAGAAAAGTCTCTCCCTGCAGAATCCTGACAGACTCAAGTGTGGGCTTCTTAACGTTTACAATCCCAAACTGATACATGAGGCCACAGACTACCATTTGATAACATGTGATATCAATAAACCACAAGACTGTCTCCTTTCATTCCTCTCACAGATGGGTTAAATTCCTGGAAAGCAACACTAAAAGCAGAGTAAATCATCCGATCAGCTACCAGACGATGAATTTGAACTATTTCTCAATGCTGCCACTCCCAGGTGTCACCGAAGGTCCCTGGGTCCCATTTCAGGATCTGCAGCGGTGCACTGCATGTGAGTCAGGCATGATCTCTCAAACACAAACATTTACACGGCCGGATGAAAAGTGTTTGTTTTATTCTCTCTTCATTTACCCGGGAACAGCTGCAAAGGAACTGTTTGTATCCACTTTCTGTGGCCAGTACACACAGTGAGAATGATCTAAATCAAGTCTAGTTATATTCCTATAAGGATTCACAGGGAAGCCTAACCCTTACAATCAAACACATATCGCTTTTTACACATATAGTGTCCTCTGAAATAATGTTTTTTATATTAGGTTGCAGTGTCATGGTAAGGTTTCATGATCCGTATCGCTTGAGTTTGATGAGCTATAATGTGAAGCTGCTGCAGGGATCAGGCACTTTACGAGAGGAGTCAGGAAACACTTGTAAATCTGATGTTTATTGACACGTTTATTATTGACATGTTCTCACTTACTGAAACACTCCATTTGGTTTATGCGAGGCGGGCACCTGTGTAAAGCGAGGTGTAAGGATATGATGCGAATTACACCACGGTCTTGCGATGAATGTTTAACACTAGAACCGCCAGAGGTCGCTGTATAACTTAGATCCTCCAGAAAAACGCCGGCAAAAATCCTTGATTATGCTTTTAAACATGCAGGGTTTTTATGTGATTTTATGCGGTGAAATTGCGGGAAGTTGCGAAATATGCTGAAAGTTGTGAAAAAATAGTTTTTTTTTAAATATTGGGCTGTCTTATTTATTCTCTCTAACACACAACCTGCCACTAACGTTAAACCCCTTTCCTATTAAATTAAACACATTCAATGTTTATTTATTGTAAAAGCAATTGGGCTATAACTCGTTCGTTATCTGACCAGCTTCAATCTTGTAGGCTACTCACTTCGTTTATTATAGCCCCTCGAAAGGGTTTTGGAGGTTGATGCCTCGGTGAACCTGAGTTGTTTGGCTTTCTTGTCCGCAGCAGCAGAAAGCATTTTCGAATGTTTGAATGAATCAAAGTGGGTCGTCACCATCGACTTTCTCTAGTGCTCCAACACACAGTTGCACGGGGTGCAGAATACTTTCCCCCCACTTTCGTGAAAGACATCGGGGTACTGCTTTGCCCGGTCTTTAGCAGAAATATTCGTCGGTAAATGAGATGGATCAGATTTTTTCATCTTGGTGTTTTCTCTCTCGTGTGAGTTCCACACGTTCACTCCACGGTGTTGTTTACCTTCTGTGATGCGCGAGCTGATGACGTCATGTCATCATCATGACTACTTTACCTCAAGACGAGTTAACTTTTTTTTTTCTCAACTTTGTGTGGAAAAATGTGGGGATTATGCGGCCTTTTGATAAATATGCGGCCTTTTAAAATTCTGCGCCATTTTGCTGATTATGCGGTAAATTCTGCGATCGCAGAATCGCGTTTTTCTGGAGGGTCTAATACCTAAAACCGCCAACGGTTCAAATGTACCCGCTATTAATTTTCAAGGTACAATGTTCTATGTAGAACAGTGAGTTTTGATCGGATTAAATTTATACCAATACAATCTGTGGACTCTCAGCTTTTCATATGATATGGTTTGTGCAGATAGCATGAAGTATAACATATCGCTACCAGTGCTTATTTAAACACTTGGTCTTAGACTTGTGTTTTGTTTAGGTACAACTTTAAGAGCGGGCGACGTTGAGGCGCATCTTAGACTGCTGGCTAAAAATAAACGTAAATACAGTAGGATTGTTATTCACGTCGGTGGTAATGATGTTCGTTTACGCCAATCAGAATGCACCAAACTTAATGTGGCGTCGGTGTGTAGTTATGCTAAAACAATGTCGGACACCGTAATCTTCTCTGGTCCCCTCCCCAATCTGATCAATGATGACATGTATAGCCGCATGTCATCATTTCAGCGCTGGTTGTCTTAGTGGTGCCCAGCAAACAATGTGGGCTTCGTGAATAATTGGACAGCCTTCTGGGGAAAACCTGGTCTGATTAAGAGAGACGGCATTCATCCTACTTTGGAAGGGGCAAATCTCATTTCGGCAAACATTTCAGGGCTCTGTGGACTTAATCCATGACAAACTGGAGTTGAGACCAGGAGGCAGAGTCGCAGTCTTACACGCTTCTCTGCGCTCTCTCCTAGGCAGTCATCCATAGGAATCCCGACCCCAATAAAATACCCAATATTAACGGTGTGTGTGTCTGCCCAAGGACAATTTAAGGTAAAACCTAATAGAGGTGTCATACATAATAACCTAATAAAAGTAAATGTAACAACTACTACAGTGCAACAAAACAGGAAGATTAAATGTGGTCTCTTAAACATAAGATCTCTAGCATCTAAAGCAATACTGGTAAATGATTTAATATCAGATTATAATATTGATATATGCTGTCTCACTGAAACTTGGTTGAGACATGAAGAATATGTCAGCATAAATGAGGCCACTCCACCCAGCCATATCAATACTCATATTGCCCGAGGCACGGGCCGAGGAGGTGGAGTTGCAGCAATCTTTGACTCAAGTTTACTTATCAATACTAAACAAAAATTAAATTATACCTCCTTTGAAAGCCTCATTTTCAGTCTTACGCATCCGACCTGGAAAACTTTGCAACCAATCTTATTTGTTACAGTGTACCGTGCACCAGGTCCTTATTCAGAATTCTTATCAGAATTCTCTGAGTTTTTATCAGCTTTGGTACTTAAAACAGATAAAGTAATTATCGTAGGTGACTTTAATATTCATGTTGACGATGATAAAAATAGCCTTACTGTTGCATTTAACTCTATATTAGATTCTGTTGGTTTCTGTCAGAGTGTAAATAAACCAACCCACTGCTATAATCACACTCTCGACCTTGTTCTGACTTATGGTATTGAAATTAAGCAACTATTAGTCGAACCGCATAATCCTGCTTTATCCGACCATTTCTTAGTAACTTTTGAAGTACTGTTACTAGACTACAAAGCATTAGCCAAAAGCTCCTGCAGCAGAAACCTATCTGTTAGTGCTATAGCCAAATTTAAGGAAGAGATTCCACCAATACTTAACTCGATAGCATGTCTGCATGTAGGGGAGGAAACTTATACAAAATGTACACCACCCCAAATTGATCATGTTGTTGATAGTGCTACAGATGCGCTGCGAATAAAATTAGACTCTGTTGCTCCTTTGAAAAAGAAGAAAATAAAACAACATAGATTAGCTCCATGGCAGAATGCCGAAACCCGCAAAATAAAGCAAAAGTCGAGACAACTTGAAAGGATATGGCGTTCCACTAAACTTGAAGAATCTCGTTTAATTTGGCATATTACTCTCAATGAATATAAGAAAGCACTGCGTAAAGCGAGAGCAGCATACTACTCTTCATTAATAGATGAGAATAAGAATAATGCAAGATTTCTTTTCAGCACTGTAGCCAGGCTGACAGAGAGCCACAGCTCGACTGAGCCTTCTATTCCCATAGCACTCAGTAGTAATGATTTTATGTGCTTTTTTAACGATAAAATTGTTACTCTTAGAAACAAAATCAATGACCTCTTGCCTTTGACCAGTATAGTGTTATCAACAGCTCCCGGAAATGTAAGTTCTAATATTACACTAGATAGTAAACTAGAATGCTTTTCAGCCATAAACCTTGAACAATTCAATTCAATGATTCTCTCTTCTAAACCATCAACGTGTATCTTAGACCCGATTCCAACTAAGCTGTTAAAAGAAGTTTTTCCATTAATTAGCACTTTTTTATTAAATATTATGAATATTTCTTTATTATCAGGCTATGTTCCACAATCATTCAAAGTAGCAGTGATAAAACCGCTTCTTAAAAAGCACAACCTCAATCCAGAGGTTTTAGCCAACTATAGACCTATTTCTAATCTTCCGTTCCTCTCAAAAATTCTTGAGAAAGCAGTCGCAAAACAGCTGTGTGATTACTTAAAAAACTATGATTTATTTGAAGATTTTCAGTCTGGCTTTAGAACACAACATAGCACAGAGACAGCTCTGGTTAAAGTCACAGATGACATTCTAATAGCCTCTGACAAGTGACTTGTCTCTATTCTTGTCTTGCTCGATCTTAGTGCTGCATTTGATACTATCGACCATGATATCCTATTGCAAAGACTAGAGCACTTAGTTGGCATACAGGGAACTGCTTTAGGCTGGTTTAGGTCCTATTTATCTGAACGCTCTCAGTTTGTACGTGTCAACGATGAATCTTCCATGCACACCAAAGTTAGCCATGGAGTGCCACAGGGCTCAGTGCTTGGACCTAATTTGTTCACCCTATATATGCTTCCGTTAGGCAATATTATAAGGAATCATTCTGTAAACTTTCATTGTTATGCGGATGATACTCAACTATATTTATCAATCAAGCCTGATGAAATTAATCATCTAAATAAAATTCAAGACTGCCTCAAGGACTTAAAAACGTGGATGACCTTACATTTTTTGATGTTAAACATGACCAAAACTGAAGTTATTGTACTTGGCCCGAAGAATCTACGAAACAAATTATCTAAAGATATATTAACTATGGATGGCATTAATTTGGCCTCCAGTGAGACTGTAAGGAATCTTTGTGTTATATTTGATCAGGATTTATCCTTTAACACCCACATAAAATCAATTTCAAGGACCGCCTACTTCCATCTACGTAACATTGCAAAAATCAGGCATATCTTGCCTCAAAACGATGCAGAGAAACTAGTCCATGCATTTGTTACTTCAAGGCTGGATTATTGTAACTCCTTATTATCAGGGTGTACCAAGAAGTCAGTCAAGTCGCTTCAGCTGATTCAAAATGCTGCAGCTCGTGTACTAACCAGAGTTAGGAAAAGGGACCACATTACTCCTGTTCTGGCTGCCTTACACTGGCTCCCTATAGAACACAGGATAGAATTTAAAATTCTTCTTCTCGCCTACAAAGCCCTTAATGGGCAGGCGCCATCTTACCTTAAAGAACTCATTATACCCTATTGTCCTACTAGGGCATTGCGTTCCAAGAATGCAGGGTTGTTGGTTGTTCCTAGAGTCTCTAAAAGTACAATGGGAGCCAGAGCCTTTTCTTATCAAGCTCCACTTTTGTGGAATCAGCTTCCAGTTTGTGTTCGGACGGCAGACACCCTATCCGTTTTTAAGAGTGCGCTTAAGACCTTCCTTTTTGATAAAGCTTATAGTTAGGGCTGATTAGATTCAGCCCCTAGTTTTGCTGATATAGGCTTAGTTTGTCGGGGGACATCTTACTTCTTCCTTCTCTCTGTCTATACCTGTGTACTCTCATGTTCCGATTAACCCAGCTTCCCCAAATGTCTTTCTTTTTGGTGTCTATATACGCCGGGATCCGGAGTCATGGATGATCCTGCGGTCCTGTGTCATGGATTGCGAGTCCTGGATCTTGAGTCGTGGCTGTGGTCCTGGATCATAAGTCCTGGATGGATATCCTCGTGGATTCATCTTCTTATTATACACACATGCATTTCCAAACATTTGGACTACCTATGTTGCAAATGTATTATCTTTTCAATTTATACACGGCATCTATTGCACGTCTGTCCGTCCTGGGAGAGGGATCCCTCCTCTGTTGCTCTCCCTGAGGTTTCTCCCATTTTTCCCTTTAAACTGGGTTTTCTCTGGAAGTTTTTCCTTGTACGATGTGAGGGTCTAAGGACAGAGGGTGTCGTATTGTCATACTGATATTCTGTACAAACTGTGAAGTCCACTGAGACAAATGTAACACTTGTGATATTGGGCTATATAAATAAACATTGATTGATTGATAATATTTGATTGAAAAAAAGTTACATACATTCAAAAAACAGCTGCGGGTAAAATTGACATAAGGTCTGTGCTCAGATAACATACTGTAAATATAAAATACATCAATTAATACTCGACCAATGAATGTCTGAAGCTTCTATATGTTAAAACTACGGTGGCCGGGAGGTGCAAACGCTGCACAACGGCCCAAAACGCATACATAAGCAGGAAACACCTGCAAATAATGAAATGAAAAACAAACAAACCCTGAAAACAACTACAACAGAAAAACGCTGCATTTACAGAAATGATGCAAACTAAATACAACACACAAACCCCGAAAACAAACGCAACAAAAAAACGCTGGAAATACCAAAACGATATGCAAAGTCCAAAGAACGCACAAATCCCAGAAGTGCTCCAGGCCTCTAGGGGGTGCGCTACGTGGAACAGATTGATGTCTGACCAGACATAGAGAACGAACAAGAGTGATGGAAATCGGGAGGAAAGAAAGTTCATTTAAGTGGAGAAAGATAAGAAGGTACGTTTTGTTTTTATACATAGAGCGTCATATATAGCTAGCGTTAGCGTGCCTAACTACTACACCAGCTGAGGAGAGGAGAGCTTCACGTGAAGAGAAGATAAAGTGAGGGAAGAACATTGTCAAAAGAGATGACAAATCAAGTGCAGGCAAATAACACGGGCCATAGTGAGTACCGCGGAAAAAGGACATTTGAATTCTTAGCAGTTTGTTTATATGTATGTATTTGTGTATAGATGTTGCAACTACACAGAGCTTTAGCAATTGTCTGTAACTATGGTCATGCTAATAAAGCTATTGAATTGAGAGAGAGAGAGAAAGAGAAGTGACAACATGTGAAGAGGGACAAAGTAATGACAGGATAGTAGTTTGCATTAGACATGCTCAAGAACAAATATAGAGAAGACATTCAAGGAGAGAGACAAAACACAGATTCAACGATAAACATGATGTATCTTTCTATTTATTTAGCTAACCACTATTTAGACTGTGTGTTTTTGATTGACTTGATTAAATGGATTTACTACATCAATGTATGTCTTTTCAGACCGCCATGTTTTGTCCTTTCTGTGGCCAACATCTGGGGACAGTTCAAGTGTTCTGTGGCTCCTTTGGCAAAAATGTACAGTTTTTGGCAGAAGAACACAACAGTAAGTTCACTTTTTTTATTGCATCTGTTTCAAATGCAAGAAATAAGGATTCAACACACTACTCTGTTTAGAATACTAATTGGTAGATGCATACACTAGTTATCAGCATGAAGGACACATTTTTTCATTGTCTGTTTATGTGAAATATGTAGAAGCCATGATTAAATACACATAACAGCTTATATTATACATTCATAATTGAGTATTAGTTCTATCTTTATAGAGAACATTATACATTTAGAATCAGATTTTGAGACAGTGAGCGGCTGGGAAAGTCACACCACCATGGGGCACAAACGTGATGTTTTCTTCGCATTCTCAGGCATTCCATAAGGAGGGTCAGGAACTTACGCTTGGGACCACCAGTGTCCCCTCCATCCTCAGTTTGTCCCTCATCATCAGTGAACTTAACTGACATCTCATGAGAGGGGTCGAATGAGGCACCTTTGAAGCCGCGGATTGCTCCATCCCATACGTGGCTCTTTTAATATTGAACCTGCTGCAAGATGTATTTGTTATTTTTGCAGAGAGTTTTGCAACAATGTCCTCCGCAGTCAGGTATTCTGTGCTGGGAAAGACAACGTGATGTATTGTAATATTAAATGATGAATCTAGTAATAAGATTTACAGTATAGAATAGAAAAATTAAGTGGTAATAGTAACAATTAATACCTTTGCTCCATTTTGTCTTCTGGCTCAGACTGGCTATCAATAATGATAAGTGCATACCCATTTGTGTAGTTGCTGCAGTGAGAAGACAGTTGAATAATTACTTTCAAATACATAATATATGCATCACAGTCATATTTACAAAAGAATGTCGATCCTCTTCCTGTTTTTTTAATACATTGGGTTCTAAACTGACAACAGCACGTTTATAATACTCCTGCACAATCCTTGTAAACATTTGAAATGGATGCAACAAACAATATCTGATCTTTGAAAAATATTTGTGGGTGTTTTTTGTATCGTCTTCACTAAGATGTCAGATATTGTGGGTGTCATTTGTAAATGTATGAAAGTATAATTGTTCTGCTTCCTGGCAATGTTACCCACTGTGATTGGAGGCTATACAAACAAACAAATGTAAAATAAAGATACACAGCAAACAACTGTGTCACGATGCAACTGTCAACACCGTTTACCTATAGAAGTTGTTCTGACCCGGGGCAGACTGGACCTCTTCCTGGAATGGGGTTGGTGCTCAATCCTTTTTTTACCCAGAAAATAAGTGCACACAAAGGTATTTATTGATTTTATGTTCACAAATTCAAACCTACATGGTATAATTCCATTTTTAATTACTCTTACCCGATCAGACGCTGGTTGTGGGTGCCTGAGAGGTCTGATAAAGGTAAACAACAAATATATTCAAATTACTGTACTGTTAAAACATTCTGCTTCTTGTGGCACAAAATAATATGTTGACAATGTTTTATTTTACCCTGGCAAACTGTTGTCCATTCGTGGAGTGCTCACTTTTGGAACATTTGGAATGTCCCACACCTACATACAAACAAATGACTGACTGAAATACAAATAAATTCACTTTAATTAAGAATAGATGTCACGATAAATCCAAACTGACCAAGGTACATTATATTGTTGACCGTCCTTTAACTCTCACATGACGATTTACATTGGGGCACAATAAACCAACTCCTCTCTGCACCTATAATATATCTATAATTCTATATGATGTCAAGAGTTACATTTAGGTGCACAGTGCTGTCTCGACTTGCCAACTCCTTTACCAAACAAGCTAACGCTAGCTGGCTAAATATGACGCTCTTTGCAGTGGCGGCTGGTGGAAAATATTTTTGGTGGGGCTGTTGATATAGTGAGTAAAACATTTGTTTGGGGAGAAATGACCCCTTAAATTGGGACTTCTGGTGATGTAATGGCCCCATAAAATCGTGGTTCTAGGGCCAGGAACAACCAGGCTGAGTCGGGCTGAGTATGCTAAACTAACTGCGGTCAAGCCAGCCTCCACTCGGGAAAACCTAGTCAAGCCAGCCCTCACGTGATATTGTGGTGCGTGAATATCCTATGCATTACGGTAGAGTAAAAAAAAATCATCCCTCTGTTTAGAGGAGAATAAAACAAAAACTGTCCAGTATCAAAGACCCAGTATCATAGATCCATCTCACTTCAGGTGATAGCAGGACATCCCATCTAGTCACTCAGAAAAAATCAGGACATTCTGATGTAGAGTTTCAAAATAAAAGACCTTTGAAATCTCTATTGTATGAGCTATCATCCCTGTTTTTAGATGAGAATAAAACAAAAACTGTCCAGTATCATAGATCCATCTCACTCCAGGGTGATAGCAGGACACCCCATCTAGTCACTCAGAAAAAATCAGGACATTCTGATGTACAGTTTCAAAATAAAAGACCTTTGGGTACAGGGATGATAGCTCATATATGAGACTTCAAAGGTCTTTTATTTTGAAACCGTACATCAGAATGTCCTGATTTTTTCTGAGTGACTACATGGGGTGTCCTGCTATCACCCTGGAGTGAGATGGATCTATGATACTGGACAGTTTTTGTTTTATTCTCATCTAAAAACAGGGATGATAGCTCATATATGAGACTTCAAAGGTCTTTTATTTTGAAACTGTACATCAGAATGTCCTGATTGTTTCTGAGTGACTAGATGGGATGTCCTGCTATCACCCTGAAGTGAAATTAGTCTTTGATACTGGACAGTTTTAGTTTTATTCTCATCTAAACACAGAGGGAGGATTTTTTTTTACTCTACCGTAATGCATAGGATATTCGCGCACCGCAATATCACGTGAGGGCTGGCTTGACTAGGTTTTTCCGAGTGGAGGCTGGCTTGACCGCAGTCTAAACTAGAGAGAGAATCGCTGTCAAGGGGGCTACAACTACAACAAGATGAACATATTTGACCGTGATTTAATTTTAATACACGTTTCAAAATGATGCCGAAGTAACAACATACTGATACCGGATAGTAAAAACCATGAATTAAGGCTTTGACAAGTCTGCAGACAGACGGCAGGCGAAAAACCTTTTAAAATGCCTTTTTTTCAAATGGAGATTTGGCTAAGCTAACGTTGTAAATGCTCCGACCGTCCACACTCACAACAACGGCCTATACAGACATAAATAAACCACCGACTGTATTCGCCATGACACAGACAGTATGTGGTTTGTATTTGTTTAACTTTTGTCTAGTTTCTGAACAGATAGGAAGAGCTGTGAGCTCTGAGTGCTAAGAGCTAACGGCTGTGTTGTTTTTCTGGGGAGCTCATTGAAGATGGCGTCACGGCTCCGAGGTTCCTCACGAGTCTAAAAAACAACTCACGTCAACGCACGTAAGCAACGTGGGCGCCAACGTGAGCACTCTCGTGACCAAAATATTTGACGGCGTTGATTGGCTGAAATTATGTTTCGGCGGCACAGTTTACTATTGAGACTTTTGCAACGTGCTGGTTGCTACTGTTTGGCTCGGGGGCAGCGCCCCGTAATGATAAACTAATGCCAAGGGCAAGGCCAGGCAGGAAACATGTGACTTATCAGTAACTTTAGACATCGTAACACAATTTTAAACAAGATTTTATTGTAGATTATACATTTTACTGATACCAATTGTATGATATTTACCTTGTTCATTAAAAATATTTTTTTTTTTTTTTTTTTAATATATATTTTTTTATATATTTTTTTAATTTAAATATATATATTTTTTTTTTTAATTTGTATGTGGGAAGAGGTGGGGCGGCGCCCCTAGCACCCCTATGGGCCGGCCGCCACTGGCTCTTTGTATCAAAACAAAACTTACCTTCTTATATATCGACTTTTTCCAGTTCGATCAACTTTGTTTCCTCCAGCTTCAATTTGCAGCACTCGTTCTTATCTATGTCTGGTCAGACGCCCCCTAGAGGCCTGGAGCACTTCCGGAATGTTTTTTTTTTTTATGTGTTTTGGGATTTGTACGCTTTGGACTTTGCATATCGTTTTGGTATTTGAAGCGTTTTTTTGTTGCGTTTTTTTCGGGGTTCGTGTGTTGTATTTAGCTTGCATCATTTCTGTAAATGCAGCGTTTTTTGGTTGTATTTGTTTTCAGGATTTGTTTGTTTTTCATTTCAGGATTTGCAGCTGTTTCCTGCTAATGTATGTGTTTTTGGCCGTTGTTCCGCGTTTGCACCTGCCGGCCACCGTATAAACCTCTGTTGCTAACAAGTGACTAAAAGAGACTAAAAAACGCGACACAAGACCACCTCCAGATCAGCTCTGGTGATGCGCAGCCATGCCACCGTGATGTAGTTCCTTTGTAGCTTAATGTTAGCTTTTTACTTTTGGCAATTGCATTTTTGATTCAAAAATCCCAACATACGTCAGCACTGCACCACTCAGTCACGTTAAACTGTGTGTGCTGTGTGCTCTGCATGTGTGACCATTAAAGAGGGTTTCATCCCTCCAATTCTATTATATTCTATTACTGACAGGAGGTTGTAGTACCACTGTTTGGCCACTACAAACATTTGCCTGACACACTTCCTGTTGGCCGGGTTACACAGCTGGTTCATAATTTGGTCAGAGACAATCTAGGTTGCGGTCGAATAGTCCGCTTAGGAACCTTCAAAAAGCCCCTGTCACACTGTCCCGAAAGTGACACCAGATGGAAACACGAATATGGAATTGTGAATTTTGCACGAAGATGGCCCCAAAATTGGTAAACGGCCAAGCAACAGCCGAAGCAACAGCCGAAGCAACAGCCGAAGCAACAGCCGAAGCAAGTACGATGCCTACAGAAGGCCACACGATGGCGCCCGAACCACACACGAAGGTGTCATGTGACCTCCCGATGGTATAAAAGCTTCGGCCGTGTGGCAAATTAAATTCTTGATCGGAGATTATTGGGAGCAGAACACACAGTAAATTATACTTTAATCAACCTGATCTCACCAGAATGCGTGACTTCACCACGACTCCTTAACACCGCATTGTGTGGTGGAGTCACAAACTTCGCTACATTTACGTGTCTGCACCACGCAAACAACGCCAATGTAAAGTGAATGAGGCTCCTTGGTCGTGGTGCCCATACGCATTTCTAACGTCCTGCAGTGAGCTTTTTAGTCTATAAAACGTTTTTAAAATCTACTTTATAGCTTGTAGTAACTGATGTGAGGCTTCTTTTATTTTATTTGTATTCATAATAATTTGTATTTTTGGTCAGAATGTATTATGGCAACCCTGTCTCCTAAAAATTACGTTCCCACAGAACTAAACTGCATTTTCAATTAAGTTTAGCTAGAAACGTATTTTCTCCCACGTTACGTTCGTTATGAACGTATCTCAAATACGTTTATTTTCTACACATCTTTGCCATTTATTGTCTTGCTTATAATAATGATAATAGTCATTTATAAATATAATTTTAGAGCGCACATTTGAAATCAGTAGGCGAGGTTACTCTCATGAGCGAGGCAGAAAATAATAGTTTTAACATGCCAAAAAGCTGCTGTGTCATTTAGGATGGCCGAAGACACTACACTACCCATAATCCCCAGCTATCGTTTGGGACTACAGTCCCATTGACAAACCCCGTGATTAATCTTCAAGCTCTGGGATTGGATGTTGGAGTGGCAGTGCGCCAAGGTTACGCCGAGCGTCAAGCTCTTTGAAATGGAACGAAACCACGGCAGACTATTCAAAACTGGACTTGAACGCCCCCCCAGAACTACATATCCTGGCTGCTATTGTGTTTTGCAACATGTTCTCTACGGCACGTCTCTACTGGGAATTCTAGTTTTAAAACATATTTTTGTTTTTCCCAAAATTAGAAGTTGACAGTATTAAACTGTGTACAGCCCTGGAGGTTTAGGCGATAGGAAACACATTAGTGTGTACAAATATCAAACATGTAATTACTAAATGGGTGAAAATCGCTTGTATCCATAATGGGCAGCATTAATATATACCCACATGACGCCTCATTGTTACTTTGTAATTCTACTCCACTACAATTCAGAGGATAACCTGGTATTTTTACTCCACTACATTTATTTTAGTTACTTTGCAGATTCTGATTAATGATGTGAAATATAAACAACCCTTAGATCAGACTTTAGTTACACCTGAGTACAATTCAGGGAATGTGATTGTCAAGTGCCAACAATCAGGAGAGATATTTGATAGTTGGAAGACTAAACATTTAACTGCAGATGTATAAAGTATATTAATTACTCGTTATTCTCTCCTAATAGTTAATTAAAAACTGTATATAATTGCTATTTTGCACATCCCTTTCAAGATTTCCTAAGGTTTATTAACATATCATATACACAACTACAGTGTAGTTATGCAACAGTGCTTCACAAGACATCTATCAATATGTGTGTATACCTCCACCATTAAACTGTCAAATTCTGCACATTTCTTATACTATCTACATACATAAGAGTATAATTAATGTGTATAATATCAGCTAAAATAAGTGCTTCAACATAGTTAACATTGCAGTTAACAAAGCAATATGTTAAGTACTTTGTCAGGCTTAATATATCTATCTGTAGATAGATACCCCCAAAGCTTTTTTCTTATTTGATAGAAGACCTTAACCTAAAGTATTCTTAAATGTGTTAATAAAGTTTCTGTTTTGCACATCCTCATATTAATATCTTTGTACATCCAGCACTAAACTGTTTTATTGTAGAGATCACTTACAGTATCTTCTTGATTTTTTATATTCTATATTTCTATCATTGACCTTCTACTTTCCCCCTATGAAAGCATGTACTCTTAATATTTTTTTCATCAAATAATATTATTCAACAAAAATAATTCAACAACATGCTTTAACCACTAGGCGGTGCACACAAGGTACACACAGCATACTAATAATAACTTTGTATTATTAGTGTAGGACACTTGTATTTATAACATCTGAAGATGTGTAGTTTACTAGTTTTATTCATGTTTTTACATAATTTTACAGGATATTGCTCTACTATTTCTCATGTTTTACTTCTACACATTAATATCTGATTTGTAAAACATCACAGACAGAAAGGTATATCCATCATTTAATGGTAAGCTATCGAAATTGTGATTCCATAGATGTGTCTCCCATCACCCGAATCCCCTGACTATTCTCTAAACTCAGTATTTACATTCTTATATTCAAAGAAAATCAGTAATATCTTTAAAAACTACAAGTCTTTTTCTATCAGCTATGCACCGTTATGATGTAAATATACCAATTGGATCAAATATAAAAGTCAGCCAAATTACTATTGATACTGCGAGGAGACGTTTTTTGTGATGCAAGATGTTGTTTAATTGCTGATATATTTATGATCCACGTCACATATTCAGTTTTGGCGGTAGTTCTCCTCTTTGTCCAGAAGTCTTCTCATCAGGGCTCTATAAATAAAGAACATACAGCAGATGTGTAATATTTAATGCAGCAGAACCGTGTATTACAATGCAGTTATGTGATGACTTCCAAAGAGAAAAGCAAGAACACTCAGAATAAAGTATTATTATTATTTTTTTAAATGTTTTCGGATATCATATCGCATTAACATCATATCCCAACATGCATTGCGGCTAAAACATCCAATCAACGAGCTTCAAGCTGAGGATCTTGGGAAATCTGTTCAGTGGGTTTGTGGTGTGTATCGCTCGAAATGTCCCTTATAGGCCTACGTCTGTTTCCGGTGACTTTATTTACGGCTAAAAAGCATGCTAAAAAGCCCAAGATTATAGAATTAAACGAATAAATAAAAACAAGGATACTTGTGTGTTATTGTTGAGTAAATAACAGTGTGTTATTTAGAAAAGAATAACAAATTAGATGGAAAGTGTTGTGCACCGCCAGAAGTGTTAAGTCAGTCATGTTTCATGTTGTTTATTTTGTATTGTTTTTCACTTCCTGTTTTGTTTTTGTCACGTCTCATTTCAGGTCCCTTGACTCCCTTTCCTTATGTGCTCTCCCGCCTTCATCAGCGTCAGCCCCGCCCCTGATTGTTTCACCTGTGTCTCGTTGTTGAGTGTTTAAATTCCCCAGTCTCACAGTGTTCAGTGTCAGTTCGTCTTGTCCTGTCCTCATGTCAGAACTCTGCTCGTCAGTATTTGTTTCTCTTGACACTTACCTTGATTCATGCTCCTGAAAACTTTTTGTAAGTTTTGTTCCTCACGTTGTGAGCTTTTTTTGTTGAGCCTTATTGAAGCTCTTTATTTTTTGTTACCTCGCAAAGACTGTTTTTTCTTTTTGTATATCTTTTTAGCAAATAAAGAATATTAGTTATACTTTATCTCTGGCTCCCGGGTCGTGCATTTGAGTCCTTTCTTCCTTGTGTATCTAAGTTCGTAACAGAAAGGGCTCTGAGCCCCATTTCTTTTCCTCACAGATGGCAAAAAAAGTCAGACATTATACGATTTAAAATAAAAACAAATAAATAGAAAGATAAAACACTGGCATGTAATTTACATTAGAATAAATAGAATGGTTTTGAATAATAGATGAGAGTAAAATCTACATCACTTTACAGCCCCGCCCACTTTGGGGGAAACCAACGCTGTCATTTGAACGGCGATCAAGCCTGAAGCCACAGAGCTCTTCTTTTACTGTCCTTTCTTCTTAGAGGAAGTACAGAAACACGTAACTATGGATTTATTTTAATGTTTGAGGTGCAATAAACGACACAGCAGCTTTTTGGCATGTTAAAGCTATTATTTTCTGCCTCGCTCATGAGAGTAACAGCTGGCGAAATTACAGCCTCGCCAACTGATTTCAAATGTGTGCTCTAAAAGGATATTTATAAATGACTATTATCATTATCATAAGCAAGACAATAAATGGCAAAGATGTGTTGAAAATAAACGTATTTGATATACGTTCATAACGAACATAGCGTGGGAGAAAATACTTTTCTTGCTAAACGTAATTGAGAATGCAGTTTAGTTCTGTGGGAACGTAATTTTTAGGAGACAGGGTTGCCATAATACATTCTGATGAAAATTACAAATGATTATGAATACAAATAAAATAAAAGAAGCCTCCCGTGAGACTTTAACATGCCACCCAAGGCATGGAGAGGCAGACGGAAGAAGCTGGCTGGTAAATACACCAAGAAGAGGAAACCAGGGGAAACTGAGGATTTAGAGGTCCAAGAACACAGCATTGAGTCTCCAAACAGAGAGAGGAAGGGGAGAAAATGCAAGAAATATATCGGCCCTTGTCCAACTAAAACTCCAGAGCGGTCCCCAGGCGGTTCCAGGTCTCATCAGTAGTCCCAAGAGTCTTGGCAGCATTCACCTTCTCCCCCTCCTCCTCATAACAGACATCCCGAAACCTCGGAGGATGAAGGTAAATATTTCTAACTTATTTTTGGTATGGATGGGGGGCAAGTGGGCCTAAAGTGGGCAAGGGCGACAAAGGGAAAGGCAAGGCCCAGAAGGAGAACCCACCCCCTGGTGCATAATACCCTCCTGGGACCCAAGGAAAAAAAGTGTCTTCCCATTTCCTTTTTTTTGTGATACTTATTTAGGGTTAAGAAAACATCTTGCAGTTAAGACTTTTTTTATTTATTTGTATTTTTAAATGTTACAGTATGTCCACTGTAGAGGACGTCGGGACCATATTAGTTTGAAAAGACAGCCAAAATGATCAGACTATGTAACGTTTTATGGTTATAGAGTGATATTAATACAATAATACATTCACCTTTATTTAAAACATGAATAAGTAATTGATCTGAACATTGCTGTTTATTTGGTCACTAAAAAACTAGTTTGTTTTTTGGTGAATCTTTCCAGATCTTCAAAAACTGTGTAGTCAATGTAGTTGGAAAAGTACCTCATTGACTCCAGTCGGCACGTGCTATATGGCTCATCTCGACTAGTTTTATGGACATGTGGTCTCCATTTGACCATGCTCATAGAAACAAAGCTTGCATTCCTGAGGCAATTCTCATTTTTCATGGCTCCACTTAAAATAAAAACAACAATTAGACATACGTGCTACTCTTGGCCCACATAGGGCCATGTCTTTCAAGCTCGTGCATCTGTGCGCTCATGGAGCCTCCTGCATCTTTCCCCCCCTTCTTCTTGACCCTCTTCTATCCCAGGTGTGAAAGCCTCATCTCTCTCATCATCAGAGAGCTCAACATCTTAATCTCCCTTAACTATCTGGTACAGAAAATGTCTGCTTCAGTTCCATCTCCTGCAACAATATTGAGTCATAAAGTCCACGAAGATGATCCTGACGTCCACTAGAATGGACATTTATAAAAGGGCTGTTATTTCAAAACTTGAATTATTTAATTGCTATTATTATAGTTCCTCACATGTTAATAAACAAGAACATATATGATTTTCCTGGTAAAAATTACAACTATTCAACAATATTTGACTCCTCCTGCTTCTATAACATTTTGTTTTTGGTATGCCAGCCATCTTTGATAAAAAGAAAGAGTAACTTTCCAGCATGCAATTTTAACCAATGACATATCACTGGAAAGACCAGGATGTCCTCTGTACAGTACATCAGGGGTTGATAGAGTAGCTCAAAAGAGTAAAAGGAGATGCATGTTAACAAAATGTACACTACAGGTCCCAGGAGGATACAGCTTCACAGAGGCGCAGGAGGAGGCAATCGCTCGCTGGGTGGAGAGTAACAAGCTACTGTATGACATGAAGGACAAACAGTACAAAGACAAGGCATTAAGGAGGCACCTATGGGAGGGAAAGGCTGCAGAGTATGGGTTGGATTGTAAGTATAACATTTTTTTTACATTTCAATTACTTTGAAATATTTCAAATCTATTTCAGATACTTGACATACATTGCTGTCAACAAAGATTTTAATGATTGTACTAATTATTTGTTTTGATTTCTGTCATTGCAGATCATTCAATTCTGAAATGGTACCACACACAGAGGAATCGATTCTCGAAGCTGCGGGAGGGCCAGCCAAGAAGAAATCCCAGAAGAGGTCCGGTGATGGTCTGTGGAGTGGTAACGAGGAGGACCCCATCCTTGCTGAGGTGGCCAGTGAATATGACAGTGACCGTGACAAGTTCATCCGCCAGGTCTTTGGGTTTCTGAAGCCACACATCAGACGTCACAAGAAGAATACACCAGCTAGTGTGAGTATAAATTAAATTCAAACTGAACTTCGTCGAACATTTTCAATTTCCCAAATGTTTGTTCTCCAAATATAACTTTCAAATGTACTTATGTTTGTTTTCTATTTTTGTCTTTGCAGTTTAAGGACAAGTTGGCCCTGGCTGAGACGGGTGAGTTGGCTGGGAGTGACGACAGTACCATGGCAGGCAGTGTTGCAGACGAACCCAGGGAGCCCACCAAGAAGTACACTGGCTACCCTACACCGAGACCTCCTTCCAGGACAGGAACAGCTGCTGAGGACCAACCCGAGTCTCCTACTATGGAGATGAGAGTTACCAGAGCATTATCCTGTGATCTCCAAGATAGGCCGGTTCAGTTCATAACTCAAGAGCAGCAAGTCAACAGGGCCACTTCTTTCTGCAAGTACCTGGAAACTGAACTGGATCGTCTGCATGATGCCTGCCTGGAACCTGCGTATGAGGAGATCACCACAGTTCTTAACCAGTAAGTATATAAAATTGCATACATTTGAAATTCATGTATTTGATGTCACACATTTTATTGCATGCTACATTTGAGCTTGTATTAATCCTATGCTGTTTGTTTTCGTCTTTCCAGTTACCGGAAGATGTCCAGACAGTTCAGGATGAGGGAAGCGTCTGGTGACCAGATCAGTCCCTTCGAAGATGTTCCGTCGGCATTCCAGTTGCAGCAGCCGCAGCAGCAGAGGCCAGTTGCTGTGATCCCAGTTAGGGCTGGGCGATATATCGAGTTTACACGATACATCGTGGATTGGACTACATGCGATGTCGTAAATGACCACATCGTGAACATCGAGTATTATGTTGCCAAATCAGTTTCCCGCCGCGGCCAAAATGAGTTTTCCTTTCTCCCTCTTAGACACAGTCACACAAGCAGGCACACACGCAGGCTCCTCCCAACTTGCACACAAACATTACACACACGCACAGTGACAGAGAGGCATTTGTTTTGAGGAGAGCGAAAGAAAGGTTAGCTAGTTTAAACCTTAGCACAACATGTTAATTTAAAGAAGGAACGACTATGGAAGATAGAGGTGCCGAGGCTGACGAACTTGTTCAAAAAAAGAACAGCACTGGTTCCGTAATTTGGCGGTGGTTTGGTTACCATAAGGATGACGTTTCTCAAACAACGGTAATCTGTAAAATATACAGCAAATCCGTTGCCGCCAAAGGTAGTAGTACCTCAAATTTGTTCCAACATCTAAAAATCCATCATCCACTACAAAATGAAGAGTGTGTTAAACTCAGAATATCAATATCTGGTCCCACACAAACGCCTAAGCAACCAGCCAAGATAAAAATTACTCTGGCTTCTTCTTTTTCAAAATCAGTCCTGTATGACAAAAAAAGTTCAAAATGGATAGAAATCACTGCTGCAGTGACTCAATACATTTCCAAAGACATGGCCCCAGTCAGTGTGGTAGAAAAGCCGGGTTTTCAAAAACTCGTGAAGACATTTGACCCAAATTATAACTTGCCTGGTCGAAAATATTTTGCGGAGAAAGCTCTGCCAGCCTTGTACGTTGAAGTGAGAGAAAAAGTAACAAACCAGCTTGCACACAGGGTCCCGTGGCGTGCAGTTGTGATGCTCCTAGGCTCCTTCAGCTTCATAAAGGGACGCAAATAGCTTTCAACTGATTGCAATGTATTCCCATCTGCTGCGGGACTTGACGCTCATGGAAGCACGGCATTCTTCTTCTTCTTCTTCTTCTCTTTAATGGCGAATCGCTTCCACTTGGAGCATATATCGCCACCTACTGTTTAGTTATTAAATGTTCCTACTAAATCCTTGTCCTCAGACCAGTGCTTTTGAGGAATTTGAAGATCAGCTTGTTTGCTTCATTTCTTGATTTACTTTCAAATATTGCCTTGAAATCCATGTCCTTGATGTTGAGTTGTTCCAGTGCAGTTTTCAGAATGAATCTTTGTCTGTTATAGTCTGGGCAGCTAAAAAATACATGATGTATTGTCTCTGGTTGTTGGCAACCATCACAATTGCCATTTGGATGTTTTCCAATCAGATGCAGTGATGAGTTTAGTCCAGAGTGTCCCAATTTTATCCTGCTGTTGATGCTCTGCTCTCTTCTACTACTCCCCCAAGTGCTTCCTGTTCCTACTTCCCTTTGTATCTGATATAAATGTCTTCCTTTGGTGTTACTGTCCCATAGTTTTTGCCATTGTTGCTTGATAACCACTTTAGTAAAAGATTTGACTTCTGCTCTACTGATGGGTACCATAATATCAATCTGGTTTGCTTTCAAACCACATTTTGCCAGTTGATCCACTACTTCATTCCCTCTAATACCCACATGCGCTGGAACCCACACAAATTGAACAACAATTCCCAGATGAACTAACCTAAACATGCTTTGTAAAATTTCATGTAAAATATCCTGACGACATTCTGAAGAGAAGTTGTTTATACTCTCCAGAGCTGCACTGGAGTCAGAGCAAATGACCACTCGCATTGGCTGTATTTCCTCTACCCACTGAAGTGCTAGAGAGATAGCCATCATCTCTACTGTATATACTGCAATGTGATCACTTGTACGCTTTCCCACTTTGACTTTTAACTCAGGAACATAAAATGCACAACTCGTTAGACCATTTTCTGGATTTTTGGATCCATCAGTAAATATTTTTATAAAGTGCCCATATTGTTCATGTAGAACAGTGTTCACATAAGCCTGTACATTGAATTTGTTTTTCATTGAATGTACCCGTTTCAATAGTGATAAATCTACTATAGGTTGAGGTAGCAACCATGGTGGAACAGCTGATAACAACACCGTCGGACTAATATTCCATTCCTTAACTTTGAATTCCTTACATATTTCCAAAACACAAAAACAAAAACTTTCTTTTTTAATTTTGTTACTTTCCCAACTTGTTTGTACAGTTTGTTTAGTAGGGTGAGTATCTTTATGACCCTGTAGATTTGCCCAGTAATTAACAATTAACTGCTTTCTCCTCAAAGAAATAGGTACTTCTCCGACCTCTACCTGAAGTGCCGACACTGGTGTAGATCTTACTGCCCCACAGCATATCCTTAGTGCTTGTGCCTGGACTCTATCTAATTTTTGAAGAGAAGAGTATGCAGCTGACCCATACACTATTAGTCCGTATTCTATGGCTGATCTAATTAAGGCCGTGTATACGTTCCTCAAAGCAGCTTTATCAGCCCCCCACTTAGTGCCTGCCAAGCACCTCATAACATTTAAAACCCTTTTACATTTATCTACGACTTTATCAATGTGAGTACTCCATGTGACTCTCTCGTCCAACCATATTCCCAGAAATTTAAATGTCTTCACTTTCTTTAGATCTTGTCCATAAAGTTTTAACCTAACCTCCTCACCTATCCTTTTCCTCGTAAAAAATAAAGTTTCAGTTTTTTCCAGCGACAATCTAAACCCCCATGTCAGAGACCAGCTTTCAATTTCCCTAATGGCTTCCTGAATCTTAGCCACAATATATTTTACATTTCTGCCCCTTTTCCAAATAGCTCCATCATCTGCAAAAAGTGACTTACCAATGTCAGATCCTACTTGTGTATATATATCATTGATCATGATAGAAAATAAAAGAGGACTGATGACCCTCCCCTGCGGGGTTCCATTTTCAACTTCATGCCTTCGAGAATATGACTTGCCAACTCGGACTCTGATGGCACGGCCAAACAAAAAATCCCTAATCCAATTATACACATTACCTACCAGACCCATAATGTCCAGTTTTATTAATAATCCTTCCTTCCACATCATATCGTAAGCTTTTTCCACATCAAAGAATACAGCTACAACACACTCCTTGTTCGCTTGGGCTTTCCTGACTTCAGACTCCAGGCACAGCAGTGGATCTAAAGTACTCCGCCCTCTTCTAAACCCACTCTGATAAGGAGTCATTAGTTCATTTTTCTCAATGTAGTATGTTAGCCTTTCTGTTATCATTCTTTCCATAACTTTACACAAGTGTGATGTCAGAGCTATAGGTCTATAACTGCCTGGACTGGTTGGATCTTTCCCAGGTTTCCTAATAGGAATAATGACTGACTCTTTCCATATTATTGGCAGCTTCCCTTTCTCCCAGATCTTATTGTACATCTCCAGCAGCTTTCCTAATGCAAAATCACTTAATTTGGTCAACATTATATAACATACATTATCTTTCCCAGGAGCAGTCATTTTACACTTACTTAATGCTCTTCTCAACTCTTGAATAGAGAAAGGTATATTTACAACACTCTGCGACGAATGTCTTTCTTCATATACATTAGGATGCTCATCTAACACTTCCTGCCTCCTGATCTTACCTTCTTCTGTCAAATTTTCCGAAGAATGAACTTTGACAACATTTTCAGCTAGAATTTCTGCCTTCTCCAAAGCACCAGTGGCAACTTCCCCTCCAATCTCTAATACTGGCAGGTTACTCTGCTGTCTTTTTCCCCTCATCTTCTTAATCATTCCCCATACTTTATCTAATGGTGTAGTTCTCCCAATACTTGAACAGAATCCTCTCCAACACTCACTTTTTGCTCTTTTAACAATGTTCCTTACCTGAGCCTGTGCCTTTTTATATTCTAATAAATTATGTAATGAATGTGTCTTTCTTAGCTTTCCAAACAGCCTGATTTTGTTTCGGATTGCATCATTACAGTCTTTGCTCCACCACGGTACCATCTTAACACATTTACCAAATTTCCCAGTTTTATTCCCAATAGTTTGATTAGCGCTTTTAATTATATTTGAAGTAAATTGCTCATTTATTTCATCAATTCTTTCTGCCATATCAATCTGATCCAATTCATTATCGCACAATTTAGCAAACATCTCCCAATTTGCTTTAGAAAAAGTCCATCTCATGATACCGTCTAGCTCAACCACATGATTTATATCAAACTTGATTATAATTGGAAGATGATCACTCCCAATATTGTTATTTGTCAATACTTCCCAACTGCTACCAGAAGCTAATTCACTTGTTACAAGAGTTAGGTCGATCGCAGACTCTGTTCCATCTCTAAAATTGATCCTTGTACCTTGCCCATTATTTAAACAAACTAATTCCTTTGCCTCCATTAAATCCTCCACCACCTGTCCATTGTAATCTGTTGATCTCCCTCCCCACATTGTATTATGTGCATTAAAATCACCACACCATATTATTTCATTTCCTTGGCAAAGACTGTCTAATTCCTCTATTCTGAGTTTATTACATGGATTATAAAAATTCAGGACACTAATTTTCCTTTTATTAATCCAAACTTCTACACCCACTATTTCTAAATCATGACTGTTCTTAAAAGTTAGTTTACTATAAGACATGACTTCTCTGATAAAGATTGCACATCCCCCTCCCTGGCCATCATTTCTATCTTGTCTTATAGCAGTATATCCCCCAATTATGAAGTCCAAATGAGTCTTCAGCCATGTTTCTTGAATACAAATAACGTCTGGTTTTTCTTTTAACTGATATATATAGGTCTTGAATTCTTGTCCATTTGCAATAAGGCTTCTAGCATTCCATTGCAGAATGAGAAAACCATTCATCTACTCAATCTGTGAATCATCATTATTGGTGGCTAGCATTTCATGTATCATTTCAACGGTTATATCATTTATCCCCAAAAATTCACCTGCTGCCTCCACTATTGTCTTCAGTCTTGATCTCTTTTTTGTCTGTTGTAACGCAACATTCACCACTTTTCCAATAAAGGCCACAAACTTGTACTTATTAACAATCAATGCATCCTCTCCTATCACACACTTATGTGAACACTTTGTGGGGCTTTCCTTTGCCTGTGGGAGTTTGGGAAAATCTTTTGAAGAGAAAATACTTGATGCTACTTGGGATTTCCTAGCTATGTTTAGTGAAACCTTTTCTGTTGCTTCAGCATATGAGACTTTATTTTGCACTTTGTATCTCTGCACCTCCTTGGCCTTTTTCTGCACTTCACAGCCCTGATACGCAGCACTATGTTCCCCACCACAGTTACAACATTTCACCTTAGCACCTGCAGTACAACTACCATATTCATGTTCCCCCGCACATGTTGGACACCTGGGCTTAGTTGCTTTGCAATTGTCTGCCACATGCCCAAACCTTTGGCACTTAAAGCACCGCAGAGGTTTAGGGATGAATTCTCTTACTGGAAAGCTCATGCAACCGATCATTATCTTCTGTTGCATTGTTTCTTCAAACTGAAGAAGAACAGACAAACTATCCACTATCTTACCTTGATACCTAGTAGGAAGACGCTTTACTACAGTCACTTTCCCCCCTTTAATTTCCTTCTTGAGTTCTTCTATGCCTATTTCTATGGGAACTCCACTGATAACTCCAAGTATTTTCCGATTTGCTCCAGGAACATGGCATTTAATTCGAACTTCATTCAGGGTCTTCATTTTCAGTAACTTTTCCTGTTGTCTTGCATTAATCAACTCAACCAACATCCGTCCTTTGCTCAGAAATCTTGCTTGTTTTATCGATCCAATTTCTTTGTGAATTGCTTTAGTCAGGGCCACTGGATGTAGCTTAGCTGCGGATTGCTCAACAAACTCCACAATCACTTTCCACTCTTCATTCTCAATCCTTTTCTTTACTTTCTTCAATTCATTCTGTGAATCAGATTCACTAAGACTGTCACTTGACATGTCTATCTTTTTTCTTGAAGTCTTTTTCCTTACTTCATTCCATCCTCCTTCAGATGCACTTTCCATATCCTCCTCTCCAGGACTCAAAGAAGCCATTCCACCAGCCGCTCTCAATCTCGCACTCACTTCAACGTTCACTCCTATCTCCGTCTACTCAGTCTCAGCACGTGTGTCCGCCAAATATCAAAAGCCCTGGTCAGCGGATCCGAGCCTCCAATATCAAAAGCCTAGCTTGAGCAAGCACGGCATTCGTTTGTGTCGGCTGCCCTTAAAGGCAATGTGAGCACCCATTCCCATTGGATAACGGAGAATTGTACACCCGGAAGTAAGTATTCCCCTTACTGTCGATTGATTTTACAGTGATATCTGCACTACTCATCGACTAAAAAACACCAGATTATCCTTGTTAATTACACAACATTGATTGGTTTAAATTGTGTGCAATGATTTTGTATTTTTCCCCTTCGATTCGGAGAAACAAATATCTTTTCGGAGTAAAGGATAGCAGAAGACACTACACTACCCAGAATCCCCAGCTATCGTTTAGGACTACACCAACTGCATTCCATTCATTCCAATGGCTTGCGTCTATGTCACGTGATCTTCAAATTTCTCCCTGCAGAAAAAAAAAACATGGCCGAACTTCGTTTTATTCTCGGTGGAAAATGCCTATTTTAAAGTTAGTTTGGCCATTAAAATGCGTTTTGATGTCATTTGATGCGAGAAATATGAGTTATTATTTCAGATTATGTGTGCAGTGGATGTACATGATCTTTAGTTTGCTAGTTATTACGAAGATTACTTCAGGAAATTGCGTCCATACAACTTTTTCATTGTTACCAAGGTGGTTGCTAGGGACGCTGCTATCGATATTATTTCTGTTATGTTGTGTAACTGTTTAATGGTGTTATCTTCATTGCTACCCCCTTCCCCGTCAATAGTGTTGGTCCACAGCGCAAACGTATTAGTTTAACAAAATCCGCATCTAAAGATACGTTATTTTCCCCTGTGCAATTCCAGTCTCACATCTCACATCACATCGTCATTAACAAATAGACCGAAAACATTTAAAAAAAAATAAAAAATACTTTATTCCGAGTGTGCTTGCTTTTCTCTTTGCAAGTCATCACATAACGGCATTGTAATACATGGTTCGGCTGCATTAAATATTACATATCTGCCGTAGTTGTCTATTTATAGAGCCCTGATGAGAACACTGCTGTATTTACACCATAACGGTGCACAGCTGATAGAAAGGGACACCTGGTGGTTAAAGCATGTTATTGAATTTCATTATTTTTACTATTAGATATTAATAGGATCCCTACAAAGTATATTCATTACTCGTTATTCTCTACTAGTAGTTAATTAAAGACTGTATATAATGACTATTTTGCACATCCCTTTAAAGATTTTCTAAGCTTTATTGACATATCATATTCACAAACGGTGTAGTTATGCAATGAATGAAAAACTTGGGTCGCAGGTTCCTCAATAGTGCATTACAGGACATCTATCAATATTTTTGCATACCTCCAGCAATGTTAACTATGTTGAAGCACTTATTTTAACTGATATTATACATATGTATTATAGTCTTATAAGATGTATGTAGATATTTCATCTCCGGCCTTGTCAAGTATTGAACAATCAATAAATAAAGAACACAGAATTATTAAATATAAAACACAGAATTTGTGTGATTATACTAAATGATTTACAAATAAACACCACTGC
Source organism: Notothenia rossii (assembly GCF_949606895.1). Classification (NCBI taxonomy): domain Eukaryota; kingdom Metazoa; phylum Chordata; class Actinopteri; order Perciformes; family Nototheniidae; genus Notothenia; species Notothenia rossii. The sequence goes on along the minus strand of NC_136909.1, from coordinate 59,068,136 downwards.
ATATTTACAACTGTTACACATGCTGATGTAACGCAAATCTTTCCAACTTGGGATCAATAAAGTATATCTTATCTTAAGATGATCGATGGCTACTGCCATATTTGCAAAGTTTGTCTCTGAGCCTTGACAAGTGCATGTTTCAAGCTTATCAATCAATGTAATGTAATGTAATGTTATCCATTAAAACCAGGAGGGGTCACAAACATAAGACCAGCTGTTAAATAAAGCTCTTCTGACCTTAGCTGGCATGTGGGTATATATATTAATACTGCCTATTATGGGCACAAGCAATTTTCACCCATTTATTAATTATATGTTTGAATTTGAGTGTTTCCTATCTCCTAAACCTCCAGGGATGTACACAGTTTAATACTGGTAACTTCTTATTATTGGAAATACGAAAACGTCTTTTAAAACTACAACTCCCAGTAGAGACGTGCCATAGATAGAGAACATGTTGCGAAACACAATAGCCAGCATGTGTAGTTCTGGGGACAGGGTGGGGGAGGGGGGGACGAGGTGGACCCGTTCAAATGCAGTTTTGGACGGTCTGCCGTGGTTCCATCCTATTTCAACTGCTGTTCGACGCTCGGCGTAACCCTCGGAGCACACTCTCCAATCACAGAGCTTGAAGACTGTCACGGGGTTTGTCGAGAATACTTACTTCCGGGTGTAATATTCTCTAAAGCAAATGAGCTGCTCTGACCCTCGGTCCTGACGGACTCCAACTTGTGTTTATTAATCAAACAAATAAATAAACACAAGGATAATTATGTGTAATTGTTGAGTAAATGGAGAATTGCACAGGGGAAAATAACGTAGGCTATCTATGCCACAATTTTAGATGCGGATTTTGTTAAACTAATACGTTTGCGCTGTGGACCAACACTATACATTGACGGGGAAGGGGGTAGCAATAAAGATAAAACCATTAAACAGTTACACAACATAACAGAAATAATATCGATAGCAGCGTCCCTAGCAAAAAGTAACAAGTAGTTAATAATAATAAAAGACATTAAGAAAAAGGGATCTTAAACAGTCATTAAAAAGCAACACAATCTACCCGCATTGCATTACTCTAAACGTGTAATAACGTGTTTTAACCAGTAGGTGGTTTGGGTTAAACAGCTGATTTACAGTGTTAACAAAATAAAATATACTGCTGTTTCTGGTTTAGTTTACGACGTATATATATTGAGTTATTGTTTTGATATTTGTAACACAAAAGCGATGGAAAAAAAACACAGCAACACAGAAAAGATGGTCTTAACATGACCCAGCGGTCTAGTAGCAATAATATCAAAACAAAATATTACTACTAACTTTATTGTGAAATTCAAACTGAACGGTAAAAGAATAGTTTCCGGTCTATTCTGAGCCCGATCTCTGTAGATAAATAAAAATAAAGAACTATACGACAGATGTGTAATATATTTAATGCAGCCGAACCATTTATTACAATGCATTCATGTGATGACTTTCAAAGAGTAAAGCAAGCACTGCTGAATAAAGTATGATTTTATCTTTTACGAAACGTTTTTGTTCATATGGAATGCAGTTGGAGGTCAACCAATCACAGAGCTTGATAACTAATCACAGGGTTTGTCAAACAGAGCCCATGGTGTAGTCCTAAACGATAGCTGGGGATTCTGGGAAGTGTAGTGTCTTCTGCCATCCTTTACTCCGAAAAAATATTTGTTTCTCCGAATCGAAGGGGAAAAATACAAAAGCATTGCACACAATTTAAACCAATCAATGTTGTGTAATTAACAATGATAATCTGGTGTATTTTAGTCGATGAGTAGTGCAGATATCACTGTCAATACTGCTAATATTATACCACTTAAAAATAAGAAATATGACTTTTGTTACTAAGAGTTCATACTTATTATACCTGTGTCACCTTTCACACTATAGCTGTGATCATGAGCTATGGGCTTTGTAGATACAGTTCCCGGGGTGAATCGTGGTGCAGGGGCCCTTCTCTTATTGACCACAGGGCGATACACGAAGATGGTGGGTATAGCCTCTGCTCTCAGCCTAGTCTTGCCCTTTTTTGTCTTGACAAACTGGTCTGCATCAAAAATGTGCCTGCGGAGTGACTTGAGGTTACTTCACATACAGAACAACTCAGTTTTGTCTGCCCACATACATATTCCATAGTGGTTGAATACACAGTATTAGGAAACACTTTATACTTACTGGACATGTTATACTCATTACATACTGTATATAAAATATGACCAAGAATGTGAGACAACTTTATAGAAATTCATATCACATCTGTTACTGATGCCATTTGTCATACTTTGTTAAACTCACAAATAATAAAGTTCCATAACTTCAGTTGGGAACAAAGACCACACCTTATCTCCCCAAGGCAATTTCCCATCCAATAGGTGTGCTATATAGGTGTGTATAACCCTGTCTCCTGTCTGTTACTCCCTCTTTCAGCACAAGAACCAGAGGGGGATTCAAAGGAGCCTGAATACCTGCACTGAGACCCTCTCCTTGCACCCTGAGTCTCAACTCTCAGTGTTTTTCAAGCCTTTCCCTGTTTTTTTGTATTAAACAAAACATTAAGCTTTCCCAATGGTGTGGTTTTCGTTTTGTGAAAAAGTGCAAATGCATTGTTTGTATATAATATCCTCACATATTATTTTGCTCTTGGTCGTGAAATTGCTCCTGCTGACTTGAGCCAGCCATTTTTTCCTCCGCTCTGTGTCAGTGGGGAAGCCGTACATTCGTACTCCTTTCTCTGAGCGATTTGAGCATCCCCAGGCAGCACAGCAAACCATGGTGGCGACTAGGAGGCAGCACAGCAAACCAGGACAACACGGAGGAAAAGGCACAGACAAACTGCATGATATGCTATTCAATGTTTATTGAATTCCATGTATTTGCAATGGATGTTCCTAAAACAACACATTTAACATCATCATGCTGCTGCTGCTGCTGCTGCTGCTGCTGCTGCTGCTGCTAGTCCTTTGATAGTCACCTGTCGGTCTCCTGTCCTTTCTGAAAGCCATAAAGATGACATTAGTCGTTTAGATAACTTGTGTCCTCAATTACCATGGAATTACTGAAACTACCATGAATTTAAGAAAATGGTAGAAATTAATCTAATCTGAATTTTGAAGTATTCCTTTAGATCCCCTCTCTCTAAATATATCAATAAACATTAGAAAGTGATGCTCCTGACTACCATACAAGTTTAAGAAGATAATATTGGTTTTAAAGAATTCAAAGCTATAAACAGCAACAGGCTCTTTAACCAAGGCACCATTAGCCTAACATGTAAACTAGTTGTTCACACTAATCCTAATATCACTTAATATTAGCAAATTCTATTTTATTTTTTAAAACATTGATGTAAATACATACACATATCGATTTGTTGTATAAATATTGCAAATCAAAACCTTTATTCACTGAAAGTTACCAAAAAATCGTAGTTCTATCTCGTTATCAATGCATTCACATTGCCTGCCATGAACTTCCGGGGAACGATCCTCGTCTGCATGAACCACGTGACGATAACCGTTTTTGGACTTCCGCTGTCGTAACTCTTCTATCTATACGGCGCTGGGGCAGCCGACACAAACGAATGCCGTGCTTCCATGAGCGTCAAATCCCGCAGCAGATGGGAATACATTGCAATCAGTTGAAAGCTATTTACGTCCCTTTATGAAGCTGAAGGAGCCTAGGAGCGTCACAACTGCAAGCCACGGGACCCTGACCAAACGTCGCTCCTGGACGATTAAGGAGTGAGAGTGTGTTGGTGAGCCATATCTCAGCTTGACCGTTCATTACGTCGACAACTGGGAGTTGAAGAGTGCATGCCTCCAAACGTCCTTTTTCCCGAAGGATCACACAGGCGAGATAATAGCGCAAGGTTTACAAGAGGCTCTCCTGTCATGGAACTTACCAGAGGCTCGTCAGGTGTGTATCACCATAGATAACGGGAGTAACATCGTCAAAGCTGTGAGCCTCAATAAGTGAAAAAGACTGCAATGTTTTGGCCACCGGCTGCACCTCGCAATTGGTGAGTAGGCTATCTGTCTGCCTGTTTTATTTTTTTAATATCAGCGATGTTACAACCATACTTGTCAACCCTCGCGATTTTCGCGGGAGACTCCAGATTTCATTGCCCTCTCCCGGTTTCCTCCCGAGGTCATATTTCTCCCGCATTTCTGACATAATCAGATTTACTCGGTACTGCTTCCACTCAGACTTTAATACAGCTACACCATTGTTTGGTTTCCATGGTAGCGCGTCTCTTTAGTAGCGCGCGCAACTAAGGGTGAGTGAAATATATCATAGAAAACTACGGTGGCCCTGAAGTGCAAGACACCGCAGCATTTCACAAAACGCCACAGCATTTCACAAAACGCCGCAGCATTTCACAAAACGCCACAGCATTTCACAAAACGCCACAGCATTTCACAAAACGCCACAGCATTTCACAAAACACAACAGCATTTCACAAAACGCCGCAGCATTTCACAAAACGCCGCCGCAGCATTTCAGAAAAAACCACAGCATTTCACAAAACGCCGCAGCATTTCACAAAACACCACAGCCTTTCACAAAAAACCACAGCATTTCACAAAACACCACAGCATTTCACAAAACACCACAGCATGTCACATTGGACGGAAAGGGTATTCCTTAGGGCAGGGGTCTCAAACTCAAATTACCTGGGGGCCACTGGAGGGGGAGCCTGGCTGAGGTTGGGCCACAAGTACTCAAGTATTTCTTAAAAAGGGTGTTTAGTATTAAAAAAAAAAAAAAAAACGGTTCCAATTTTCTCAATATTTATTAACAGTTCATCAACAGTTCAACAACATTCTCAAAGTGCATAAACAGAACATAAATAAATTCCTCTGAAAAAATATATATATATATATTTTTTTAATTTAACCTTTTAGAAAACAACTGTTCCAACCTTCACAGTATTTATTATTACATAACAGTTCCTCAACAGACATTTATTATTATTATTAAATTTGTATTGCACTGTCAACAATCTCAAAGTGCATGAACAGTAATTATAAACATAAATTCCTCTGAAAAAAAAATTAATTTTAATTTGACCTTTTTTACCCAGGGAAGTAAGAACAAGTCTCTTTTTTAAAGTGAACAATGAACAGTTCTTCAGAACATAGGACTCTCTTGTCTACTTTTTGCAGCCAGAGACCTGACAGCGCTTCCTCTCACACAGCTGAGCCACATTTGGCTTGAGGGAAGAGGCGGTTGAAACTCTCAGTATGGCTTGAAGATGTGCATCTGTAAGTCTGCTCCTGTGCTTGGACTTGTTGAAGTTCATGGTGGAGAAGAGCTTTTCACATAGATATGTGCTCCCAAAAAGGCACATGGTCCTCTTGAACATCCTGGACAGCTCAGGGAAGGTGGCGGGCAATTCTCTCATAAACTGTCCAAGCTTCTCTTCATTCCCATTCACATCCCTGAACTTGGCTTTGAGATCAGAACTGCACTGTAGGTCAATGAGCTCCATTTGAAGCACAGGGGGAGCATCTTCCACATCAAAGGAAAAGGGGTTGGCAAAAATCTGAAAGATGGACTTGTGTGTTTTAAAGTCTGCAAACCTGTGATTAAACTCCTCCTGTAGCTTCACAATGGCTTCAACATACTCCTCACAACTGAATGGTGTACCTTTGTCTGCAAGTGCCTTGCATGCTGGGAAGTGGCAGAGGTTTTTCTGAGAGACCTGGGTTTTCCATAAGACCAGTTTTGTGGAGAACGCTTTCACATTATCATAGGCAGCGCTGACCAGCTGGCCTGGGCCCTGTAGCTTCTTGTTGAGCACATTCAGCTCATGTGTGATATCGACCAGAAAAGCGAAGTCCATGAGCCACTTTGGGTCACTTAGCTCAGGAACCTCCATCCCATCCTGCTCCATGAAGGCTTTCACTTCATTCCTTAACTCAAAGAACCGCTTTAGCATGTTCCCTCTGCTGAGCCAGCGTACCTGAAATCAAATTAAATTAAATTAAATTAATTGTCTTCATACACTAACAGGTAAGAAAGAGAAGGAAAAGAAAAAGAAAGAATAACCTAACAGAAAAAGAACACTTAACGAGAAGAGTGTGTGTGTGTGTGTGTGTGTGTGTGTGTGTGTGTGTGTGTGTGTGTGTGAGTGAGGAGCAGAGGAAAAAGTGAGAGCTGTCAGATAAGTTTGTGTTATGTTGTTGTAGTTACGTCGGGTCGGACGCTACAATATCAATAACAACGTGTGTTTAACATCAACGTCGGACGTGAAATAGCCACGGAGCGAAGCCAGTTTCCTTTCGGCCCCGTTAACCGATTGTGCCAGATGAGCCAGAGCGCGCACCTCTGCGCCACCTCTCGCGGTGCGCGATTTGTGTTTATTCATCTTCACAGAGCGCAAGAGAGATTAACACACACATTGACACAGGCTACACATAGCCACAGACACACAGCTGAGGGTCCGAGGCGCTTGCTGACCGGGCGGCAAGGAGAAATGCGCATCTGGTGGTGCCCCCCCTTGTGTGCGCGTGTGTGTGTGTGTGCGTGAGTGTGTGTGTGTGTGTGTGTGTGTGTGTGTGTGTGTGTGTGAGTGTGTGAGTCTGAGACAGACAGAGGGGGGACAGAGAGAGGGGGGGAGAGGGGGGGGTAGAGAATATAAGAAATATTAACAGACCGAGAGAAGGTATACGTAAACAAGGAATATTTACCTCTGTGAAGTACAGAACATCTTCGTACGCTGACTCGATCTCCTCCAGAAAAGCCCGGAACTGACGGTGCTTTAAGCCCTTAGATCTGAGTCGATTTATGACCTTCACCACAACAGACATCACGTGTTTAAACTTTAGGCATTTGCAGGCTAGGGCCTGCTGGTGGATGATGCAGTGCAGAGCGATTGCCTCCTCCACACCCTCCTCTTCCAATTTTTTTTGCACAAGTGCAACAAGTCCATTCTTCCTCCCTGTCATTGAAGGCGCTCCGTCTGTAGTTATCCCAGCCAACCTTTTCCATGACAGACCAGCATCCGAGAGGGCATCACACAGCTGGCGGAATATCTCCTGCGCAGTGGTTTGGCCACACATAGGGATAACCCTGAGTAATTCCTCCGTTACATGAAACTTATCATCTACACCACGGACGTATATGGCCAGTTGGGCAGTGTCAGTGGTGTCTGTGCTCTCATCCAGGGCCACTGAGTAAGCACGGAAGTCTTTGACTTTGTCACGTAGCTGGCCATAAATGTTACCTGACAGCTCGGTAACACGCTCTGCCACTGTGTTAGGTGACAGGCTGATGCTGGCAAACTGAGCTCTCTTTTCGGGGCAGACAATACTCGCAGCCTGCAACATACACTCCTTAATAAACTCGCCTTCTGTAAAAGGCTTTCCTGCCCTAGCGATCATCTCGCTCAGTGTGTAGCTGGCCTTTACTGCTTTATCAGCCTCGTCGGTTGGTTTCCTAAAGAGAGTTTGTTGCCAGGTGAAACATTTCTTTAGGTCTGTGACTCGCTTCTCCCTCTCATCTCCCCGGTATTTCGCATACTCCTCGGCATGCCTCGTTAAGTAGTGGCGTCTGATGTTGTATTCTTTGACAACGGCAACTTTTTCAGCACATACAAGGCAGGTAGGGGTTCCCCTGTGCTCAACAAATAAATATTCTAACTCCCACCTTTCATGAAATTGTCTGTGGTCATCGTCGACCTTTCTTTTCCCAGTGGGTTTTGAGAGGGACATGATGTGATGAATGAGGACCGCTACGCTTCCACTTGGTGTCACTCCGTTGCTTGCTGCGTTTCCTAGCAACCCGGCTGGCTGCCTGCTATGGTAGCCCATGTGGGCCAAAGCGCGTTTGGTAAAGACACGCGGGCCACATTAACATTACATACTGATGTCCACTCGGGGGCCACAAAATGTCGGCCGGCGGGCCACAAGTGGCCCGCGGGCCTTGACTTTGAGACCTCTGCCTTAGGGAGAACACTTCTTGTTTGTGATTGGACAGAGCCAGCCAGAGAAGCACTGCTGTGATTGGTTGTTAACTTGTAGTCAACAACAATTTCCAAAATAAAAGCATCTAAATAAAACAGGACGTTTTAAATTACATTTAAGACACACAACCAGACCCGGCGTCATGGGCGGGCCACATGGGGCCGGGCCCGCCCATCCAGGATTTGGGCCTGCTGTTTTAATCAGGGCTGAATAAAACATTTTAATTGTTTTATTATCATGTTTATTGTTGTTATTTGTTGGGCTTTGTCCTAATATTTATTTTTGTATTATACTATGTTGAAAGATTAGTTTAATATCATTTTTTAATTTTGCTAGGAAATTCTGAATGAAATTCTGAATGAAAGGCTGCGCGCAAGACTGGTTTTTCACTGGGCTGAGTCATGTGGGTTTTTGAGTGAGATGCGACACAGCAGCCTGTCAGTTTACTCCTGCTAGGTTAGTTTGGCTATTATCATTTATATTTATCTGCAACGATGGATATCAGGAAGTGGTTCACGAACAAAAAGAACGCACAAAAGGAATATGGCAACTCAGCGCCAGATGCAGGCACATTAGAATAAATCAGTTACGTTACCAACGAGCTAGCAAGCTCAAGGGAGGCTGGCAAACAATTCTATTTTGAAGAGAAATTGACTCTCAAACCGGCTCTTTCACAAACTCCTGCTCTGTGCGCAAGAAGACCGTCTCTCTCTCTCTCTCTCTCTCTCTCTCTCTCTGCTGCATAAACATGGCTGAGTCAGCGATAGCTTTCGAGGGGTGGAGGTATGCCCATTATTTTTGAGTTTGTCCGAAGAATAGAAAGGAATGTGAATGTGAGGTGCAAACTGTGTCCAGGCCAGAAGCTGTTATCCACTGCTGTAAACACCATGTCAAACCTCAACAAACACCTGCAAAGAACCCATGCTAAGGTGAAGCTAATAGCCAGAGTGGGATGTTGTGAGTGCGCCGAAGCAGCAACAATTAGATTTTGGAGGACCGGTAACCAAAGATGGACAGGCTTGTAGCATCCTTCATAGAGGAAATGTTGCCCATTTGCACAGTGGAATCACCATCGTTCAGACATACAGGACTGTCTCAGAAAATTAGAATATTGTGATAAAGTTCTTTATTTTCTGTAATGCAATTAAAAAAACAAAAATGTCATACATTCTGGATTCATTACAAATCAACTGAAATATTGCAAGCCTTTTATTATTTTAATATTGCTGATTATGGCATACAGCTTAAGAAAACTCAAATATCCTATCTCTAAATATTAGAATATCATAAAAAAGTATACTAGTAGGGTGTTCAACGAATCACTTGAATCGTCTAATTAACTCGAAACACCTGCAAGGGTTTCCTGAGCCTTGAAAAACACTCAGCTTGGTTCAGTAAACTAAATCACAAGTATGGGGAAGACTGCTGATCTGACTGCTGTCCAGAGGACCGTCATTGACACCCTCCATCAGGAGGGTAAGACACAAAAAGAAATTTCTCAAAGAGCAAGCTGTTCACAGAGTGCAGTTTCAAAGCACATCCACAACAAGTCTGTTGGAAGGGGGAAATGTGGCAGGAAACGCTGCACAACCAAGAGAGATGACCGCAGCCTTAACAGCATTGTGAAGAAGAGTCGCTTCCAGAATTTGGGGGAGCTTCAAAGACAGTGGACTGAAGCTGGAGTCCAGGTATCAAAAGTCACTGTTCACAGACGTGTCCGGGAAATGGGCTACAATAGCCGTATTCCCATGGTCAAGCCACTTCTGAACTCAAGACAACGGAAGAGGCGTCTGACTTGGGCTAAGGAAAAGAAGCACTGGACAGTTGCACAGTGGTCCAAAGTCCTCTTTTCAGACGAAAGCAAGTTTTGTATTTCATTTGGAAGTCAAGGCGCCAGAGTCTGGAGAAAGGCTGGAGAGGAGCAAAATCCAAGTTGCTTGAAATCCAGTGTGAAGTTCCCACAGTCAGCGATGGTTTGGGGAGCCATGTCAGCTGCTGGCGTTGGTCCACTGTGTTTCATCAAGCCCAGAGTAAATGCAGCTGTGTACCAAGAGATTTTAGAGCACTACATGCTTCCGTCTGCTGAAAAGCTCTATGGAGATGAGGAATTGATTTTCCAGCATGATCTGGCACCTGCCCACAGTGCCAAAACCACCAGTAACTGGTGTACTGACCATGGCATTACTGTCCTCGATTGGCCTGCAAATTCCCCTGACCTGAACCCCATAGAGAATATGTGGGGTATTGTGAAGAAGAAGCTGAAAGACACCAGACCCAACAATGCTAATGAGCTAAAGGCCGCTATTGAAGCATCCTGGGCATCCATAACACCTCAGCAATGCCACAGGCTGATTGCCTCCATGCCACGCCGCATTGATGCAGTAATCCGTGCAAAAGGATTCCCAACCAAGTACTGAGTGCATTAATGGACATTTTCAAATGTTTGATTGTGTTTTGCTGTTATAAATCTTTTTTTTTTACTTGGTCTGAGGAACTATTCTAATTTTTTGAGATAGGATTTTTGAGTTTTCTTAAGCTGTATGCCATAATCAGCAATATTAAAATAATAAAAGGCTTGCAATATTTCAGTTGATTTGTAATGAATCCAGAATGTATGACATTTTTGTTTTTTTAAATTGCATTACAGAAAATAAAGAACTTTATCACAATATTCTAATTTTCTGAGACAGTCCTGTATACTGCGCAAAATACAGATAGCAGGAGACAGAGGACAGCCATGGTCAGAAAGGAAAACATTCAGGAGCTATCTGGATCAGTCTTGTGCGACAATGGAAACTGAACTAAAGAGAACACTTGAAACTAGCCGTCTGCGTGATCTGCCTGTGGGGAGGGGCGGGCCGGCCCTGCGAGTAAAGTAACGAGTTACTTTATGTAGAGAGTAACGAAGTAGTGTAATATGTTACTTTTTTAAAAAGTAATATGTAATATATTACTTTTTTTTTGTAACGACCCAATCTCTGATAATAAGACCGTCAACAGCTTAAAACCCCTCTCTTTCCGTAATAACAATTCACGAGCGCCTCCCTGCCCCCCCCCCTTGACAAATCTAGAGCATCTAACAACGATTTCCGTTATCGTGTTTCCATCTGGTGTCAATTTCGGGACAGTGTGACAGGGGCTTAACGGACTGAAATGACCCAGAAGTACCTCAGTGGCAGCCATGATAAGAGCCGTTCGAATTCTTTAGATCAGTGGTTCTCAACTGGTCAGACCTCGGGAACCACTTTTTACTTGGTCAATAAATCGCGACCCAACATTTTGAAGCACTCAAATCTATTCAACAAAAAAACATGCTGTGTATACGCTTTTCAGCATACAATATTAATACAAGTGAAGTACAGTGCATATATCCCTTCACATAACTAAAGTATGCTTTTAAAAAAGGTTTAATGAGATGATGGAATCAAAGCTTATAAAAAGGCACATATGCTGAAAACCCAACACCAGCAGGGGGGTCTGGGGGGATTTTTAGAAATACTAACATAAACTATGCATTCTGGTACACTCTGAGAAGAAAATAAATAAATCTATTACTATCCGACATATTATTAATATTTTATGCCATTGTTTGTTTTTCACTTTGTGCTGATATCTTGCTGCGAGAAGAGTAAAGAGGAGATAGTCTGTGTGACTTACTTCAAATTGTGGGTAAGGGTAGATAGTCCCCATTGTTCTGTGACCTGTCAATCATCAAACCGGGGGTCATATTTCATTATGTGTTCATTTTTATCTGAAGTTGTTCCCATGGATGTATAAAGAAGAGTTCTACCGCAAAGTTATTCTCCGTGGGGACTTCCGGCAACAATCTTGATTCTGATTGGCCAGAAGACTCGAAAAAACATCAGCAAAGATATTTTATTGGGAAGATGATCACTACGTGACAGAAGTTTTCAAAACCGTTTATGGTCTCCGGTACTTCCAGTCCAACGCCGACTGCATGCACAGCGTTAGAAAATCGGGCCTTCAAAATAAAAGTTTGACTTTCCCCCCGCCAAAAAAAAAGAAAAAGAATTCCAATTTTTTGTTTTTAAATTTCTTTTTCTTCACTCACACATCCGCGACCCACTCGAAACGGGCCCGCGACCCACCAGTTGAGAACCACTGCTCTAGATGATAGGAAAGGAGGTTTCAAACTTCCTTTATAACCTCCTTTAGCTTAGGAACCATTTTACCTTCCTTTAGGAAAGAAAAGGAGAAAATGCTGCCCCACAATGCCTTGCGGCCGCAGCATTTGCCATCACACAACAGTCGGCCGTTCACGGAAACAACCGATTGTGACAGAGAAATGATATCATGAAAGTTACGGTGCTTATAAAGCATTTTAAAACGTATGTGGTAACTTGCCAAAGTGCTTTGTTTTGAACGTTCATCAGTACTATAATCAAAAAGAGAAATATGAACGTTAGTTTTTACTGAAATGATCAAATAAAGTCAACATTTCACAGTCTTTACTGAGCTGTATGAGGTTTGTTCAACTTTTAAAAGATGTTTGAATGGTGATATGCACAGTGATAGATGTTAAGGACTAACGTTTATAATAAATACATTTGTATTGATTTTAAGAGATTTTCATAGTTCATACAATCTTACGTATTGGGATCATTTGTATTAATGTGGACCGGAGGGAGAGGGTGACGAGCATACGTTTCACTTTCCTTTTTTATTTCAATTCCAACTTTGGTCATGAAGAATATGTTTCTCTGTTGTCCACGTTCATAAAGCATCAAACAACAGCATCAGAGCACGGTGCAGAGTCTCTAGATGAGTCTGTCGTTCTTATTAAACATCCATGTTGTAGTCCGCCGTATAGAAAACTGTAGTTTTCATAGTTTCCCCACAGCAGCAGACGCACATTCATGACGTCCGCTGGCGCATCATAAACACGTCGGATAGTGAAAGTGCAGTCGGATTCTCTAAAGTACCGCAGTCTCTTCTCGTAAATCCTTTTGAATTTTCCTATACAGGTCAAGGAATAGACAATAGGGATAGACGATAGGAGCTGATTTTTTGACTGTTCGACTCCAACCCTAGTCTTATGCCGTTTCTCGACTTTGTTTTACAATTTTGGGTTCCCTGAAATGTCCTGTATGCTGTTATTCCATGTGAATTACCCTTTTCCCTCAACCTCGGCTGTTTGTACTCTTCCAGTTTCACATCAGCCTCAATTAATAATATGGGCTTAATTGGACACACTTGTAAGCTGGCTTGCTAAAGTGTTAGTAATGCAACAGACTCAGACATTTTTATTCAAACATACAGCTCCTATAGGTCATGTTTAGATGATTTCAGGTATTAAGTGCTCTTAAAGAACTTGTAGAATTGGAATAAATACATTTTCGCCATTTATTAATACGACCGTGTAACAAAAATACAAAGCATTCAAGTCCGAGATCCAGGACTTGGACTTATTCTTATCAGACTGTGCCCACAGAGTGTATTCAGTGACATCGATCATGGAGGATCCTTTGTATACAGTCTTGCCCTACGGAGACAGCTGGCTGGACGGGCTCCCCGGGGCCGGGGCGAGGTGCTTAGTGTGCTTAGTGCTTAGTGTGTGTGTGTGTGTGTGTGTGTGTGTGTGTGTGTGTGTGTGTGTGTGTGTGTGTGTGTGTGTGTGTGTGTGTGTGTGTGTGTGTGTGTGTGTGTGTGTGTGTGTGTGTGTGTGTGTGTGTGTGTGTGTGTGTGTGTGTGTGTGTGTGTGTGTGTGTGTGTGTGTGTGTGTGTGTGTGTGTGTGTGTGTGTGTGTGTGTGTGTGTGTGTGTGTGTGTGTGTGTGTGTGTGTGTGTGTGTGTGTGTGTGTGTGTGTGTGTGTGTTGCTCCCAGCACCAAATTCCTCCCTCATTATCCACATTGTCTCTGACACAGGCCTGAGAGCACAAAGCAGGATTTGAAGCCGCTCCCACTGACCCTGTGAGAAGCCTGTATTCCCTATTCTGTTGCCTGACAGGCAAACAGGGCCTCCTCTCTCCCCACAGGAGCAGACACATTATTCCCCTCTGTTTATCCACATATGGAGGCCTTTCTCCCCCATGTTGTGCACCCAAGACGCCCTCTCGGACTGTCACTCACGCTTGTTTACACGGATGCATATTTACCTCGTGAATGCAAGTGCAGAGGAGGATCTTCCCACCAGCTGACCCCTGGGAAGCCATAGGAAAGTCAGCCGGTGTAGCTGACATTACCATTTGTAGTGATCCATCTTTAATGGAGCCTGCAGAAACATTTCCTTGGATGAGCGCCACAGCTGTTCACTGGGCTACTTGTACGCTCTTAATGGAAAACAGAACCGTGAACACGAGCGCGTTCTATAAAGGTTTTCTTTTCCCTGCCAGGCGCTGTATTTTCACACCAACAGCCCCCGTTGAAAGGGATCACTAATCGGCACAAATAGCGTTATTTGAACGATAAAATGCTTAACAGTGTAACATAATCGTTAAAATGACTCCAGATCGCAGTGGTAACTCAAGATCAACACTCATTAGCGCACAATGGAGTGATGGAGTCAATTGTATTGAAGCAATGCAAACAGGGTTCCTCTGCAGAGCGTGTTCTCGTGTTCCCTCTCGCACATTAGTGTTCACGGCTCTGTATTATTACTTGGAGACAGAGACGAATAGGCCATGGCCGGCAGCAATCACAGTCCTCACTAAATATTTACCTGCTCCACTTGAAGAGGCCGGGCTACAGCAGGATGACCGACTCATTATTACTCCATGACTTTTAGGATAAAGGCTCGCGGGGCTTGAACTTCTTCTTGTTTTATGGAGCATGGCGTTGATACGGTGCAAAGGAAGGTGAGAGCTGTTGTTTTGACTTTTAGCTAATTTGACAGGTGGTTTCTAGTTTCATAGCACAGTCATTAATATTAGGGTTATATGTAGGGTGTGAAACATTAAAAAGAAAACATAACGTTCTGTAAGTTTTTCAGCCTAAACCTGCATGTGAGTTTAAAGCTTGTGCTCTCATATTTGATTATTTTTTTATTTTATTAACAAGCAAGTTCATTTGTAATTGCAAGGAAAGTCAAACTAAAAAATGCACTTTAGTTTCAAGGGCTTTTTAGGGTTTACCCGTTTCCTGTAGTGTGTTTAGTAAAAGGCTAAAATCCATGTGTTCCCTATCCCACACACTCCCCCCCATATCATAGTTACATCACTATGTAACACTCTGGCTTCTATTTGCTAGCACTCCGACACATTGTATGGGATAGGCTAAGGGGTGGGACATCTCTAAGCGCTTGACCAATCACAACAGAGCAGGCCAGCTAACCAATCAGAGCAGACTGGGCTCTGGTTTCAGACAGAGGGTGAAAAGAGGTGCTGCAGCACAGGCAGTATGAGACAAATAAAGAGCTTTCTGAACATTAAAGCATGGAGACATGTCCCAGTAGAGACACTACATACAAACGTGAACCTGAAGATGAGCTCAATGTCCTCTTTAAAAGGTATCAGACTATTTGAAATTGCATCCAAAAAACTAATTCACTTTAACAAGACAATTATCACCCAAATGTGCATCCAGTGTTTCCCCTACCATTGTCTTGGCGGGGCGCTGCGCCCTGCCAACGGAGCCCCGCGCCCTGCCTGAAATTCAAGCTGTTTTTATTTTGTTTTTTCTTTAAAAAAAAAAAATATATAGCACCAAATTTCAACTGAAGTCATCTATCTACGGTCACTTTTCCCATTGAACATGTGCTCTTTTATTAAATAAACTAAACGCCATGTTATTTATCCAATGTGTTCATGTTTCAGTGTACACTGCTTTGCGTATTCACATTCTCCCTCCGCTCTGTTTCTGAAGGGCGGGGCTCACACACACACACACACACACACACACACACGAATGCACACACTCGCGCTCACAATCAGAGACAAGAGCGGAGGAAAGGAGGAGAACAACAAAGTGTAAAAAAGTCAAACAAATCTGCTTTATTGGCACGAGCTCTGCTGTCTGCCCGTTTGTGTCCCCCTGTTAAATATGTTCTTTATTCTCGCGTCCAGGAGAGAAGCTTTAAAATGAGACTAAATGGAGTCTCTGAAAAGATTCAAATGGGATACTTTAATTAAAAAAGGCGCGGTAGTGTTACAGACAGAATATTGTTCCGTCAGACAAACAGCTGTGATCCGGTGTTACAGTATAAGTTGAGTCATGACAACTGGCGACATTCTATTATTTTCGTCATCGGAATCCGGGGCGTGTACATTGAGGACCCATTGTTGACTTACCAGGAAAGAAACATCGTTTGTCGTTTACGTTCATCTTTTGCTATATCTGCCTTCCTAAGATCCATTTGCTGCACATTCAGTACTCGTATGTGAGGTTGTGGGGCAGAGGCCGATATCGTGACGCTTACAGGGAGGTATCGAACATTTCAAAGTAGGTGACTGTGTGGATGCCTGTTCAAAACATTGCAAACTTCAATAAATCATTTAAATTATATATTTGTGTCCGACTTTCATTTGTTCATCGTTCTTAATGTGATGTATAGTAGCTTTGATAGCTGTCCATACCTTCAGACAGCCTAAAAGTAAAACACAAGTTGTTTATTCACAGCCTGAACGCTCATCGAGATGACTGGATCAGTCATGACAACTTGTGATCAGCTCCGATTAAATTGTGATATCAATTCTGTAGCTAACCTCCAGGGATCACGTTTATTTTATGAAATACCTGTATCCCTCTCATCACAACAAGACTCTACACTGTGCAGGAAAAACAATTACATACATGAAAATAACCTTGATGCATGGGAATTAAACACACAAACTATCTTCCGTGGCTATATTGATATGTCACAGTAACGGTAAACCACAGAAAAATAAGTCCAGCGGGGCAAACGTTGAATACATATAATACGGTAGTTCTATTATGCCTTTAAGCCTATACCTTTAACCCATAAGAACCCGGACCCATTTCTACTTTTGGGGAAATTAAGGGGAACGTCAATTTAGACTAAATAGACACATTTCTGACAAGTAACCCCCCCTAGTGTCAAATATCTGGGCTTTAATGGTAAAGTAACTCTTATTTATAACTTAATTAACAAGGATGATGTTTTGGTTTGCATTTGTTTGAACATACTATGAATTGAAGAATAAAGCATATGTTAACTAAATATAATTGAATCAGCTAAATTAACTGACCAGGCCATACTCATATTTCTAATTGTGCATATATGTCACTCCGGGTTTACTGTGAATGTTTAGGGTTAAAGTCCCGATGTGACACCATGTGTCACAGCAATATTTATGGCATTTGTTTCATATCAATTTCATCAAGAAATGTTTCCACAACAGGTTAAATGTAATCAGAATCAGAATACCTTTATTCGTCCCACAGAGGGGAAATTTACATTTGTTACAGCAGAAAAGAGCCGAAGACAGCTTAATGTTTAACAAATGACATGTCATGTAAGCATTTTTATTCTTAAATGGCTTGAATATTAACTTTAGCAACAAAAAACCTTTCCAAATCTAGCTAGTTCTGTCACATGTTTTAGCCTGACACATGGACATCTTGGACATGTTGTTAAGGGAAGACAAAAGCAAATGACAAGGAACATGACCCCAGACTGTTCAGTGTGTGTCACTTAGGGACTTCATGAGATAGAAAAATCTCATGAGGAATCTGTATAAGGAACTTTCCAGAACCTTTAAATTTCATGTGACACCCGTGTCTAAGCAATTCTGTCTGCCTTCCGTGTTCCTTTTGTTATTTACTTCCTCTCTGCCTTCTTCTGATGATTTATCTGTTAGTTTGTGTGTTTAATTCCCATGCATCAAGATTATTTTCATGTATGTAATTGTTTTTCCTGCACAGTGTAGAGTCGTGTTGTGATGAGAGGGATACAGGTATTTCATAAAATAAACGTGATCCCTGGAGGTTAGCTACAGAATTGATATCACAATTTAATCGGAGCTGATCACAAGTTGTCATGACTGATCCAGTCCTCTCGATGAGCGTTCAGGCTGTGAATAAACAACTTGTGTTTTACTTTTAGGCTGTCTGAAGGTATGGACAGCTATCAAAGCTACTATACATCACATTAAGAACGATGAAAAAATGAAAGTCGGACACAAATATATAATTTAAATGATTTATTGAAGTTTGCAATGTTTTGAACAGGCATCCACACAGTCACCTACTTTGAAATGTTCGATACCTCCCTGTAAGCGTCACGATATCGGCCTCTGCCCCACAACCTCACATACGAGTACTGAATGTGCATCAAAGTGATCCTATGGAGGCAGATATAGCAAAAGATGAACGTAAACGACAAACGATGTTTCTTTCCTGGTAAGTCAACAATGGGTCCTCAATGTACACGCCCCGGATTCCTATGACGAAAATAATAGAATGTCGCCAGTTGTCATGACTCAACTTATACTGTAACACCGGTTCTCCTGAGCAAGAAGAAGACAGCGGATCTCTCCTCCGGCGCTGCTATATATATCCTCTGCTGGCTCCTCCCCGCCAGCCGGCTCACCTCGTCTCCAATGTCCGTTATTGCATTTAAACAGAGGATAGGTTCTTTTCACATTCAATATATGCTTAACACGCCGTTTCTCCTCATATTCTCTTTCATCACTTTTCATTTAACACATTCTAAACGCTGTAATCAATTCTCTAAACAATACTTCTCGGCTCGTTTGGTTGCCGGTCATTCCGGATGTTGTCACATGCTACTCTCGTCTGTAAACAATAATGTATTCAAATAAACTGTACTTTCATTTAATATTCAACATGGTAGTATCTCGACATCTATCGTTGTAGTGTTAAATCAGTAGGTTTCGGTTTTCACCACACCAAGTCATTTCGCTCCTCAGTTCACCTCTTTAGGAAATCGTATATTAGCCACATGCTACATGCTAACCGTAGATGAAGGATTTTCAGAATAAAAGCTTAACTGCTTGTGCACAAGAATTTCTGGTTTTTCAGTATAAAAGAGCGTTTGAACTGACGGTATGTTTAAGCTACATTATACCATCAAAACATTGATTTTAATTTCTAACAGTCCCTCCTTACACACCTAAAAGGTGTGTATAATACTGAAATCAATGAGTTCTTCATCTGAACTTTGCATATTACATATCTCATATTAACAAACATACAATCAAATGGAATGGTTTCACAGCCGGCTTTACAAAAATACAAAATAAATTCTTGTCTGTGTTCAAACATAAAAGTTTTCCCTTGTGCATAACTTCTAGTGTTTACATTCAATATCATTCTTCAAAATAGCAGCAATGGCTTGGTATCAGAACATTTCTTCCTCCCTCCTTTCACAGAAACCGTTCTCATACCACGCTCAGTGTTAAGGCACTTGTTTTTACAAAGTGAAAAGAAACAAACCATTTTAGAATAGCAATGATTTATACAACATGAAATCTACCATATTAGAATAGTATAAAATAATAAAGTCAAATAAAATGGACTATCTTAGAATAGTGTAAAATTAATTGGAATAATAAAAATATACTATCTTGGAATAGTATGAAGTAAATTGAAATGGATTCACTCCATTTTAATTTTGCTCACTTCTTCACATGATTTCATCATTTAAAGAATCACATCGGCTGGACATTCATTGATCAATCTCATCTCCGAACATCCATATCATTTAAACTAACTCATCATTGTCATCCACATCTGTATACGGGATGGGTCGTCTTGTTCTGCTAGCATTTGTAACTGTCTCCTCCTGAGAAATTTACCCTCCCTCCTTTCATACCATTTAAGGTATGAAAGTAATATGTTCTCTAGAAGGGGCCGTTGTGCGTTCTACTCTGGGGTACGGCATTCTAGACAGTCATTTCTGGGAGAAGATTTTGGTCAGTTACAACAGTTGTAGAGTTTCATCACTTAAAAGTTCCTACTCAGTACCTTTGGGTGGTCTGTTCTAATGCAGTGATAAAGTCCCTGAAATGGTGTGAAAACCGGTGGAATATCAATAACTCATTATACTAATTTATTTTCAATTATGGTCTACTTAAATAACTATGCTAACCCCTTTTACAGTGTGTGGAACCTTGGGTGCCCGAGCATGTGATAATTACTCCCTCCTTTAACAAGGATTTTAAAAACAGAAGTCATTTCATTAATGGTTTGTAGTTTAATTCAGGAATTTACACCTATGGCAGATATGTTTCTCCTTTAAATAACATCTCTAAAAGTCAGGTCATCTGGTGAATGGATGACCTTTAGGAGCTGGTGGCGCTTGTCTTTTAAAACTCATACTCTGGTGCCGTGCGCTCCCTCTGAAGCTGCAAGTAAGATTTAAAACATCTGCAGGGTGGGTTGAGCGACCCCTTCTCCCTAAACGATGTTTGTTGTAACAAATATGTACCATCACAATGAGTGATCCAAGGCCCCGCATGTATTACTCCCAACTACATTAGTTTTTTTTTTTAAATTAAACTTTGCTTTCGCTCTTTGCCCAGTGTCATTTTAAAACTCTACATCTTGGACGAAAAACAAAATGTTATTTCCACCTTAATCTTCCCTCCTGAGGTAATAACCATGCTACAATGGAGAAATCAATACTCTAGATTGGAACACCATCTTTGGCTTGGTACTAGCTCTACCTTTAACATTTTCCATACAAATAAAGATTTGTCTGCTTTTATAGAGTGGTTACTAAAACCATTCCTTTAAACTGTAGGTCTATACTGTAACAAGTTCAATCTTCCCCAAATTCACACATGAATAAAAATCTCTTAAAGAATAATTTGTTCATATGATGAAAAGATTGAATAATATGTTCTACCCTCAGTGTGTTTTTAGGGTTATTTAATAGTTTCCTCTTTTTTCTTTATAAATTCACCAATTTATTCATTCATGGCTGATAAATCTTTTTCTTTACGTATTTCTCGTTGGTGAATAAGTGTGTTTATGTGTAAACTCACTCACTCCCGTTTTCCTTCTCTCCCCCTCTGGTTGTCAAGCCACGACCCCCTCACATTCTGCCGGACCATGCCAACTCCTCTGTTCTTTCCTCTCCTCCGTCCACCTTCTCCTCAGTCCATCTGCTCTTGGATCCTTCCGCTGTAACTCTCTTCAGTGTCCCATCTGCTTTGCTTTTCATCTCCTCCTTTACAGTCTCTACTTTGTTGCATGGAGGGCGTATTCCGCTCTCATGTCCCACACTCTGCTCTTGTGCCCAAATCTTGTGGCTCAGCTTGGAACTTCATGTCCTGTGGGGGACCGATGAGAGTGTGCCTTTTTATGTCACCTGGTTTTGGTTCTTGGTGCCTCAGGTGGAGATAGTTCTGGATGTAGCGTTGGAGTTGTTGGTTCAGCTCTGGTTCTCTGTCTGTTCTATGGAGGAGGAGGAGTCTTCCGTGGTGAGGTCTTTTGTCTGCTCGGAC
This sequence comes from Notothenia rossii, assembly GCF_949606895.1. Taxonomy (NCBI): domain Eukaryota; kingdom Metazoa; phylum Chordata; class Actinopteri; order Perciformes; family Nototheniidae; genus Notothenia; species Notothenia rossii. The sequence goes on along the minus strand of NC_136909.1, from coordinate 59,046,751 downwards.
GATGGGGTCGTAGCGTTCTGACAGGCGGAGAGAGAGAGAGAGAGAGATCTCGGGAGGCATTACGTATAGTTACATTCTAACACACTGAGGTAAAATAAATCCAACCTTTTCCACTCTATTTTCCTAATCTTACTATCCATCTTAGTTGTTAAATGCCATCTAAACACAATTCATGTCTACTAATAATTTTACCATATCCCTAAACATTGCCTTCACCCACTGTAACATGTTTATTCCAATTAACTCTTTCAGGAAACCATTTTCTTCTATAAATTTAAATACCTAGATGTTTCAAGCACCACATATTTCACACACTATAAAAGAACGTCTCCATATTTTCTCCATCACTTTAAATCTCACTGTTATTTAGAACCGTAGTAACTTTGGTGACTGGACATATCTGCAATGTCGCCACTATCTGCTGGGAAATCTTGTTCATAGAGTTTGTACGTACAAAGCTGTACTTGTGGGTTAGTAGCCTGTGTCAACTGTAATCATTTTCAATAATTGTGCTCAGGTCACCGATCGGTTGTTCATAGCTTAACAGGGGGTGTTTCTGGTACAGACTAAAACATGGATCCAGTGTATTTAGAGATTCCCCTAATCTGTAAATCCCCATCACTTACATATCCCAATCACTTAAACCCATCTCATCATTTGATACAAGAACTGCATATAAGGGGGTGAATCATCTTGATTATAACCGCCTCTTGTTTGGGACCGAGTATTTCTAACTCCTCCTCTTGTTGCTCAGCTGATCTTTTGGCTCTGGGGATAAGTGAAAGTCTCTGAAACACAGCTGGAGTCTTGTTAGTGATGTGGGCATTCTATGAGTGAACTAATGGATCCATGTCTTACATAATATTGTACTCCCCTTCCAACCAGAAAGGTGCCAAGTGTAATGAGCACAATCAACAATGCTATTCTGACTCTTATCCCTAGGGGACCCCACAATTGGTTTGGCTTTGTTCTCATCATCTCTATTTTAAACCTGGTTGTGTCCGTTACAGAATTTAAATAATGAGTACAAAAATAACATAACAAATTGGACTCTTTTTACAGATGTAAAACAAAAAATAGGTATTCACATTAATGTACAATCTATAAAAATCTATAGACAATTTGTCTTTTGAGCTGTTTCTATCTTTATCTTATTTCTATTTATTGTTTTGTTCCAGCTCTGCCAAATCAGTCCTAACTCCCAATAATGTTCTGGAAGTTGCCAGTGAAGGGTGACAATGTGTGAGGTGGTGTCAATTTGCTCCTTTTTCTTTACCTTTAAACCGGAGCGCGTGTGAAGTTTGTTACAACCTTTCACGCTTCCGTCCACCGGGGATCAGCCCACTGTCTTTTGTGAACTTTCACCCTCACCCAATCACCTGGCCGAACAGGAGTCTCTTCTGGTGTCTCGTCTGGTATCTCTGTAGTTTTCCTAGCCTGCTGTGTAGACAAAACTTGCATAATATTACTCAAGAGTTCTGACATATTCATCCACTTCTATTTGTCTAATATCTAAAACTGGACCACTCCCTCCTTGGAGAAGGCCCGAGCTTCGGCATACCTCTTGTTGACTACATGTTATTATTTATTAACTACAACGTCACTGAAATCAACATATCTGTATAATCATGACACTCCCTCCTTTGAGCATAAAATGCTCAATTAATATTGCAATGATTACCCTATTCTGTACAGGACATGTAAAACTCATAACGTTGCATTAAATAAATATAACTTCTCCGTGTACCCACAAGGGGTACAAAAATATCGTATGATTTATGGTTTTCTGATGGTATAAATGCATATTCACTATAAAAAAAATCAGCAATTAGCACTTCTAATAGTTTACTTGTTTCAATAATGGCTTTTGTAATGGTATTATGCGTCATCGTTGCTGCGAAAAACAATACCTCTGGTGTCGCTAATGCGTCTCGATAACTCTAGGATTAGAGGATTGGTTGACACTGCTGAACTAACATATGATAAAATAATATTTCTCCAAACTGGAGGGAAAATATGAACTATTCTCTCAGAGAGTGACCTGCATGAAGGGCTGGTGCCCCTCACTCAAATGAGATATTGCCTTACGCACAACACCACAAATCAGTAAAGTTACTCAAGAATAAATAAATAAAGACTGATTCCTGAAACTGTTGTAAAAACCCTACAACTTCTTCATCCAAGCTCTCAATCAGTGTTATGTTATTTAATCTGCGGCTCATGCCTTAAAACAGACACTTCAGACCGATTATAAAATTGTGTTTATGAGAAAAATGTAATCTGACTCCATAAATCAAATAATTGTTTGATTAAAAACTGCACTTCTGGCTAACAATAAATGAAGTTCCCCTTTAAACACAGCCCCGGTCTTCTGACGGGGTCCATCTATGTACTGGCTGGAAAATGTTGGGCCAGTCTCCGTCGCTCCGTCACTGTTCTCCCGTTAACAGTCACTCTCTAGTTCAGCTGGGTTCTTGTTGACTTCTTCACTGGTTTGAGACAAGCGACCCTATCGGACACCTCCCTTTGTAGCCAGACTTCACCACAGCAGAATCGAGTTTCTGTTTTCAGGTCTGGACAGCTTCACGTCAGGTGCATCGCCGCCCCTTGCATATTTTGGGTGGAAGCCCGTCTTCTTGACCTCACTAGTTGTGTGGACACAATAGTTTTCTGTGTGGGGGAACAACATCACTCGTAATGTATTTTCCTTCTCATAATTACAAAAATAGTCTGCTACTACTTCTAATCTGTGGATGCTCTGTGTAAATGCAATATTCTACTCACTATCTTTTAAATAACATTCAACCTCTCCCTCCTGTGGTGACATATGTGGCTCTATGTAGCTGGATTTCCAAATACTCGTTCTCCAGTGGAGTCCTCCCACACTCCTTCACATCTCTTCAGGAAGGCATACATGTCTTCCCCCGGTTCTTTTCTCAGGCTGTTGAGGGCATGTAAACTCCGTGTTGTTGGGTAGATGTGACGAATAGCAGCCCAATAATTCGACCTGATGTAGTTGAATGGAGTGTCATCTGGGTCATTTGTGCAATTGGCCTCGGAATCTATTGCTCTCAATTCAAGTCGTCTTTCAATCCGTCCGAGCAGGGCCCTCATGTCTCCCAAGCACAGGTGGTCCTGGGCTGTGTATCTCTTCAGATCATTCACCCACTTCTGACCTCCTTTCGTGAGTGGAGGTAGCTTTGACACTAATGCTTCCATGTCCCTGTGAGTCCATGATTTGTATCGAAATCCTCCTCTTCCAGCCGCTATCAATGGCATGGAGGTATATGCACCGGTTCTTCGTTCTTCTTGTTCTCTCTGTTGTCTATCTGCAACAATGTCATTATGGGCTTCAACTGCCTTTCGTCTCTCTTCCATTCCTCTGTTGAGTTCCTTTTTCATTATTCTGCCGAGTTCTTCCACATGTAAGCTGTTTGTCAATCCTTGGCTGGCATCTTCCAGATGGAATACCAGACTTGCAACCATAGCTTTTCTTTTTTCAGCTCTGTTCATAGCAATGTTTACAGGTCCATACCAAGAGGGTTGTCCGGCTTTGATCCATGCGTTTTCCTGTTGTAGATATTCAGCATTCTCATGTTCAACTACAGCTTTTTCCGTTGGTCCAGGTTGATCATCTGCTGGAATCAATCCTCTCGTTTGCCACTGTTCTAACAGTTTCTCCATTTGGTTCCATGTCCTCTGTCTTTTACTTGAAACTGTTAAAGCATCGGATCTGATTTTTACCCTTTCCTTGATATCTGCAGTTGAGCCTGGCCCTGCGTCTAGTCTCAACTTAGTTTGTTTTGGTGACATGTTCTCTAATTATTTATGAACTTATCAAAGATGAAGCACTAATCTTCTGACTAGCACCTTCGTTGCTGTTCGTCCGAACTTTAATTTTTTTTTCTTTTTTTTTTTTTTTTGCTCAAAGTTTTATTATTTTTATAGATTTTTTTTTTTTTTTTTTTAAGTTTAAGGTAAAATATTAATAAAGTTAATTAATATATAAAAAATATGCAAAATTAAAATATGAAATGTTAAAATAAAGTTGTACCGTGTATGGTTTTGACTTTGAAATATGAATTTGGTTCAAAATCACAATGTTATGGTGTTTCCGCTATTTGGGTAATAATTCTGTACTACCACCAGAGTGCGCTATTTTAAATTCCAGCTTAATCCACTAGGGAATAGCTGTTTCAAAACTGACTCGTTTTTAACAAAGGAGAAACTTAGTTTCCTCAAAAATATCTTTAAAATAGGAATTTACACTATGGTTAAACAACACAACACATAACCGCCAAAACACATTTGCAAAGAAGAATATTCACAATGTTATGGTGTTTCCGCTATTTGGGTAATAATTCTGTACTACCACCAGAGTGCGCTATTTTAAATTCCAGCTTAATCCACTAGGGAATAGCTGTTTCAAAACTGACTCGTTTTTAACAAAGGAGAAACTTAGTTTCCTCAAAAATATCTTTAAAATAGGAATTTACACTATGGTTAAACAACACAGCACATAACCGCCAAAACACATTTGCAAAGAAGAATATTCACAAAACCGCCAATACACATTTACCAGCAGAAGTACTTCCAATAGTTCTAACTCTAACAAGAAGTATGATGTTCTTTAGAAGATGGAATGCCTAGCCTCAGTGTGTTAAAGCAAACAGAGTACTTCAATTAGCATTTCATGAAATGGTGACTGCCGTGTGGCTCACCGTGAACATGAGGTCAAGACAAAATGGCAACTGGTTTTCCAACCTTTGACCTGAAGAACAAAGGGATTTGAGAAAACACCTGGAGTTGAAATTGGTGAGGTGATATTTTGTCTAGTAAATTCAACACACAACACTGTAGTTTAAAATAACATTTCCATTTAGTTTACAATGATAAATGGGCCTCATACCCTTACGTCATAGCCCTCTACCCATGTACGTAAATGTTTTGACTTTAAGAGCCAGTATGGTCATTTCTTCTGTTTAAACACGCTATTTATGGGACAAATAGGACGCTAAGCAAACACAATTAGAAGAATATCGTCTATCTAACGCACGAATGTCGCACTTCCTGCCGTAATCCACAACGCAATGTCTTGAAAAACAGAATGGTGTAACCACTGAGAGCTTCAAACTACTCAGGCCTTTCCCTTGAAATAGGACTTTTTTAAAACAGCCTCACGCTGTTGTTACACAAAACACTCACTCCAATAACCTTAGCTTCAAACTTTGGCTGTGTCTTTGCCTCAAGCAGTCCCGACTGCTTAATGGCCTAAAACCATTCACGTAAAACGTAAAACGCCACAAAAGACACATATAGTGATTGGCCTCTAGCCGACATGTACTAACAGACAAACGAATAGCATGCAGGGTTAAATAGAAAAAAAGAAATTGAACTCACCCTGCCTGTAACAAAGCAACGCCACGTGGTAATGCTACCAATATTTATCAATTTAGGCTTGTTTTAACTTAAATTGCACAGCTATTTTCAGGATCCGCTGGCCGCCGTCAAACACACAGAACTAACATTGTCCTACATTAACTATTGAAGAATTTGATATAACAGGTTTCTCCATACCTAGTTGATTTGAGCTCTCTGTGTGCTGAACGGATGCCAGCGGGTCCAGCAAGCAGCCTGCTGTAGTCTCTCCCGGTTTTGCGAGATCCTGGGCTAGCTCGCCAATTGTTAAATATGTTCTTTATTCTCGCGTCCAGGAGAGAAGCTTTAAAATGAGACTAAATGGAGTCTCTGAAAAGATTCAAATGGGATACTTTAATTAAAAAAGGCGCGGTAGTGTTACAGACAGAATATTGTTCCGTCAGACAAACAGCTGTGATCCGGTTCTCCTGAGCAAGAAGAAGACAGCGGATCTCTCCTCCGGCGCTGCTATATATATCCTCTGCTGGCTCCTCCCCGCCAGCCGGCTCACCTCGTCTCCAATGTCCGTTATTGCATTTAAACAGAGGATAGGTTCTTTTCACATTCAATATATGCTTAACACGCCGTTTCTCCTCATATTCTCTTTCATCACTTTTCATTTAACACATTCTAAACGCTGTAATCAATACTCTAAACAATACTTCTCGGCTCGTTTGGTTGCCGGTCATTCCGGATGTTGTCACATGCTACTCTCGTCTGTAAACAATAATGTATTCAAATAAACTGTACTTTCATTTAATATTCAACATGGTAGTATCTCGACATCTATCGTTGTAGTGTTAAATCAGTAGGTTTCGGTTTTCACCACACCAAGTCATTTCGCTCCTCAGTTCACCTCTTTAGGAAATCGTATATTAGCCACATGCTACATGCTAACCGTAGATGAAGGATTTTCAGAATAAAAGCTTAACTGCTTGTGCACAAGAATTTCTGGTTTTTCAGTATAAAAGAGCGTTTGAACTGACGGTATGTTTAAGCTACATTATACCATCAAAACATTGATTTTAATTTCTAACACCCCCCAAGTTTCAAATTCGTTTATTATTATGTTTTAACCGCAAGCCGTTATCGTCACGGGAGAAGGACACACACAGCCTGCCCAGGTGGACGCGCGCGAACGCGACAACGAACGTAGCGTGCGCATTCTAAAAATAGCTCACAGATGGAGCAGGTAACCCGGTTTTGAACTACAGTATTGAGATGTGAGTTGGTTTATTCAGTAAATTAGCTCAGGATAATTGGATGTTCTGTCTACACCTGTTGATGTGAGGCTAATGCAGGACTTGCTAGCTTGATGCTACCGGCATTTAGCGGCAGTGACTCAACAAATTGCCACTTAAAATGTATCGTCAGCAATGTATGACAAGTAGACTGCTTGTTTAATGTTACACTAACACCAATAGCTCAATATGATCATAACACGATTGCTTTCATATCAGAGATCAGATGAGGTGGAGCTGCCTCCAGCAATAGAGGATGAGGCAGAGAGAAGCAGCAGCAGCACAGGGTTGCAGCAGGTATGTTATATGCTGTAGTCAGGTGATTTAAATGTATCAATGAAAGGAAGAAGTGTAGACAACATGATAAGAAGGGAATACAGTTTAAATTAAAGTAATACAGTATAGTGTAACACTGTACTGTATTACTTTTTAATGTCCAAATACATTTGTTACTGTACGATATCGATAACAATAATTCACAGCTCCTCTCTGCTCCAGAGGATAACAAAAATGTGGGCGCCCCGACATTTGTTTTCGAGCAGCACCCTGCCAAGGCAGTAAACCTAGGGGAAACACTGCCAAGTGAGCTAGTCTTAATGTTAGCGTGTGTGCTTAGCTGTAAACACAGTCGGATGGGTGACCAAAATGTCCCCGTTTCCGGGCAGAGTCCCCGTTTTCGGTGGCTGGTACCCGGTTGAAACTCCCGAAAATGTTCCCGTTTTTGAACGAGCGTTAAAAAAAATAGAGCAAGGTGAAATCAAATGTTACATGTCAGTAAAAACAGAGTAACAGTGTTGTGCCTGTTTGTAGCGTTAGCCTATTTCTTCTTCTACTACTTCTTCTTCTTCTTCTTCTTCTTTTGTCTTTATTGGCGAATCGCTTCCCCTTGGACCATATATCGCCACCTACTGTTGATTTATTAAATGTTCATATTAAATCCTTGTCCTCAAACCAGTGTTTTTGAGGAACTTGAAGATCAGCTTGTTTGCTTAATTTCTTGATTTACTTTCGTATATTGACTTGAAATCCATGTTGTTTGACATCAACAAAAAATAAGACAAACAACTACAGATAGCACCACACGTGATGGTTACTTGTTATTATTTAGGGCTGTATGGTCAGGTTTTTGCCAAAGCGAGCCCTTTTACTAGAATAATAATATGTTATGTATTATATCAACCATATTGGTACAATGAGCGACATCTCCTGACGGATTTTGGAACATTGATTTTATTTTTCTCATGGCAGTTAGACTCTAGAGACAAACCAGGGGACTTCATTTTTATTTTTAATCTGTGTCTGTCCATTTGGTGTAGTATTTGATCCAATATTACATTTGGTTTATATATTAGTCACTTTCTTATGAAATGCCAGGTTTTAGGCCTTGATTTGAACATTCAATCCTGAAAATAAAAAATCAACCAGATTAATGTTTATTTAATCCTGACTTGACTAGAGGTAAGCAAATCTGTATAGGAAGACGAGTTAAGGGATAGAGGAGAAAAGGTTATGGTATAATTACAGAGCCTGTCCATTTATAAATTGAGGAAATCAATGTTAGTCTGTTAAACAAAGTTCGGCCATCTAATAATGTACTATCTAATATTAAAGATCAGAGGAAAAGAACAGAACGACAGAGGTAAATCCAGAATAACAAATAAAGAAGCAAAGAGATTGTAGAGCAGTGAGAAGAAAAAAAGCTTTGTGTGTCAATTCATTACATTGCCAGTATTTTTCGTTGTTGTGAAAAAAAAATCGCCCCCTCTGATTTTTTAACAGCCCCCTCAGTCATTTCATCCTGGAGCCGGTCCTGGTTCAAGGTTTGAAATCGTATGATTCCGCCAGATGCTAAATGCTAACCTGAAGTGACGAACCTTCAGAATAAAAGTGTTAAGCTAATAGTGAGAACTTCCGGTTTTTCAGAATAAAACTGATTTAAATCCAATAGTGTATTTAATTCAAATTACGCCATATCAACATTGATTTTAATTTCTAACATTCTTCACTTCATACAGCACTGTAAATTGCATGTAATTATGAGCTGTTTTGTTTTGTTTTAATGTTGTTGTATGTATGTTTATGTATGTTTTGAGTGTGTGAGGACCCCAGGAAGAATAGCCAATGCTCATGCTAGTGCTAATGGGGATCCTAAGAAAGACAGAAAGACAGACCTCTTTTCCTAAGACTATTATATTTCTGTTTCTTACTTTTTTATTTTCACCCCTTTCCCTCAAACTATTTCAGGAGAGTGCATTTGCGTAGACATGTTCTGCCTCTCTGCTTATACTTTTTACTTTATTTTCCTTTGGGGAGTGCATTTACGTAGACACGTTGTGCCTCTTCACTTTTGTCCCTCTTCACTTGTCCCCTTCTCATAATTTCCTATTCTAAGGGGAAACATTTACACAATGTGGTGCCTTTTCATTTCAGTTTCTTACTTTGTATTTCTTCACCCCTTTCCCTCAAACTATTTTAGGAGAGTGCATTTACGTAGACACGTTGTGCCTCTCTTCCTCTGTTTCTTACTTCTCTTTTTCTACCCCTGTTCCTCAGACCTATCCTAAGGGAGTAGACTCGTTCTGCCTCTTTATCTCAGAGGCTCAAAGTTCATATGGCGAGGGATTCCTTTGAGCGACATCCGCCGGCCCGTGCCTTACCTTGGACTTCTAATATAACTGCTCTGGTCTTGATAGATTGAGTGGGGGAGTTTTTATTTTTATTTTTTTCTTTCTCTTTTTTATTATTTTTTATTTTTTTATCATTGTTAACCCCTACTCTCAAAACCTCACACCCTGTAATCCATATTGAGACCTGTAGGATGTAGTTTCTTGATCCACAACCTTTCTACCCGCTGTCTATCCCAACCAGTTCAAAAGGCTCCATTAACTGGGGGGGCGGTTTTAGCTATAAAAAATCTCTGGCAGTTCTAGTGTTAAAGCAATACTTTTACCTTGAAAATCAATGCATTCTAATGCCGGGTCAATTTGACCCCGGTGGCGGTTTTAGGTATAAAAAAATCTCTGGCGGTTCTAGTGTTAACAGGCTATCACACAAATGTATTGAGAGAGTACCGAGAGACATCTGCAAGGCAAGGCAAGTTTATTTATATAGCATCTTTCAACACAAAGCAATTCAAAGTGCTTTACAAAAAATGAAAGACATTAAGAAAATGGCATTTAAAATCCGTCATTAAAAAGTAAATAAAATAAACATTAAAAGAAAAAATACAGGGATAAAAGTTACAGTGCAGTTTAAAATGTGAATAGTTCAATTAAAAGCAGCGGAAGAAAGATAAGTCTTCAGCCTGGATTTAAAGGTAGTAAGAGTTGCAGCGGACCTGCAGGTTTCTGGGAGTTTGTTCCAGATATTTGGAGCATAATAACTGAACGCTGCTTTACCATGTTTAGTTCTGACTCTGGGGACAGAAAGCTGAACAGTCCCTGAAGACCTGAGAGATCTGGATGGTTCATAATTTAGCATTAGGTCAGAAATGTATTTTGGGCCTAAACCATTCAGTGCTTTATAAACCAGCAGCAGTATTTTTGAAATCAATTATTTGACACACAGGAAGCCAGTGTCAAGACTTCAGAACAGGAGTGATGTGATCCACTTTCTTAGTTTCAGTGAGGACTTGAGCAGCAGCGTTCTGAATCAGCTGCAGCTTTCTAATAGATTTTTAAGTGAGACCTGTAAAGACACCATTACAGTAGTTGAGTCTACTGAAGATAAAAGCATGGACAAGTTTTTCCAAATCCTGCTGTGACATTAGTCTATATCCTAGATATATTTTTTAGGTGATAGTAGGCTGATTTTGTAACTTTTTTAATGTGAGTGTTGAAACTCAGGTCAGAGTCCATGACTACACCTAGATTTCTGGCTTTATCTGTTGTTTTGAACATTACCGGCTGAAGCTCAGTGCTAACTTTTATACGTTCTGCCTTGGCTCAAAAAACATTACCTCAGTTTTATCTTTGTTTAATTGGAGAAAGTTCTGACACATCCAGTCATTGATTTGTTCAATGCACTTACTCAGTGTTTTAATTGGAGAATAGTCTCCTGGTGAAATGGTTATGTAAATGTGTGTGTCATCTGCATAGCTATGGTAACTTATTTTGTTGTTCTTCATTATCTGAGCCAGTGGTAACATGTAGACGTTAAAGAGAAGAGGCCCCAAGATGGAGCCCTGAGGAACCCTACATGTCATATTTGTCAACTCAGATATGTATGTACCTATTGAAACAAAGTTGTTTCTGTCCTTTAAGTAGGATTCAAACCAATTTAGAACTGTTTCCGAAAGTCCCACCCAGTTTTCTAGTCGGTCGAGTAATATGTTGAGGTCAACAGTTTCAAACGCAGCACTGAGATCTAATAATACTAACACTGAAGTTCTGCCACTGTCTGTGTTTAAGTGGATGTCATTGAAGACCTTTACAAGAGCAGTCTCAGTGCTGTGGTTTGGACAAAATCCTGACTGGAACACATCCAAAAACTACTTTTTCAATGATTTTACCTAGAAATGGCAGGTTTGATATTGGCCTGTAATTGTTCATTACTGAAGCGTCTAAATGAGGGGTGGCCAACCAGTTAGAGGTTAAGAGCCAACATTTTGACTATGTTACTGCAAAGAGCAGACACACACACACACACACACACACACACACACACACACACACACACACACACACACACACAGACACATAGACACACACACACACACACACACACACACACACACACACACACACACACACACACACACACACACACACACAAAGACCCTCCCCACACAGAGAGATACACATAGTGTGTAGTCTATTTTTATATAACATTACAAGATTCTTATTATTACATTATCAGTGATGCAAACACAGGTATGGTGAAAAAAGAGAGAACTATTCGAAGCAGGAAAAAAACAGCGTAATATACCATCTGACAAAGGCCTGTGCTATAATCCTTCAAATAACTGGCTATTCTTTATAATATACTCAGATCAATAGGAGACAGAGATGTTAAGTTATAAATCAAGGGTTTTTATTATTATTTACAGCAGGGGTGGGGAACCTTTTTCCTTTCAATTTTTACAACATCCTCCGAGGTCCGTACAAATTATTGAACTCAACCTCTGCTTAAAAAAACTAAAATCACACCCAATTCATTTGGCCTTTCTTTCATGCTGTGCAAAGAAAAAGCAACCTCTTAATCCAGATATCTTACCATGACTCGCGCATGCATGCATGCATGTGCACGGTGTGGCATGACCACCAAAACAGAAAGATATTGTCACAAGATGTGTGCAAATGTATTTAGTATCCATGTGAACATGATTTAAGTGGGGGGAACTAACCTTCTCTAGGGGGGTCTGGGGGCATAATCCCCCGGAAAGCTTTTGTTTTTAAATATTGAAGTTAAAAGCATCAATCTGGTGCACTTTGAGAGCAACATGAGGAGATCTATGGGTACATCTTTCAACACCCATTTGAAACAGAACTGTAAGCAGATTTTTCTTTTTGGATATTTTACAAATCACTCCCCTTTTAAACTCTATTCTTGTTATTTTTAACAACTTTTTTGTTACTGTCATATAGTATTTTATACCTGTTTTTCATTTAGTCTCTAATGTCCCCTTAATAATTATAATGATCATATCAAGGTGTGCCTTAACCTCACTGAGCTGAGGTTATTTGAGCCTCTCAGGAGAGAGCTCTCTTCCACCTGGTTGTAGAAAAGCTCTTTAAATTCGTTAGCATAGCTAGCTAACCAGATGCTAATAACAACAGATCACCACTGTGCTTACAACTAAAGACACAGCCACGCAAACACTGCGGCATGTGAACGGCTCCTTATGGGTACTGCAATATTTGAAGAGGTGGAGCGGCGTTCCGGTGCTCTCCGTAAGCACTCTAGTCTACACTCCTTTCAGACGACACATAACCACGTGAAGACACGTTACGCTCGTGTTGTGTTCAAGGAACCTGTCCTTGGCCAGGAAAAACAGGCACTCACTTGTTTAATTATTTTGCGATCTAGATTTCTTCTTCTTTTTTGAAGTGAGAAGTTTTCCGTCAGTCGGACGGACTAACGGACGGACTAACGGACGGACTGGCGGACCCCCACCCCCCCCCTAAATGAAAACTCTTCGGTTCTCCACAAATTACACAAGTCACCCAAAGCAACGTTAAAAAAGCGGGAGGCGCCGAAAAGCGACTAATTAGCATCACTGATTATTTGCTTATTGTGCTCATTGTATGTGCTGTGACTTTGGAATAAATGGACCCAATCACCCCCCCCCCCCCCCCCCCCCCTGGACAGGAACGAAGGGAAAAGTTACATGAGAAAGTGTTTAGCTTGCAATATTGAAAGTAGCAAGGTCGAGTGCAGAGACTGAGAGAACACAAAGAGGTAGTCAGAACAGCACATCGCACCGGCCTTCACTTTATATGGGAGCCGCGCTCCCCCGCAAAGCTAGGAAGCAACATTATGGTTTTCCACTATCTGAAGAAACGTTAGAGAAAACAAATTACATACATGACAGAGGCAGAGTAGGGAGAGACTTCCACAGGCCGGCCGAATGATGATTGGAGGATCGTGTTGTCAAGAGGCTCTGTCTGAGTCACCAACCAAAGAGAACCAAGTATAAACCATGGTATCTCTTCAGCTATTCTTGACCAATCATAAATGTACGGGCAACGCCCTGTGTAATAAAATGTATGTGTCGCGAGTGAGCCCTCTATGTAATGGCCCACTTGCTGGCACCCAGTTCTTTTAATCCCCCAATGAACTCACACACACACGAGGAGCAGGCAGATATCAGGTAACAAAATGATCTTTATTATAAATTAAGTTAATAGTCGGGGACCATATCAGTCAAGCTTCTCACATGGACACGTTACACAGGGCCAAGTAATGCCGTGCCTATCGACCACCCCGTCATTCAGGCTGTTACTGCTCTACCCCACCCCCTGCTGGCCGGAGGGACTATCAATGGTACAATTAACAGTAAAATATCCAAAGCATGCAAACAACGCGAACACAGGGCACTTTTATTTATGGAATCACTAAACACATGACACATCTATTTAAAGAAAACACTACACACATCACACAATGAACATGCTCTCCCACTCACTGGCTGCTCAGGAGTAAAAATGGAACAGTCACTGGCACTGGTGGGCAAATGACAATGAGTGGCACTATTGGCACTCCATACTTTCCCTGTGCTTTTAACCAGTGACAGCCCGCCAAGACATGGCCCGAGTTAAAATAGTTATGGGTCCGCTCTCGGTCAGGAACACCTCAGACCGAGAGGAGTTAAAAGTTATTTTGCTCACCCTTCCTTAAACGCACTGCCCTGATAGGAACCAGCGCGCGGTTGCGACAGACAGGAACTTGAGTGCGTTGCAATAAACAGGAACTTGAGTGCGTTGCAATAAACAGGAACTTGAGTGCGTTGCAATAAACAGGAACTTGAGTGCGTGGCAATTCTGCCTTCAACCGACCCGTCGATCAGCAGCTGGCACCCGTGCAGCACCTCGCAGCGTAGCAGAACTTCCACAGTGGACCTTCGCCTCCCGGTCGCTTCCTCGTAGATCCGTCCAGCGCCTTGCTTCCCGTTCCCTCCTCGCCTCGTAGTTTTTTCCTTTTCCGTTCTCCCGGCTCTTTGCTTTAACCAACCACCGGTCAATCAACGTAGCTCCCTGGTAGGCTGGGCAGGCAGCAGCCAATCAGCTGCCCCCATCCAGCTGATTCACACCAGCTGCGAAAACACACATCTCCTCCCGCCTGACAGGCTAACTCTTTTTATGAATGGAAACACACATTTGTCACCACTTCCGATTAAAATACATATGCACACAGTATATATACACACACAATGCATCCTCATTTGACATACAACAATCCCATCCCTACTGGCGACATTTCCCCCCCCCGATATTGGTGGTCGTCCCGACTACCCCTTAGACCTGGTACCTTTGTGGAGGCACCCCAAAATTTCGACGCTGCGACCTTCTCACAGGGTTCTGTCCCTCCCCTGGCACAAACCCACCTTCCAATTGAGGCTCAGGGTCCAACTGGGCTGGGACCTGCTCTAGTTCCCCCAACTGCTCTGGCTCAGGCACTAGGCCTGGTATGACTGGAGTAGGCCGAGAGTTCAACCTAGCTACAGGGGCAAAAGGCAACAAGAATACAGGCTGTTTAGGCTGGGAATCAATTTCTTGAGGACACACCTGAGACTCAGTCCATAATCCTGCTGGGCAGGGACGCAGGTTGTTGCGGTGCATCGTCCGTATCGGTCCTTCCTTCCCCTCGGGCCGGATACTATACACTGGATGGCCAGGCCGTACCTGTGAGACAACAACATAGGGAGACGGCACCCAATGTGGTTCCAACTTGCCTCTGGCTCTCCGTCTAAAGTTCCTGACCAGCACCCTCCCTCCGGGCAACAAGGGGATAGCATGGGCCTTCTTATCATACCGTGCCTGGTCCCAGTTCTGCCTTTGCTTGGTATGAGCTCGTACCCGGCTATACGTTTCAAGCAGTGTCTGATGGTGTGTTCTCACCCAGCCATTAATTGTTCCCTTTTTCTGTGGGGGGACAACACCTACACACAGATCAACAGGCAATCTGGCGTGACGGCCAAACAGTACAAAGTAGGGAGTCAATTTAGTGCTACAATGTACAGTGTTATTGTAAGCTTGAACTAAAGCTGGCAGCTTTTCCCTCCACCGTACCTGCTCCTCTGCCTCTAGTGTGCCCAATAATGACAGCAAAGTTCTGTTGAAACGCTCACAGGCCCCATTTCCCTGGGGATGGTATGGGGTAGTGCGGCTCTTTGTACAGCCATACAGTTCACAGAGCTGCCGCATTACCTCAGACTCAAAGGCACCTCCTCGGTCCGTCAAGAACCGTTCTGGGCACCCGAAAGGCTGGATGAGAGCGGTCCACAAATGTCTCGCCGTAGTCTGGGCTGTCTGGTCCTTGGTGGGCACTGCCACAGCATACCTGGAAAACAGATCTGTCATAACCAGGATATACTGGTGGGTGTCGGTTGGCCGTCCCAATGATAAATAGTCCAGGGCTACAACCTCCCATGGGTAACTGGATACAATGGGCTGAAGAGGGGCCCTCACCTTGGGACCAGCCTTCCCTGTCACACATTGTGGGCATACTACGGTCCAGGACTTTATGTCCTTAGCCATCCCCAGCCAGTAGAATCTGCGCTGCAGGATACTCAAGACTTTTTCGCTGTTGGCATGTCCAGCCGCTTTGTGGTAATCCTCCCACAGCTCCCGGGCGTGTTGGGTTGGGACAATCAACTGGAAAGCCTGCTGGCCCGTATCGGGTTCCTGAATGCAGCGCCCCAAGATTCCGTCACGAAGTTCCAGCCGACCCCATGTCTGCAACCACCCGTCCACTTGGGGGCACTCAGACCGTCGCACCTGAGACACATTTAACCCTTGGTTTATCAATTGTCTCACCATGTCCAACTCCGGGTCTCCCTGTTGGCGCTCCAGCCAAGACCCTGGATCACAGTCCTGTCCAGCTAGTGGATCCTTCACTCTTAGACCTCCCTGAGCTCCGGGCACGTTGTAGACTGTTTTGACATCTACTTCCCCTGGGAGCCGGGACAAGGCATCTGCATTCCGGTTTTCCACACCGGGTCGATACTTGACTGTAAAGGTGAAGTTTGCCAGCTGGGCTGCCAACCTCTGTTCCACGGCCCCCAGTTTAGCTGTCCCCAGGTGTACCAGGGGATTGTTGTCTGTAAACACTGTGAATTCTGTGCCCCACAAGTAGTGTTTGAACTTCTCTGCGATTGCCCAAAATAGCGCCAGAAACTCTAACTTAAAAGAACTGTAGTTCTGGTCATTCTTTTCACTAGGGCTTAGACTATGGCTGGCATATGCAATCACTCGTTCCCTCCCCTGCTGAACCTGTGATAGTACTGCACCCAGCCCATCCAAACTGGCATCTGTATACAACAGGAAGGGTAATTTGAAATCTGCATACGCCAACACAGGCGCCTGTAATAGAGCTCGCTTCAGTTCCTC
Source organism: Notothenia rossii (assembly GCF_949606895.1). NCBI lineage: Eukaryota > Metazoa > Chordata > Actinopteri > Perciformes > Nototheniidae > Notothenia > Notothenia rossii. The sequence goes on along the minus strand of NC_136909.1, from coordinate 59,030,043 downwards.
AAACGCACCCTGGCACTCTTGAGACCACTTAACTGTTGTTGATTTAACCCCTGCAGTACCCCTGAGCAGAACATTCAGGGGAGCTGCCAGCCGGGAAAAGGCAGGGATGAATCGGCGGTAGTAGCCCGCAAAGCCCAAGAAAGAACGGACTTGAGTGACTGTCTTGGGGACCGGCCATTCCTGCACAGCTGCAGTTTTTTCTGGGTCCGTGGCCACCCCTGTCTTGCTGACCACATGTCCCAAGTATTTCACTTCCTTCTGGAACAGGTGACATTTGTGGGGCTGGAGCTTTAGGCCGTGCTGGTGCAGTCTACCAAACACTTGTTCCAGGTGCTTGAGATGACTATCAAAGCAGGGAGAATACACAATGATATCATCCAGATATATCAATAGAAAGTCATTTACTTGCCCTCCCAGACAGCGTTGCATGAGCCGCTGGAATGTGGCTGGAGCATTGCACAGACCAAACGGCATCCGCTCAAACTGGAAAAGGCCCACTGGTGTTGTGAAGGCGGTTTTCTCCTGGTCTCGGGGGTCCACCGCAACCTGCCAGTACCCGCTAGCCAGATCCAGTGTGGAGTACCAAGCTGACTCCTTGAGGTGGGTGAGCGACTCTTCCACTCTGGGCAAAGGAAAAGCATCTTTGTGAGTTATGGCATTCAGTTTCCGGTAATCTACACAAAAACGCCACGATCCATCCTTCTTCCTTACCAACACTACAGGTGCTGCCCAGGGGCTGGAACTTTCCCTTACAACCCCATTTTCCAACATACCTTCTAGTAGGCCTCGCAGCTCAGCATAGAGTGTTGGTGGAACTGGCCTGTGTCTCTGTCGGATGGGAGGTGCATCACCGGTAGGGATCTGATGCAAGACTGCACTTGTGTGGCCAAAATCATCTTCATTGGCTGCAAAAACCTTGGTCCACCTCCGAAGTAGATCACTTAACCGCTGCTGCTCGTTATGGTTGAGGTCTTCTCCCTGCAATGCCAGGGCCGGATGATCTGGAGGTACAGTAGCATTCGGGACTGGAGTGCTGCTTATACTCCTCACCTCTACCTCCACCACAGATGGCCCCGTGTGGGTCAACACCAACTCCTCCTCGGTCTTCACAGCTTGAGGATCCACCTGAGACACTGCAGCCAGGGCACGAAGCTGGGGGATCTCTATGGAGAAGGGATGGGGGTTACACACTCTTATCGGCACTCTTCCACTCCTTACCCAGCTCAGTGTCCTCGCCACCCGCCACTCCTGGTCATCATTCTGGAGGTTTTCCACCATAACACAGCAGTCTGGGGTGCCAACTGCTTGAGGCACCTGGGTCCAGATAATCATTTCTGTCTCTGGGGGAACCAACACAGCGGACTGACGGGGCAGTTTAGCAACCCCATGCAGTTCGGTGGGGGATCCAACACGGCCCACTCGTCAACAAACAGCAAAAGCCTTTCCCCAGGCTGTGCTGACCGTAGGTGGCAGTGTTGACCTGAAGGCCACCTCTCCTTGGTGGCCATCCTGGAAGATAGTTTGCCAACAGTCCCCGATCACATTCATCCCCAATAAGGCACATTCCTGTTGCAGGCAGGAATCTTCTACCACCACCACACCCTTCCCCATTACCTTCACCCCATTGATCTCAAAGTCCAAAAGCGCATATCCAATGTATGGGATATGAAGTCCATTTGCAGCCTTCAGAGTGAGCCAGGGGATGTCTCCTCGGACCAATCTTTCTCCAAACTTCTCCTGAAACAGAGTGTAACTGAACAGAGTGACTTGCGAACCAGTGTCCAATATACAAGGAATATGTTCACCGCTTATAATTACATCCACCTCTGGACAGGTACCAATCAATGCAGGCTTTGTTGGGGGCGTGGTCTGGGTCCCCTCCTCGACCGCTTGCCCGGCAGCAACCGAGGAGACTAAAAATCCGAAGGTCCAGAGCGTTGTTTGGAACAGAACCGGCGGGTGTAGCCCGCCTGCCCACACTCCAAACAGATTGGCCGACCTTGGGGGTCCCACTGGAACTGAGTCCTGGCTGTGCCCGGGGGTGGTTGACGAGGCTGAAATGCGGGCCCTGCTTGTGGGTTTTGCCTCCGTACAGTCGAGTCAACAGGCCCCAGAGAGAGGTTAGCAATTTGACCAAGCATCTCTTCCATGAGAGACTTGCCCAGTGTTAACATCTGGTCTTTAAGGTCCTGCTGGAGCTCTCCCCGCAGGGAGTCCCATAATGCCTGGCTGTCCTGGGCAGGTGGGGGTACTAAGGAACATGAAGGCGTGGCAGGCGGTTGGGTTGGTGGAGGCCTGGGGGCATAAGTGCGACAGGCCCATGTCTCAGTTCCATCTTTAGCCTGCTCTCTTTCAAGCGCTTTGGCCTCGGTGCAGATAGCAGGAAAGGTCATTCCCGGCGTGCGACGAAGAAGTCGTTTCAATTCTTGTTTCACCAGGCTTTCTTGTAGTCCCCTGATGAACTGTGTCTTTAGAAGCTCATCTTCAATGTCCTCAGCTGGTGGTTCCCTCGCTTGCCACTTGTGATAAAGCTCACGAAAGCGTAGAATGAAAGTTCCTATTCCCTCCTCTGCGCCCTGCCTGCATTCATAGAACTGAGCCCTCAGTGTTGCCAGTGACTGACTTCCCGCATACAATGAAGTCAGACGATCTAATATTTTCTTCCCAGTGTCCCGCTCACTAAGGGGTAATAGTGCAATTTCCCGTTTTGCTTCACCACCCAGAGCACTTAAGATAAAGTCAACTATTTGTTCGTTCAAAAGACCCTGAGCCCGCACAAACATTTCAATTTTTGCCCGCCACTCCCCAACCTTCTCTCCGGCTTTCCCTTCAAACATAGGAAGCCATGGCCCCCCCATGTACCAAGGTAACATAATGTGATTTACAACATTGGGAGCTGGATTAACAGCGCCAGCGAGTCCATCGTTACCCTCAACCGACATGCTGACCGTGTGTGTAAGGGAGATCCTGCCGACAACGCCAAAATTAAGGTGTCACGAGTGAGCCCTCTATGTAATGGCCCACTTGCTGGCACCCAGTTCTTTTAATCCCCCAATGAACTCACACACACACGAGGAGCAGGCAGATATCAGGTAACAAAATGATCTTTATTATAAATTAAGTTAATAGTCGGGGACCATATCAGTCAAGCTTCTCACATGGACACGTTACACAGGGCCAAGTAATGCCGTGCCTATCGACCACCCCGTCATTCAGGCTGTTACTGCTCTACCCCACCCCCTGCTGGCCGGAGGGACTATCAATGGTACAATTAACAGTAAAATATCCAAAGCATGCAAACAACGCGAACACAGGGCACTTTTATTTATGGAATCACTAAACACATGACACATCTATTTAAAGAAAACACTACACACATCACACAATGAACATGCTCTCCCACTCACTGGCTGCTCAGGAGTAAAAATGGAACAGTCACTGGCACTGGTGGGCAAATGACAATGAGTGGCACTATTGGCACTCCATACTTTCCCTGTGCTTTTAACCAGTGACAGCCCGCCAAGACATGGCCCGAGTTAAAATAGTTATGGGTCCGCTCTCGGTCAGGAACACCTCAGACCGAGAGGAGTTAAAAGTTATTTCGCTCACCCTTCCTTAAACGCACTGCCCTGATAGGAACCAGCGCGCGGTTGCGACAGACAGGAACTTGAGTGCGTTGCAATAAACAGGAACTTGAGTGCGTTGCAATAAACAGGAACTTGAGTGCGTTGCAATAAACAGGAACTTGAGTGCGTGGCAATTCTGCCTTCAACCGACCCGTCGATCAGCAGCTGGCACCCGTGCAGCACCTCGCAGCGTAGCAGAACTTCCACAGTGGACCTTCGCCTCCCGGTCGCTTCCTCGTAGATCCGTCCAGCGCCTTGCTTCCCGTTCCCTCCTCGCCTCGTAGTTTTTTCCTTTTCCGTTCTCCCGGCTCTTTGCTTTAACCAACCACCGGTCAATCAACGTAGCTCCCTGGTAGGCTGGGCAGGCAGCAGCCAATCAGCTGCCCCCATCCAGCTGATTCACACCAGCTGCGAAAACACACATCTCCTCCCGCCTGACAGGCTAACTCTTTTTATGAATGGAAACACACATTTGTCACCACTTCCGATTAAAATACATATGCACACAGTATATATACACACACAATGCATCCTCATTTGACATACAAAAATCCCATCCCTACTGGCGACATATGCACGCACGAGGTTCGAGGCTCTTGACGGATTTGGTGGTTACAGATTACAGCTTTCCTGCCTGTGATTCCCAACGACGTGATGAGTCCTTGGCCAAGTAAAATATATCTTTTGCTCTCTTTACAATAAATAGTTAAACTTAGAAGTTGTCTGTCTTTTCTGGAATTCTGAACCCAACAATAGCTCTGCTTAGACAGATTTATTGTAAATGTCACACACCATAACATTGACAGAAATTGAATTAAACCTCTCCTACCAGTATTCAGAGGCCAGTTAACATAACAACATAACAATGGACATTGTGTGCCCTCACACACAAACTCTCAGTAAACAAAATTGAAAAGTTTTTTTATCTCACTTTAAATTAGCGGGACTTCTGACATTCCTTGCTTTGAACATTTTTCCTCAAATCTGGCTTGTATTCCGTTGTGGCCACTCGAAGCAATTCTCTCACATGTCTGTCAGTCAGAACAGATCGATGCTTGGATTTCACGTGTTTCAGGTTAGAAAACACAGACTCAGACGTATGTTGACCCAAACATTGAAAATAGCTTGAGGGCAGCCCGTTTGACATTTGGGTATTTTTCGATTGGCACAGTTTTCCAGAACTCAAGGCTCCCTTCCCTCAGAACAGGTTTCAGTCGGTCGTCCTCTGAAAGTTTGATCATCTCCAACTCGGCCACCGCCTCGTCCTTGACTAGCGGGGCTTTCAAACAGTCTTAGCATTAAAAGGATCGACGAGGAACGTAATCTGTGGCCTTTTCACATGTAGATCATGGAACGGGGTCGCAAAGTTTTCCTGCAGGGTTTCAACCAATATTGCATAACGGGCTGTTTGCTTTTTCCGGGTGGCACCGGTGGCTTGTGCGCTTGCTTTTAGCAGAGAGGGAAAATGCGCTAATTCTCCCTTTTGAAGATGTGTCTTAAACAGTTTCAGTTTGTTTACAAACGCAAATACACTTTGCACTAAGTTAGGCGGCATTTTTGACTTTCCCTGCAGATCCAGGTTCAGTATGTCCAGATGACACAGCATGTCGACCAAAAAGGCCAGATCCATAATCCACTTGGGGTCTGAGAGCTCCGGATAATCCTTGTCCTTCTGTTCCATGAACAGTTTCACAGCATCCAACAGCTCAAAGAAGCAAGACAGCACTTTGCCTTTAGAAAGCCACCTCACAGTGCAGTGCAGCGGCAGGTCTCCTGGAAGCCCTTGGTTGAGTTCAGTGATGAGATTCTTAAATTGCCTGTGGTTAAGAGCATGCGTGCAGATGTAGTTTACGATTTCCATCACAGGCTTCATGACGTTGTCTAAATTCAGTGATTTGGCAACAAGTTGCTCCCGGGGAATGATGCACTGGAAATTCCAAAACTCTGGAATTGTGTTTTCAGCTTTGCACAGCCCCGTTCACAGGTCTGACCATTGATGGCGCTCCATCCGTGACTATTGCAGTTAGTTTCTGCTTGGGCACATTTGCTTTCACAAACACATTTATCATTGTTTCTTTTACATCGATACCACGGCTTCTGTCTTTTAATGGCACAATATCAAGGAGTTCTTCTTTGATAACACATCCTTTGAGACTGATCGTGCAAATATTGCCAGCTGAGGCTTGTCTTGTATGTCACAAGACTCATCCAGTGCCACCCTGAAAAACTCACATGTTTGAAGATCAGGGTGTAACTGCGCTTCAATGGCGGTGTTAATGTCCGATATTCTGCGTTCAACACTGTGGCGGGAAAGTTGGATGTCTGATACCACTTGTTTCAGTTTTTTGTTTTCTGGAGACAAGATTTCAACCACGTCACAGAGGCATTTTTGAACAAACTCCCCTTCATTGTAAGGCTTTTTAGCTCGTGCTACGTTCCAAGCAACTTGATAAGATGCAAGCGTTAAGGTTTCTGAGTGCTTCGTTATTTTTTTGAAAAACTGTGTCTGCTTTTCTGCCTGACTTTTCAAGGTGTTTATCTTCTGTTTGCGAAGTTCCGTACCTTTTGGGAAGTCCTGGTCGATGTTAGCATGGAGTCAGGTGAAATGGCTCTGAAGATTTGAAGCCTTGAAATGGTTAATGCTGTCTGGCATATAAGGTAAAATGGCTTGCAATTGTGTTCGATAAAAAAATAGGAACTCTCCCACTCTACTAAAAACGTCCTATGTTCGTCTTCATATTTTTCCTTAGCTGTGCATTTCTTCCCTGCCATTTTAGGATCAAACTCAATTCATGGTCAGATAGTGTTTAATACTCGATTCTGATGGTCAATTCAGAACACGTGAAACGTTGTTAATCCAGAACAGACAGACCGCTGTCAAGCAGTTCCTGCCGTTGCTACAGATGTAGCAATTAATTTCAAACAGTTTGAAACGCGAGGCCCGTGATTGGTACGTGATCTGCCCTCGCTCAAGGGAAAACCTCCAGCTTGACTTGAGACCGCCCCCGTGATAGATAAATGTAATTATAATGAAGCCAGCTGCAATGGATCATTGATCCACCAGGGGGTGCAGTGGGGTTCCACACTGGAGCTCATGTGAAATAAAGTCAGATACAGTACACTGGATGTACAGCGGAACTTTGTTAAGATCCATATGTCACGGATATCATACTCTGTGCTAAATAAGAGACATGTAATCATTTACAAAACATCACCATGTTGTTATTTAACAAAATAAGGTTGTTTAGTCGAAAAAAACAAACGGGAGGAAATGCAGCCCGGCTCTCGATTTTTAATCCTAATTTAATCATCATCTTCACCACGATCATTTATGTTTATGTTCGCCGAATTGACATGAAATCACTGACATATATGAGTATACTGTATTCAACTTAATTAAAACGTTATTAACGTGCCTAAACTCAGTAATTCACCAAAAATATTTATATTTTAATGGGGCTTCGTCGGTCGATCAGGATCCCAAAGCGTAGCGGAGGGATCCTCATCTGCATGACGGGTGTTATTTTCCCCATAAGGAACAAGTCTCTGCAAATTATCCCGCTTATTACATGGCCACATTCTCAACAAAGTAACGACATGACTCCCAATATTAATTTAAATGCTTTTATGGATTTAGAAAATGTTTTTATTGATTTAAAAAATAGGTTGTATGTATTGATTTAAATTGACATGCATCCGTTAAGAAAAATAGTCCGTTGTTACAGTTTTTTAAACAGTCTGAATGAAACGGCAGCTCTCAGCTGTGTATTTACACAACTAATGGCCCATCAACCACAGCTCTCTCCCCCCTCCCCCCTTGATCTTTCTTCTACAGCAGCTAAATTAACTGTAGGTTACTCTGAGTGACAAGCTTACAGTTAGACACAACACTGTCATTGCAAGTGACCCTCAGTTTGTTGACTTTTATGTTCAACTGCTAAATTCGTTACTGATCAAAAAGGGCTTCTACTGTACCTAATCACCTTAACACTAGAACCGCCAGAGGTTTTTGTATAGGCCTACCTAAACCCGTCAAATCCCGCTATTAGAATGCAATTTTTAACAACATAAGGTGCTACATAACACACTTTCAGGAAAAGTCACGGACTGGGAGACTTTAATATTTTATTGAAAAAAAGTTACATTGCACACACACAACACACATCACACAAATTGACCCGATTTGCGGTTCTAGTGTTAAATAAACTCACTAATTAATGAAACCAGTTCAATACGCATTATTCTTATTCTTATCATTCTTTATGAGCACAGAAATCGTCTTAAAATCAGATCTGTTTTTTGAATGAAATCTGACAGCAGGCAGTTAGCTGTGATCACCTATGATAAATGCGCCGCACCTAATCGCTGGCCATTCAGCCACGGACACTGTTCGAAATGGGGGGGAGCCAGGGGGAGCTTGGCTCCCCCGAAGAGGGAGGGAGCTCCCCTGAAGGCTGACTTTGAGATAAATAGGGGGAGCCCAAAACAATCGTGCATATTTGTGTCACACAGATTAGAAATGTTGAGTTTCTGTAAATAACAGTTCTTGAAACAAATAATAGTTATTGTTCATTACAGTTTCTGAATATTTGTTTTATATTTGTGAATATGTCTGGGTGTTGCCATCTGTACGTGGCGGCGCTGCATTCTTACTTACGTTGCTATGGTTACGGTGGTGATGCTGGCGCGGTATTTGAAATGTTCATATTGATATTTTGTTAACTCTGGCTTTGTAATAAAAAATATGGCAAAACGAAAACAGCCAAGCGTCACAGCTTTTGGATTCACAAGCAAAGAAGCAAAGGAGTCTAAAAATGACAACGTGAACGGAAAACAACTTTTAGTTGGCCGGCTGTAAGCGGCGTTAGGGTCGAGCTTGACAGCTCCACACCGAGGGAGAGGCCTGCCGATGCGGAGCCTGAAGACGCTTCAACAACGGCCACAGCCGCCGGCGTAGTGACACCGTCTGTAGTAGTCGCAGAGTGATTTTATAGCAATTGATCGAATCCGCGCTGCTGCGAGTTGAGTGAAGTTAAAACGATATTGGCAGATTCGGATTTCACGGATCAATAACTGATGAACAAAATGTTATTCAGACACAAATGACGTCTCCTACAGATATAGCGATTTATTTCAGACAGTTTGAAACGCGAGGACCGGGATTGGTACGTGATCTGCCCTCGCTCAAGGGAAAACCTCCCGCTTGAGTTGAGACCGCCCCTGTGATAGATAAATGTAATTATAATGAAGCCAGCTGCAATGGATCATTGATCCACCAGGGGGTGCAGTGGGGTTCCACACTGGAGCTCATGTGAAATAAAGTCAGATACAGTACGCTGGATGTACAGCGGAACTTTGTTAAGATCCATATGTCACGGATATCATACTCTGTGCTAAATAAGAGACATGTAATCATTTACAAAACATCACCATGTTGTTATTTAACAAAATAATGTTGTTTAGTCGAAAAAAACGAACGGGAGGAAATGCAGCCCGGCTCTCGATTTTTAATCCTAATTTAATCATCATCTTCACCACGATCATTTATGTTTATGTTCGCCGAATTGACATGAAATCACTGACACATATGAATATACTGTATTCAACTTCATTAAAACGTTATTAACGTGCCTAAGCTCAGTAATTCACTAAAAATATTTATATTTTAATGGAGCCTCGTCGGCAGATCAGGATCCCAACGCGCAGCGGAGGGATCTTGGTCTGCATGAAGGGTGTTTTTCCCCATAAGGAACAAGTCGCTGCAAATTATCCCGCTTAATACACGGCCACATTCTCAACAAAGTAACGACATGACTCCCAATATTAATTTAAATGCTTTTATGGATTTAGATAATGTTTTTATTGATTTAAAAAATAGTTGTATGTATTGATTTAAATTAACATGCATCCGCTAAGAAAAATAGTCCGTTGTTACCGTTTTTTAAACCGTGTGAATGAAACGGCAGCTCTCTCCCCCCTCCCCCTCTGATCTTTCTTCTCCAGCAGCTAAATTAACTGTAGGTTACTCTGAGTGACCATAGACCAGGGGTTGGCAACCCCTGGCACGCGTGCCAGCATTGGCACTCGGCACAGTAACCAGTGGCACACTAGGAATAAGTGGAATAAGTGTGCAAAATATTTAAATGGTATTTTCGGATCCTGAACGAGACCGCCGCCAGAGCGCGTCTCCCCTTTACCTGCAGAAGGAAGCCATGCACGCAACGCAGCCCCGCTCTCTTTATCTCCAGGTGACTTTCTGCCGCTTTCCTCCGTGGTGCAGTGCTGATCGTTTCACCACGGAGGAAAGCACTTCACTACTTGCAGTACCCATAAGGAGCTGTACAAATGCCACAGTTTGTGCGTGGCTGTGTCTTTAGTTGAAAGCTCAGTGGCGATCTGCTCATCGAAATAATATGCTGCAAAGGGGCGGACTGGCCATCTGTGTGTTGAACTTTTCTGTCGGCTCCCAGACCGTAGTCGAGGAGGGCAGAAGCAACAAGCTTCAGGTTCAATAACCCAATTTAGCTTAAATGACTGGAGAGAGGCGAGCTCTTCTTGGGAGGCCGTTGCATTTATTTAGTTGTTCTTCTGTTTCACAAAATACATCACAGACCTCAGTTTTTCTGCTGCCTCGTTTCACTTCCAGAAACATACACACGTTCCCTCACTCTCGCTCGACCATCCACACACACACATGCACAAGCCACACCCCTCTCTCTCTCTCTCTCTCTCTCTCTCTCTCTCTCTCTCTCTCTCTCTCTCTCTCTTAAAGGGACAGCGATCTCATCTCATTCTGCATGACCCTAATATCATAACATGTGTGCTCTGGAGAATCACAGAACGGAAGATCGTCCTTATTATTATGCCGTTTAAACCAATTATTTAAATGTGTTTGTTAAATTCTGCATCATGTAAGTTGCGCTGACAGGTCCACACACTGCTTCCCCGCAGCGAGGCTCCCCCGCCATCCTCTTGATAGTTGACGAGCGTCAAGCTCCTCAACCCCCCTCCCCCCCACCGTTGATAATTCTCGATCGTTGGCACGCTGATGACAATTTTTTTTTAAAATGGCACTTCCTATCGAAAAGGTTGCCGACCCCTGCCATAGACTGTATGTGACAAGCTTACAGTTAGTGACGTAACAACACCATAAAAGCTGGTGGGTTGAAAGCAATACGGGAGGTAAAAATAACTACAATAATTGTGATTTATTTATTGTGGCTTTTATGTTTTTAGGTATAAAATGTTATGTAATTCAGGCTTATAGTTCATTCTTCTCTAAAAACCTTCAACAATGACAATATTCATAGTAATTTAATAAATCCTTCGAACACACATTGTAGAAAATAGCCTACTGTAAGTTAAGAAATCATTCCAATATGTACATCTTCTGATGTAACAACAATAACATTATAAATAGTAACATAACTGAACATGGTATTGCACATTTAGCTTTGAGTGTTACTGACCTGAGATGTTTTTATTACATGCATTAAGGTGACTGAGGCTTTGGGATGCAAACTCATCTGTATGAAAAAGGTGACAAGGATCCGAGCCCCCGGCTCCCCCACCCCACAGAATATCGGCTTTAAAATGAGGAATAACAGAGGATTTCAGCAGTCAGAACAACTAAAGCAGCAATGGTAATAATAACAGAAATGCCAAAGAGTCACATCTAATAGAAATATATAAAAGTATTTATTTTAATTGTGTAGCAGTCAGTTTATAATTTTGGCAGCACTGTTGAGCATTTTGAAAATGTATTTTCATTCCTCTTTGCAAGGCTTAGTCTTTCTATCTTTATCGCCACATGGTGTAAAGTAACTAACTTCATAAACTCAACAAGTACTATACTTGGGCACAATTTTGAGATACTTGTATTTATTTAAGTATTTCAATGTTTTGCTACTTTGTTCTTCTACTCCACTACAGTTCAGATTTACATGGTGTACTTCTACTCCACTCCATGTATTTAATACCTTTAGTTATTTTACAGATGTGGATGAATGATGTGAAATATAATCAAGTGTTAAATCAGACTTTAGTTCCACCTGGAGTAAATCCACAAGCTACCCTGCAGTATACAAAGTCATTCAAACTAGCTGCACCTTTACCAGCTTTGAGAACACTTTCAGGATCAATCATAATAAAACATATCATATCTATTATTCTGAAATGGACCAATCTGCACAATGACTACTTTTACTGTCGCTCCTTTCACTATATTTTGATGAGAATACTTTTCTACTTTCACTTGAGGAATATTTTGAATGCAGGACTTTTACTGTAACAGAGTATTCCTACACTCTGGTACTTCTACTTTTACTCAAGTACAAGATCTGAGTACTTCTACTTTTACTCAAGTACAAGACCTGAGTACTTCTACTTTTAATCAAGAACAAGATCTGAGTGCTTCTACTTTTACTCAAGTACAATATATATATATATATATACTTATACCACCTCTGTTTATAGCCTATGAAAAAAACTATTAGAAATAGAAGGCTAAAGCTAACGTTAGCAGATAGTGACAATATATGCTAGCTAGCTAGCTAGCTCAACGATTCCTTAAATAATATTGCCACAGAACAACTTTTCAGTTCACATCACCCTCTGCCGCTCCGACAGGGAGCTCTGCTCTGAACACCTGAACGGCCCGTTCTAACAGCAGTTCACCAGCGGTCCAGTCTGTGCCACAGTGACTCCGGACGCACAGTTAGTATTAACGAACGCACCCGTAGGTAATGTAGCTGTTGAAGCTAGACCATCATCTCGGAGCAGCAGAGCCTTATTATACATCCATGAGCAGAGCCGACAGGCAGGAAGACTCGAGCACACAGCTCGTACTTCATTATAATATATAAAAAAAGAACACCATGTGTGTCATAATGGCACATAACAGCTCACGGCCGCAGATTACTCCGGGTCCCAGACTCCCCCATACCCCAAACATATTTTTATTGCAGATCTACATGAAATGAAATGAAATCCCTGACAAATATGAATATACTGTATTCAACTTCATTAAAACGTTATTCACGTTCCTAAACTCAGAAATTCACTAAAAATATTTATATTTTAATGGAGCCTCGTCGGCAGATCAGGATCCCAAAGCGTAGTGGAGGGATCTTAATCTTGAAAAATAGTCCGTTGTTATCGTTTTTTAAACAGTCTGAATGAAACGGCAGCTCTCAGCTGTGTATTTACACAACTAATGGCCCATCAACCACAGCTCTCTCCCCCCCTCCCCCCTGATCTTTCTTCTCCAGCAGCTAAATTAACTGTACGTTCTTCTTATCGTGTCCACAAGGCAGTCAGTTACAGGGCTTGGTTAGATGTGGTTCAGCCACAGCTGAACACATTGCTGTCCCTTCTCATTAAACTCTGCCAAGTCGGATGTTGTGCAGGGTTGCTCCAGCAGGGGGCATATCAGGAGGTGTTGCATGGTTTGTGGTTCAATGCCGCAGTCACACACAACGTCCCCGTCATTTAGGTATCCCCATTTGGCGAGAGTGGCTTTTGCAAGTCCAACACCAGATCTTATTCTGTTTAGGCATTTCCACACTGCGTAGTTGGTGTCTGCTCCAGGGGGCAGTGCTTCGCTCGCCTTAAGCTCCATTGTTGTTGCTGATGGGAGGTTGTCAAGTCTTTCTTCCCACCGAGTGACTCTTTCACTGTTTGTGCTCAGTGTTCCGAGGGGTGGGACGCTCTTCAGGAAAATTTTCCTGGATTTAAGGCGGCTTTTGGCTGGCACATGGCCAAAGAGAGGATGTCTTTGGTCAGTAGACTGTTGTTGGCGCTCTTTCTTGCTTGCTGCATTTCGTCGTATCTCTGGTGGGGCTATGCCTGCCAGGATGTACAGACGGTCTGTAGGTGTTGATTTCAGGCAGCCTGTGATAATGCGGCCGCTAGCATTGAGGGCGGGATCCAGCTTCTTGGCATGGGCAGCTCGTTCCCATAATGGGCAGGCATACTCGGCAGCTGAGTAGCAGAGGGCTAGTGCGGTTGACTTCAGAGTCTGTGGGTTTGCACCCCAGGTCGTGCCGGTGAGCTTGCGGATGATGTTATTCCTCGCACTCACTTTGCACTTGGTCTTTTCAGTGTGGGTCTTAAAAGAGAGGCATCTGTCCAGGGTTACCCCTAGGTAGACTGGGTGCTCACAGTGTTCAAGGGAGGTTCCTGACCAGCTGACCTTCAGTTGGCGCTTGGCTTCATGGTTTCTCAGGTGGAAGGCACACACCTGTGTCTTAGATGGGTTTGCACGTAGGTGGTTCTCTTCATAATAAGGTGTTAGCTCTGCCAGAGCGTTAGAGAGTCTGTCTTCCACAGTTTTGAAATCAGTGGCTTGTGCACCTATGCCAAGATCGTCTGCATAGATGAAGCGGCGGGTGTCCACACTTTTTGGTTGGTCGTTGGTGTAGATGTTAAAGAGAAGCGGTGCAAGCACACTTCCCTGTGGGAGGCCCTTCCTGAGTCTTCGCCACCTGCTTTTCTTTCCTCCTAGCTCAACGAAGAAGTGCCTATTTTCAAACATGCTTTCAATCAGCTCTGTCAGGCGGGTGTCTCTTGGGGTCTCCAGGATCTTACTGAGGAGACGTCTGTGGTTGACTGTGTCATAGGCAGCTGAGAGGTCGACAAACACCGCACCAGTTACCATCCCTTCCTCATATCCGTCTTTGATGTACTGGGTGAGGTTGAGTACTTGGCTAGTTGTCGACTTGCCAGGGCGGAAACTTGCTTGTTCAGGGATGAGGTGTTTGTCAACAAAGGCACCAATTCTGTTGAGGATCAGACGTTCAAAGAGTTTGTAGGTGTGGCTCAAAAGTGAGATTGGTCTGAAGTTCTTGGGAGCGGATGGATCTTTCCCAGGTTTCAGCAGTGCTGTAATGTGGGCTTTCTTCCAGATGTTAGGGAGCATGTGTGTTGTTAAGCACTCATTGTAGAGCTGTAGGAGCAATGTCTTTGCCTTGTGACCGAAGTGCTTGATCTGTTCCGTTGCGATATTATCCAGTCCAATTGCCTTTCCTGGTTTGAGGATAGAGATTCCCCCTTCCAGCTCTTCCATAGTGAGCTGTCTTGTAAAAGCAGGGTCCTCTGTGTATTTCTTGCGGTTCAGCTTGGTCTTTTTCCCTCTCTTTCTACTCTTTCCATTTTCGAGCAATTGGTTGGCAACTGTAGGTTACTCTGAGTGACAAGCTTACAGTAGACACAACACTGTCATTGCAAGTGACCCTCAGTTAGTTGACTTTTATGTTCAACTGCTAAATTCGTTATTGATAAAAAAGGGCTTCTACTGTACCTAATTACCTTAACACTAGAACCACCAGAGGTTTTTGTATAGGCCTACCTAAAACCGTCAAATTCCGCGATTAGAATGCAATTTTTAACAACATAGGGTGCTACATAACACACTTTCGGGAAAAGTCACGGACTGGGAGACTTTAATATTTTATTGAAAAAAAGTTACATTGCCTACACACAACACACATCACACAAATTGACCCGATTGGCGGTTCTAGTGTTAAATAAACTCACTAATTAATGAAACCAGTTCAATACGCATTATTCTTATTCTTATCATTCTTTATGAGCGCAGAAATAGTCTTAAAATCAGATCTGTTTTTTAACTGAAATCTAACGGCAGGCAGTTAGCTCTGATGACCTATGATAAATGCGCCGCACCTAATCGCTGGCCATTCAGCCACAGAGCTCCCTCTATACAAATCAAACTGTAGACGGTGTGAAAGCACCTATTGTTTTAAATAATGGTCGGAATGTGACCTGTGAGCCTTCTGAACTACCGTGGGACAGCACATTCTAAACTAAAATGTTCAATCAATAAAGTAACATCTTATCTTATCTTAATAATATCTTCATATTAATAATAATAATAAATCATACAGTATGTGTCCGAAAGGGAGCAGGAGGAAGCAAACGCAAAAATATACAACAAATATACTGCATATTAAAGCAAACGATTGTAAGGGTAAAAGTATGAGCATAACAAATAAAGAAGTGTAATGTAAACATTTACATTATTATTATGATTATTTAATATATAAAGACTATATATTATTGAATTACAAGATTAGATATACTTTAGTTGATGTAAAATATTGATGTGTTCAAATGCTCTTCAAAACACAACTGAAAGTTCATGAAACTTGTCTTTCTCTATTTGTGAATGAAGTTCCATCTCCTGGTTAAAACCTGAAATTGAAAATCTGGCAACGCCCTCTTGGAAAATAGTGGGAGGGCTTAACATTCCTCTATACTGGTCTTAGGCAGGTCGTAGGCAGGAAGCTGTAAGCTGGAGTCTGAAATTAAGTGCTACACCTGTACGTTAGTTCAAACAGTAACAACGGACTATTTCTCTTAGCGGATGCATGTCATTTTAAATAAATAATAGCGTACTATTTTTTAAATCAATAACAACATTTTCTAAATCTATAAAAATATTTCAATTAATATTGGGAATCATATTGTTACTTTGTAAGTAGGGGATCTATATGCAGATCTAGATCCCACGGCTTCGCGTCGGGCTCCTGATCAAAATTAGACGGCGCTGTCATCCTCTCATACTGACACCACACATACACACGTAGGGAGAGCCGGGACGAAAGTAACGGAGCGATTTTATCAGAGCCCAAACAACTTTGACCGGCCAAATTACGTCAGAATTATCAGCATTCAATACTTAACAGACCTACTAAATATCAGGTTTAACTGTCAGGAGTCCGTGTTTCTCCCCCAACCTCACACATATAAAATTCGATATGAATAGAAGAGCCGCATGAAACTGGCGGGTTGACCACCCCTGGTCTAGATTAGGCTTTTTTAAGAGTGGTTTAATGACTGCAGTTTTCAGGGCCTGTGGAAAAACACCTGAGTGAAGAGACTTGTTTACTATATGAAGTAGATCTGAGGGTAGTACACTCTGTCCCTATTTGCAACACTTTCCCCGACATTTGAACAAATATTTCTTCCTTATAAAGTGAGGTGCTGTAGCCTGTTCTCTGGGTACACTCTGTCCCTATTTAAGACACTTTCCCCGACATTTGGAACACCTTTCCTGCCTTGTAAAGTGAGTTATTGTAGCCTGCTTCATGTCCAATTAATGGACTTTAATTGGTATTGTATATGTCCCTGTATTGTACAATCTCTGTTCTAATTAAAACCCAAGTTAAAACCTAAAAATAGGAAAGAAATAGACTTTTACTTTCTTTATTCACACAAAGAAGTATATGTCGATACCATAGCCTCTATTTTACCCATCATCCCTCTGTTTTTATCTTGCCCGAAGAGGGTAAAAATGTTTTTCCATCAGCATTTCAGTCCTTTCACTATCTGTCAGTGCCACAGTCTCTGAGAGCTTTAGTCGAGTTTCTGTTGGATTATTTTCTCATGTGTTGGCAATCCGACAAATGTGGCACTAAATCTAGCACTGTGGTGCCAAAAGACCTGTTGCTTCTCTTCTGGATGTTGTAACAAGCGTTAATGCCCCCTGTATTTATAGAAGCAGGAATCAATTCAGTTTACAGTGCACAGTAAAGCTCCCATTTGTTTCCACCAATCCTACAATCTCCACCAGGCAATTGATCAGAGAGATATTTAACCTGCTGCACCACATGATGGATGTGTTGTGCATTATCAGGCATTTGTTATATATCTGATGTTTTACTTTCACACTTTGCCATCGAGGAAGACAAACGTGGCACGGAGGAAGGTTTTTACTTTATTGAAATTCAAAAATACAGAAAAGGTGAAGATTGCATAGTTTTTCAGCGGAAATAGCTTTTAGAAGTTGGTAAAGTTATCAGTCATTGCAATAAACAAGCACTACTACTGGAACATGACCCTGAGGCAGTGGCATGCAGCGGCCGCAGAAGACTATCATTAAATGGATGTGTTTTAGCTCCAGTGGGATCCCTAATGTTCCTATGTGCTCTGGTTAATGTAATCCATGAGACAAGTTTGGGTACCACTATACAATAAGACTACCCTTATAAAGGGTTTACGAATAGTTTGTAATTGATTCATTAATTAGCTTGTGAACATTTTATAAATCCTTAATAAGCTTTTATAAGACATGAGATAAACAGGGCAACTGGCAAAAGGTTTAAAAAACCTCTAAAGTACATTCTTCTGAAAAAACATATGGCTGTTTTGTTGCCACATTAAATTGAAATCATCTCGTAATAGTATATTATGTGATAAGTATCCTACGGTGGCCGACAGGTGCAAACCTGTCACAACAGCCAAAAACATTTATATTAAGAGAAACGTGGGAAGACTCAAAAACGATTGTAAATGTGCCAAATAAAAAAACGTGCGCAGAGTTTGCGAAAAGTGTTGCATTAATTGAATGCAAACACAAAACGCTGCAAAAAAAACGCTGCAAGAAGATGAAAAAACCCAACAGAAACAGGGATGCTATAAAGTGACAACCCAGTCTCATGGCATTTCGTGTTATAGTCACTACATTTAATCTATTGATTCGTGTTCACCAACACGATTTTTCCCTTTTTTTCGTGTCACACAGCAATATCAAGCCACAATTATTGTTTTAATTTAAATTGTATAATGTCGGACTTTTTTTGTCGTCTGTGAGGAAAAGAAATGGGGCTCAGAGCCTCAGAATACTGAAATCTGTATTTTTTTTAATCTTTTTTTCCTTCTAATTTGTTATTCTTTTCTAAATAACACACTGTTATTTACTGACCAATAACACACAATTATCCTTGTTTTTATTTATTTGTTTGATTCCATAATCTCTGGCTTTTTTGGCGTCCGTCAGGAAGTGAATTTCAAAATAAAAATAACCGGAAACAGACGTAGGCATTTCGAGCGATTACCCAAGATCCTCAGCTATGGTTTAAGCTTACTGATTGGATGTTTTAGCCGCAATGCATGTTGGGATTTGGTGTTTATATGATATGAAATCGGAAAAACATTTAAAAATAATAATTAATTCCGAGTCTTCTTGCTTTTTTCTTTGAAAGTCAGCACATAACGGCATTTTAATGCACGGTTCGGCTGCATTACATAATACAGATCTGCCGTAATTCTTTATTTATAGAGCCCTGATGAGAAGACCTTTGGAAAAACTGGAAGAAATGCCGCCGAAACTGAATACTTGATCAGAAATATATCAACAATTAAACAATATCTTCAATTTCTCTTCACACAATACGTCTCCTTGCAGTATCAATACTAAATGGGGCAACAAAGTATTTAGTCAGCCACCAATTGTGCAAGTTCTCCCACTTAAAAAGATGAGAGAGGCCTGTAATTTTCATCCTAGGTATACCTCAACTATGAGAGACAAAATGAGAAAATAAATTCCAGAAAATCACATTGTCTGATTTTTAAAGAATTTATTTGCAAATTATGGTGGAAAATAAGTATTTGGTCACCTACAAACAAACAAGATTTCTGGCTGTCGCAGACCTGTAACTTCTTCTTTAAGAGCCTCCTCTGTTTTCCACTTGTTAACTGTATTAATGGCACCTGTTTGAACTTGTTATCAGTATAAAAGACACCTGTCCACAACCTCAAACAGTCACACTCCAAACTCCACTATGGCCAAGACCAAAGACCTGTCAAAGGACACCAGAAACAAAATTGTAGACCTGCACCAGGCTGGGAAGACTGAATCTGCAATAGTGTTGGGGCAGAACCTCTGCTCCGCGCCGTTCCTATATGAGCGCGTTCTCAAAAGAAGGAAAAACTCAAAGCAACCAGGATAAGGGTTAAACAATAATCTGTTTTAATGGTAAAACATACAATACATCACCCAATCACCTAATCACGAAGCTCTCTGCAACAGCAGCTTAAAAATGCAGAATGCTCCGGGCCCAAGTTCTACCACCGCGTGAGACACGTCTCAGGAACGGCCAGTCAGAAACAAGAGCGCCGATCTTCAAAATGATCACAACATTTATACACAGGTGGGGAGGAGTTGTATCGCTTGCTCCTCCCTAGCTATTTGTTATTGACGAGTTCACTTCTGAGCGAGCTAGCCAGTGAGTTGGCAGTGTTCCATTGGTCGGTTTCACTTCTGGGCGGGACCCCAGGCAGTGAGTCAGCAGTTTGTTGATTCCATCTGTTGCTTCTGCGCGCGCGTGTGTGTTTGTGTGTGTGTGTGTGTGTGTGTGTGTGTGTGTGTGTGTTTCTGCCCCTCTCTGCCCTTAGGCAGATCCCCCAATCAATGATTTGGAGTAGTATAATTATACAGACAGAGGACTCTTTAACATAAATGAACACGTATCTTATCATGTAGCTTATCACACAACAGTCACATGTTTTTCTCTATGAAAGCCACAATTCATATGTTTTAAACGTCCCGGTCCCATGACATCCATAGGATTAGCTAACTAACTAAGGTTCACTGTTTTCATAGCCTAAGGCCATCTCTGAACTTCCTTTCACCTCAAGTCAGCTCACAATAATCATGAATACATCCATTGATTAGTCAGAAGGACTATTGTCTCATTAACTGTGGGACCCAATTCCCAAGGCCTTTTTATGAGTCTTGCAAGAAACGCACATTTCAACACACCAACATCCTTATCGTTTCTTAACTAATGCATGCTGGACAAGAACCACTAATTAACAGGACTTTAACTGCATTATATCTGAGGCAAATCTCCCTTTGGGTTAATCAATATTGGTTTTAGCAATTAACAGGGGAAGCCAGAGACTCAGGGCATCTCCCGATGTCTGGGAAATGCAAAGCAGATGTCAAAGGTCATTTGAATTATGCCTGCTCACAAATAGCCCAAAAAAAAAACACCCTTTTGATTACACATAAAAGTGGAAGAAAAATACTATTGCTTTAATTTATTATTACTAAAAATGGGACATTGTTTCAGGAATATATGAAAAACCTTTCTATATTTAAAGAGGAAAAATGTACTTTGTCCCTTCAAATTTAACACACACGAATATATATGAGGTGACATTAAAATAAATATATCACAATAGGTAAGCAGCTTGGTGTGAAGAAATCAACTGTGGGAGCAATTATTAGAAAATGGAAGACATACAAGACTACTGATAATCTCCCTCGAACTGGGTCTCCACGCAAGATCTCACCCCGTGGGGTCAAAATGATCACAAGAACAGTGAGCAAAAATCCCAGAACCACACGGGGGGACCTAGTCAATGACCTGCAGAGAGCTGGGACCAAAGTAACAAAGGCTACCATCAGTAACACACTACGCCGCCAGGGACTCAAATCCTGCAGTGCCAGACGTGTCCCCCTGCTTAAGCCAGTACATGTCCAGGCCCGTCTGAAGTTTGCTAGAGAGCATTTAGATGATCCAGAAGAGGATTGGGAGAATGTCATATGGTCAGATGAAACCAAAATATAACTTTTCTGTAAAAACTCAACTAGACGTGTTTGGAGGAGAAAGAATGCTGAGTTGCATCCAAATAACACCATACCTACTGTGAAACATAGGGGTGGAAACATCATGCTTTGGGTCTGTTTTTCTGCAAAGGGACCAGGACGACTGATCCGTGTAAAGGAAAGAATGAATGGGGCCATGTATCGTGAGATTTTGAGTGACAACCTCCTTCCATCAGCAAGGGCATTGAATATGAAACGTGGCTGGGTCTTTCAGCATGACAATGATCCCAGACACACCGGCCGGGCAACGAAGGAGTGGCTTCGTAAGAAGCATTTCAAGGTCCTGGAGTGGCCTAGCCAGTCTCCAGATCTCAACCCCATAGAAAATCTTTGGAGGGAGTTGAAAGTCTGTGTTGCCCAGCGACAGCCCGAAAACATCACTGCTCTAGAGGAGATCTGCATGGAGGAATGGGCCAAAATACCAGCAACAGTGTGTGAAAAAGACTTACAGAAAACGTTTGACCTCTGTCATTGCCAACAAAGCGTATATAACAAAGTATTGAGATTAACTTTTGTTATTGACCAAATTATTATTTTCCACCATAATTTGCAAATAAATTCTTTAAAAATCAGACTATGTGATTTTCTGGATTTTTTCTTCTCATTTTGTCTCTCATAGTTGAGGTATACCTAGGATGAAAATTACAGGCCTCTCTCACCTTTTTAAGTGGGAGAACTTGCACAATTGGTGGCTGACTAAATACTTTTTTGCCCCACTTTACTTCGGCTGACTTTTACATTTGATCTAATTCGTAGATAGGTTATATTTACACCATAACGGTGCACAGCTGATATAAAAGGACTTGTCGTTTTTAAAGATATTACTGTTTTTCTTTGAATATAAGAATATAAATACTGAGTCTGAAATAATATAGCAATATGCTGTAAAATGATGTGAAAACATGAATAAAACTACACATCTTCAGATGTTGTATATACATAAGTGTCCTACACTAATACAGGGTTCCCGCGGGGTCTTAAAAAGTCTTAAATTTGATAATATGAATTTAAGGCCTTAAAAAGGTCTTAAATATGACCAAAAAAATAAGAAAGGTCTTAAATATGATTTAGAAGGTCTTAAAAAAGATCGGATTTGAAAGGTACCTCTGTGTTGCAATCGCGTCTCAATGTGTTTTGGGGGAAATGTCCGGGCTGCAAAGTAACCAGTATGGTAATGGCCTTTCAGTTCCCCCCAACAATTTGTATTGAAATAAATCAACGTGGAACCAGTAATCACTAACTTTGTTTCCCCCGGCCCCTTATCGGAGAACACCCAGCTAGTAACCTAGCAGCCAAGCTTCAGCTAGCGGCAGTCAGAAATTCAGGTATCTTCGAATCTACTTGCAAATAAATATGGGGAAGGGTAAGTTCAACCGTATTTGGTTGGAAAACATCGAATTTAGTGCTTAGTCGAAACCAGTGGAGGGGAACGTGTTTGAAGCCCGCTGCACCTTTTGCAAAATAAATTAGCGTTTGTTTTGCTAATGTAGCATTAGCTAGTGCAGCGTTATCTAGTGCAGCAACTCCCGCAACAACACCGGGGGACCTCCGGGCAACCTCAACCCTAAAAGCGGAGGTGCTGTGGACCTATATGGCGACGCTAAATACCGTAGTTAAATACCAATCATACAACAGTAACGATGAAAGATTTTAACCACGGCAGCAGAGCTCTGAATATAGCTCTTGTCACACACACACACACACACACACACACACACACACACACACACACACACACACTAGGGCTGCTCGATTATGGCAAAAATCATGTTAGAAATCACGATTATTTTGTTCAATAATTGATATCACGATTATTAAATACGATTATTCATTGACTTTGAAAACATCCATTTATTGAACTTTAAAATAAATAATAATTTGAACAGTATCTTTTTAACTGTTGGTTACCCTGAACGTATAATTCAACGGAAAAACCTATACAAAAATAAATTAAATAAATGATAATATCAAAATAATAAATACCAATAAACAACATCAATAAATATTTTGGAGCGCACTTCCACAAGCTACTAAACATATATAAATATGATAAATAAAAATAAATTAGACTAAAATTAATTAGATCAAATATGTTGCAGTGCACTGTCACAACCTAGCAAAGTTAAATTATCGTTTTTCGATTATGTTGTTTTCGTATTTGTGGCAGGCCAAAATCGTAATTGCGATTAAAATACGATTAATTGCACAGCCCGAACACAGAGACACACACATATACACTTTTTGTCTAACACGCTAAAACAGTTCTGTGTACTGTTATGTTCTTATGTTGAACATGAATTAATTTACTTTGTAAGTAATTATGGGAGATATTTCTTCTTTCATAGCAATTTTCCTTCATACTTTCTTGCCGTGAAATAGGTCTTAAATTCTATTCAAAGTGGTCTTAAAAAGGTCTTAAAAAGTCTTAAATTTGAGTTGGCGAAACCTGCAGGAACCCTGTAATAATACAAAGTTATTATGGCTGTGTGTACCTTGTGTGCACCGCCTAGTGGTTAAAGCACATTATTGAATTATTGTTTTTATGTGTTATATTTGATGAAAAAAATATTAAGAGTAGGCCTACATACTTTCAGAGGGGGAAAGTAGAAGGTCAATGATAGAAATATAGAATATAAAAAATCAAGAAGATACTATAAGTGATCTCAACAATAAAACGGTTTAGTGCAGGATGTACAAAGATATTAATATGAGGATGTGCAAAACAGAAAAACGAATGAACCTTTATTGAAACATTAAATAATACTTTAGATGAAGGTCTTCTTTTAGATAAGAAAAACACTTTGGGGGTATCAAAAGATAAATATTAAGCCTGACAAAGTACTTAACGTCTAATATATTGCTTTCCTGCAATGTTAACTATGCTGAAGCTCTTATTTTAACTGATATTATACACATTAATTATAATATTATGTATGTAGATAGTATAAGAAATGTGCAGAATATGACAGTTTAATGGTGGAGGTATACACACATATTGATAGATGTCTTGTAATGCACTGTTGAGGAACCTTCGACCTAAGGTTTTCATTCATTGCATAACTACACCATAGTTGTGTATATGATATGTCAATAAACCTTAGAAAATCTTGAAATCTTGAAAGGGATGTGCAAAATAGCCATAATATACAGTCTTTAATTAACTATTAGTAGATAATAAGGAGTAATGAATATACTTTATTACTCGTTTCCATTCATGTCAATTGCAGATAAATGTTTAGTCTTCTCAAGCACCAACTATCAAATATCTCTCTTGATTGTTGGCACTTGACAATCACCTTCCCTGAATTTTACTCAGGTGTAAATAAAGTCTGATTTAAGGGTTGTTTATATTTCACATTATTAATCAGAATCTGCAAAGTAACTCAAATAAATGTAGTGGAGTAAAAATACCAGGTTAACCTCTGAATTGTAGTGGAGTAGAATTACAAAGTAACAATGAGCTGTCATGTGGGTATATATTAATGCTGCGCATTATGGACACAAGCGATTTTCACCCATTTATTAATTATATGTTTTACATTTGATAACACCAATGTGTTTAATACTGGCAACTTCTAATTGTGGGAAAAACGAAAACATTAAGTAGAGACGTCCCATAGAACATTTTGCGAAACACAATAGCCAGCATGTGTAGTTCTGGGGGGGTAGTTCGATTCCAGTTTTGGATAGTCTGGTGTGGTTTCGTTCCATTTCAATCAGCTGTTTGACGCTCGGCGTAACCTTGGCGCACTGCCACTCCAACATCCAATCCCAGAGCTTGAAGATTAATCATGGGGACAGTAGTCCTAAACGATACCTGGTGATTATGGGTAGTGTAGTGTCTTCGGTCATCCTAAACTCAGAAATGTTGACAATCGCAATGATGCTCGAAATGTCCCTTACAGGCCTACGTCTGTTTCCGGTTATTTTTATTTTGAAATTCAGTTCCTGACGGACGCCAAAAAAGCCAGAGATTATGTAATTAAACAAATAAATAAAAACAAGGATAATTGTGTGTTATTGGTGAGTAAATAACAGTGTGTTATTTAGAAAAGAATAACAAATTAGAAGGAAAATAATACAGATTTTAAGAAAATTGTTTTATTGTAGAGATTACTTATAGTATCTTCTTGATTTTTTATATTCTATATTTCTATCATTGACCTTCTACTTTCCCCCTATGAAAAGTATGTACTCACACAGAACTAAACTGCATTCTCAATTACGTTTAGCAAGAAACGTATTTTCTCCGACGTTACATTCGTTATGAACGTATCTCAAATACGTTTATTTTCTACATATCTTCGAGAAACATATTTTCTCCCACGTTACGTTTCTTATGAACGTTTCTTAAATACGTTCATTTTCTACATATCTTTGCCATTTATTGTTTTACTTATAATAATGATATATCATTTTAGAGCACACATTTGAAATCAGTAGGCGAGGCTGTAATTTCGCAAGCTGTTACTCTCATGAGCGAGGCAGAACATAATAGTTTTAACATGCCAAAAAGCTGCTGTGTCGTTTATTGCACCTCAAACATTAAAACAAATCCAGAGTTACGTGTTTCTGTACTTCCTCTAAGAAGAAAGGACGGTAAAAGAAGAGCTGAAAAAAAGGGGGACTGGCCATCTGTTGGATTTATCCAAGCCTATTGTGTGAATGTTATACAATTGCCTCATGTTCCGAAGCAAAATGTAATAGTATTGAGTAGAATTTACATTGTATGTGGAGAGAGTACATGAACGTGTTTAGGTCATGTTGGGATAAAATGAGTCAATCAAATAAATGTATCGATTCCACCGCAATATACCCCGCGAAATCGCGCAACGCATTTCTTTGTGGAAGAAGACAGCAGCAAGGAAGGCAGCTCTGTCCCGCCATTACCCAGCTTGGATCAGTGAGTATGGATGGTTGGAATACATTGGAATATTAGTTAATGCGTAACCATATGTAATATAATGCATTGAAAGTCACCAACATAAGTTAATGAACTGTCATGAAGTTATTTGCTCTCGTGCTGTTGAATTACCATGTGCTACGTTTCCTCTGTGAAAATGTCGGGTGGGGCCAGGGTGGGGCCCGCCGCAAGGTGTGTTGGTTCGTAGTTACATTAATGCTATCTCTTAGTTTAGCCATTGTTAGCTAACGTCGCATTAGGATTAACGTTAGCTTTCAAACGAAAGCTTTGGTCAACGAGCAGTACGAGTTTACATTACTGTCTTTTAATTAAGAGGCTGGGGCGCTCTCTTTTTAACCAAGCCACACTCCAAAGTTATGTTAAATTTTAGCAAGGGAAAAACAGCCATGCTTTTTAATGTCAATGCTGTTGTTGCTGCTGCAGATTGCTGCTGCGGATTGCCGTCAGACTACCGTAGTGCCTCTGCTGTGGCTCAAGTTCTGTGGTGAGTATGTATTTTATCTGTAAATAACAGGATTAGAAGTGTGGGTATCGTTTATCAGAATTATGATACCAGTAGCAGTGTTTCCCACAGATCTGAAATATACTTGGGGGGGAAGGTGCCAGGGGGGGGGCTGCGGGCGGACCGCGGGGCGGGCTTTGTGATGTGCAACACATGTGACAAACAACAAGTTTTAACAACATGTTTATTCATTAACTTTACATTACTGTATGGCAATATTCATTTTGTACAAAGATGGCACTGTTTGTCAGAGCACTTAATCCGTCTGGGTTTGTTGAAGAACAGCTCCAACGCCTGTGTGTATGGGAACGCCTCTGGTGCTGGTCCACTGACTGCTATCCGCATACATGCAGCCAGGTGCTCCCCTTTCAGTCGGTTTCTCATGTCAGTTTTCACCTGTAAAACAGACAGTTTGTTTTATATGAACTATACAGAATGACATGCAACAGGGAATGACACTTACCCTGTTCATCGTAGAAAAATCCCTCTCGCAGTTTACACTGGAGACAGGGATGACCAACCCCACTGAAGAGAGAAGGCTGAGGTTTGGGTATATTTCTGCCCATTCGTCCTTCTCACTGGCCAGGAGCTGCATGATCTCAGCTTGTGTCTTGTCCTTCAGAGATTAGCCAAGGCAGGGCAAATGAGTATACAGTATAATTGAAACATTTACAGATGTCAAAACAAGCAATTCTAACCGTCAAGTTCATATTAATTTAAGTATTTACAAACCTTAAATGTTCCTTCAAGAACATGCTGCTTGTAGGAGGTCCACTCTTGGATAACTGTGGCATCCTGCCCTGGGATGAATTTGTTGGCAAGGGTCTGCAACATTGAAATGTTGGTTACATCATTTGAGGTAACTGCCTTTGGACCCAGGACACTGAAGGCCCCCAGCACTTCAATATGCTGGAACCTGCTCTCGATGTTGCTCTCCAGGCTGCAGATGTAAGGTTTGAGGACCTGGAATGATATTATACATTTTTCAGTTCAAGGAAAATAAATATTGGAATGTAAAAGTAAGAAGGGATGTATTTACATCTCTGACAAATCTGGCCCACATATCTTCCCGGGGGCGCTCCAGAATTCCGTGTCCCCTCCTGATCCTCTCCTCCTCTCCGGCAATGCTAAACGCCCCAAGTCCACCTGGGTTGTCCAAGTCTTGGTGTAGGCGAGCAAGGAACGTTCCGGGGAGTGGGGTCTCGCCTGCCTCCAGAATTCTCCTCAGAGTAACAAGTGTGACTGGCACCTAAATGTGGAAAAAGACAACAATATAATAGGATGGATAATGCAAATAACTGGGAGCATCAAATGCATTTCTTTGTAATCTACCTGCTCCTTTATGTGGAGAAAGTTCACATCAGCTCTCTGAAACACCTTGGACAGCATTGCAATGTGGGGCAGCACATCTGCCTGAAGGTAGAGGGCAGCCACAAAGCGGTATGTGGCACAGACATTATAGACCTTTGGCCACTGGGCACTTCCTTGTGCTCGCTTCTTCCGCCAGAGCAGCCAGCACAGCTGGAAGGTTCCTCTGGAGGTTTTGAACGGCTAGGTGCTGCGATAGCCACCTTGTATCTTTCACCTCCTAACAACAAGTAGAAACACTGGTAAGTAAAATATATGTAAATAATATGACACCACAATAGTATTATGAAAATAGGTGAAAACACACCTTGACTTTCAAGTCGTTCAGACCAAGAGTGGTAGCGGCAGCACTCAGTGTGGCTGACCTATTTGCACTATTTCTGAAGAATAGGTGCAGTTCCTGCAGGTGGTTCCTGAAGTTTGCCATATACCTGACAGCATTTGAGGCATCTTTGCATGCCAGTGCTAGTCTGTGAGCAGCACACGCTACAGAAACCAGCTTTGGAAAACTGTCTGTGAGCTGCTTTGCCACTCCATTCAGACGGCCTAAGTTTAAGAATTAAATGCAGTGTTGAGGGCGTCATTTTGTTTCCTTTAATAACAGCTGACAATACACATTTCACACAATCC
Organism: Notothenia rossii; assembly: GCF_949606895.1. NCBI lineage: Eukaryota > Metazoa > Chordata > Actinopteri > Perciformes > Nototheniidae > Notothenia > Notothenia rossii. The sequence continues at coordinate 59,001,580 of NC_136909.1, read as the reverse complement.
ATTAGATTTAACAATAAACTCCATACCCGTCATCACTGCTGCACCGTCTGTCCCGAGTCCGTAGAGCCTGTCTACCGGGAGATCCTTCTTCTGTAGTACACTCTTGATGGCAGCAACAACGCTGTCAGCTTTCCCATCTTCCAGAGTTACCAGGTCAAGGAAGTGGTTGAAAACATAACCCTCTTTATCCAGGTGTCTAAAATAAAAATGTATAGGTTTTCACACATATTAATAAATATTAAGTTTAACTAGGCCTTTATTTAAATGCACATCATTCCTTTAAAAAGTACCCCACCTAACATGTAAATCCAGCTGGCGGTTTACAGATACATCTGTGGTTTCATCAACCTCTAGGCTGATTGCTTGAGATGACCTTATCTCTTCCAAAATAGGCGACTCTACTATCTCTGCAAGGATCTCCAGCATTTCATCCACTATTCTGTGTGATTGATAATTGTTTCTTTGATCCACCTGAGAAAAAGAGATCATTTAACATTTAGCTGGTTAAAGTTCTTAGTTTCACAAGCATCATTTTGTACTAGGTTTACCTTCAGCTTTTCAAAGTAATCACAACCCAAAAGCTGAGCTAAACTTAAGAGCTTAGGGTAGTTGGTGTGGTGAGCAATCTCGTTCTTTACTAGCCAGTAAAGACATTTGAATCCACCTATGATGGCCTCATGCTCCATAATAACTGTGGGCTCAAAAGCCTGCATCACTGAGTAGCCTAGACCAAGGGCAAAGACATAATTCATTATATGAGCCAAACATGGTTGATAGGTTGCAGAAATTAGCTTTACATAAAAAAATGATATACCTGATGCAAGTGAGACCTGATGCTTAACACTATATTGATGAGGCTCTGAGGAGATGTGGCGCTCGATATAATCCTTGCGGAAAACAAGAATCCCAACTTCTATGAAAGCCCGTTTTAAGGGGCCTTTCTTTATTGGAGGCTTGTGTTGCCTGCAGATTCGGCAAAACATTCCTTTTTAAAAAGAAAAACGTGTTAATTCTTACAAAAAATAAGTTTTATTACAAATATGAACTTGCAAATGCCATTCATACCATGCTGGGTGAGGTAGAGCCAATTCTTGAACTGTGGCATTTTAAGCCAATCAGGGTTCCATCCTGAGTGGCGATGCTTGGAATCTGAAAATAATGCATTGTTATTACTGCATTTAAATGGTAGAGTTCTCCTTGCTATTATACTATGTCTGTGTATGTGTCTGGGATGCTTGGAACTGTGCTGCTTGTTCACCTGCATCTGCTTGTACCACACTGGGACCTGCTGCTGCTTGTATCACACTGGGACCTGCACCTGCTTCTACACTGAGACCTGCTGCTGCTTCTACCACACTGGGACCTGCTGCCTCTCCCTCAGTACTCTGACTAGTTGTGCCAGCATCTTCACTGACCACCGGCTAGAATTGAAAACAAGCTTGAATCTAGTTTGGTCTCTGCATTGCAACTCACTGTTGACTGAAATTGTATAATTTCAGGTCAAATGAACCGACATATATCATTATTGAGACTTATGCATTTATTATTGCCATTGCAAGCAAAATGCTAACATTGGCTAAGTTACCTGTGGTCTCTCCTCCTCTCCTCGTCTCTCCTCCTCATCCTCACGCCGTATTCTCTTAAAATATTTTTGAATACTCATATCTGAGGAGTAATGCAGGGGAAATTAACAGTCTAACCTTAGCTAAAGTTAATCTGTGTCCTTCTAACTGGCATAGCCAGAAGAGAAAACGAATTATAATCTTTTTTATATTTAATTTAGCACACGTAACTTGCACGCAGCAAAGTAGGCCTGGTTACGTTAAATACACTCTTAGTTGCCACTAACTTCAAATAATTCGAATCTCCTACCAAAGTCAGAAAACAACAACACAATAAGGAGAAAATAGTTACTTTACCTTAGTGTCCGCGTCTTCTAAATTAACGTCGTCTTCTCCGTTTCTCGTTTCCCTCCACGCGATGGCAGCACGAACAGGAGGTGTCGAGCGAGGGATCATACACTAGTTAATCGATCGCAGAGCGAACAGGGGGGGATTATTGTCCCCTAGTTAATCAACCGCAGAGCGAACAGGCACAGGAGACGTAGAGCAAGGGCTCATTGTCCATTAGTTAATCACTCGCAGATGGCGTCGCTCGCGGACGGATACAAAAAATAAAAAAAGGTCCGAAATATACTTGGGCGGGCCTTAATATACCTGGGCGGCCCGCCCAAGTATTAACATTGTGTGGGAAACACTGAGTAGGCTACCCTTAAAACCTGATTGGGGTGCTAACGGGGCTAACGGCTACTTAGGCGCTAACGGCTACTTAGGGGCTAACGGCTACTTAGGGGCTAACGGCTTAGCATGGTTAGCAGGCCGGTGCATCAGCTTTAGGGCATATATGTTTGTGCGTCATTCTAGGTGATACAGACAGGCTATATGCTCTAGTTACCAGAAGCACATGGCTAATTATTATGTCGCACATGGTTAATTATTATGCAGACTGACATCATCTGACTTTCCCAGTGCCCCATGTAGCAGTGATTATTATGATAAGGATAGGTATCCTTTGACTTGAGAAGTCGATACTACTTGGTACCAGGTTATTTTGGTAGGTACCCAGCCGTATATATACATGTACATTGAAGAGAGCAAGGGTGTCATTTACATTTTCAGATGCAGACATGTATATTGGCTATTTGTTGATCTGCTATAAAAAAGATTGGCATCATCCCTCAAAAAAACATAATCTGTTGACCTGTAGAGTCATAGCCGCGGGAAGTCATTTTACTTAGGGGGTGAGGCCAAAAGTGGGGAGAGATTTCAACAGTAACATGAACATAATAGTAACCGGCAAAGAAATCTACACCATTTGCCAACCTGGAGTCGCCGCTTTTACTGTGGGCTCAAATTGATGTGGTGAGAATACAATTGTATTTTGGTTTAACCCTGTCCCACTCGGTGTGATTGGCCATTGTTTGATGTGTCACACTTTTTGAAATGCTTTTTATAAACAGTTGTGTCACTACTGTTACTTAGACCTTCCCCATTTTATTATTGATTGATGTCTGTTATTTCATTTTGACAGCTTGTCTTACATTTTTGTCAGAATTTTCTCATTAGACATTAATCCTTCTTTGTTTCCATTTGTCTTTTGCAGTGAATGGTGCTGCAAGTTTGCCAGAATGTTGCTGTGAATGTGGCGTTGTAAGGCCTGCCCCTCAGTTTTACCAAGTAGGTCCCAAATATTAAAACATTATCGAGTGAAACATAGATATTATGGGAATAATAATCGTTTTCCTTGTGTATATGTAAGCTGCCCCTGCACTTTTAGAACGTGGAATGCGCTTTTAATTCAATTGAATAGATTTCATGTGACTAAAACCAGTCATCAATCCAAGAGCTGTATATTTAGGTGCCAGTTATGTCCTTGTAAGGATCTTGTCTCGGAAAGGTATTACTGGGCTCACATTAATGCACACCTTAACAAAAATGAGGTTGTAACTAGCATGTTTTTAGATTGCAACTTTCAAACAAATATCTACGGAACATTTAAATCCCACTGGAGCAGAAAACATACTTATTATTCAGTTACAGATTTTAAACCAGAAATTGTGACATCAACCACCTTTGTTTCTCTGGAATCTGCGCAAAATACTTCAGATGATGAAATAGGTGAGGCATACTCTGATGCACAACCAGATTGCAGTGTTTATGCCCCGAATGACCTTCCAAATGTAATTGAACAAACTTTTGCAGCAGCTTTGTTAAAGTTGGAACATTTAACCCATGTACCAAGCACAGCAATCAAAGATTTTTTGCTAGAGCTTCACCACTTAACTAGCTCTCTCTCGAGTTCCCACACTGATGGCGTTCTAGTTGATATTTTTCAGAAGCACAAACTCCAGGTTGACAGAGCTATCATAGAGGTAATAACCACTTCTCTGTGCACTGGGAATCCTATAAATAAAGCCATAGAGAAGGGTGGTCCTTTGAGTTCTACATATCAACGTAAGCAGTATTACAAGGAAAACTTTAATATTGTTGAACCAATTGAATGTATTTTGGATGCTAAAGAGAAGAAAACCTTCCAGTATGTCCCCATTCTTGAATCTCTACAGGTGCTGTTGAATCGGAAAGATATTGTGGACAAGTTAGTTTGTAGTCACAAAACGAAAAGGGAAACAGAGACAGTGTTTCAGGGATGGTCTGCATTGTAAGCAAAACAGTTTATTGTCAGGTCAAGAGTTAAGGGTATCTATTGCTTTGTATGTTGATGACTTCGAGGTCTGTAACCCTCTTGGCACCTCCCCTAAAACCCACAAACTTTGTGCTGTGTACTGGGTGCTCAGTAACCTACCCCCAGGGTCTCATTCCTCTTTGTCCTGCATTTACTTATCCATTTTGTGCAAAACAGACAATGTTAAGACCTATGGCTATGACAAGGTTTTAGAGCCACTTCTACGTGATCTCAGGTCTTTGGAAGTTGATGGAATTTTTGTCCCACAACTGGGAACATCGCTGAAAGGTACAGTTCAAACTATTGATGCAGACAATTTAGGAGCTCATGGATTAGCGGGTTTTGTTGAGAATATTTCAGGCACCTATTTTTGTCGTTTTTGTACTGCAACAGCTTCAGACATTGCATCAAATGAGGTTAGAGCAGGAACTTTCAGCCTCAGAACAAAATAAATACATGACACTCATGTCAGAACAGCCCTAGATAGTGGCAGCAGCTGTTTTGGAGTTAAAAGAGCTTGTCCTTTGACTAAAGCGCTTTCTCATTTTAATGTCATCAGTGGCTACCCTCCTGACATTGCCCACGATCTCTTTGAAGGCATTGTGCCTGTTGAAATAGCACATTGTCTAACATTTCTAATCTCAAAGAAGTATATAACCTTGGAAGATATTAACAATTCCATTCTACATTTCCCATACAAGTGGACAGACAAAACAAATAAGCCTCATATTTTGCCACAAAATCTCTCACACAGGAAAACCATAGGTGGTAATGCCCATGAAAACTGGTGCTTGTTAAGATTGCTCCAATTTCTAATTGGGCCTAAGATTCCTGAGCATGATCCAGTAATGCAGGTCTTGTTGGACCTAAAACAGATTGTTGAGCTTGTGATTGCCCCAGTTCACAACGATGAGTCTATTGCATACCTTGAGAGCAAAATTTGAGACCATAGACAAAGGTATCAAGAGGTTTTTCCTAACAATAGACTGCGTCCCAAACACCACTACATAGAACATTACCCACAACTAATAAGGTTTTTTGGGCCTCTTGTGGGTCTTTGGACTATGAGGTTTGAGGCAAAGCACAGTTTCTTTAAAAACATAATCAAACACACCAGTTGCTTTAAAAACGTGCCCCTACCTCTGGCTGTGAAACATCAGTTTATGATTGGCTACCACTTGTCGTCTCCAAGTATTGATAAACAAATGCTGGATGTCTCAAATGTATCTTCTGTCCCCTCAGATGTTTTGAAGGAGGAGCTAGTTCAAGCTTTTAAACAGAAAGATCCTGACATATCTGAAATACACCTTGCAAAAAATGTTTGGAGCAAGGGAATAAACTACAGGACAGGTATGGTAGTTGTCCATGGGTCTGAAGGTGGCTTGCCCGAATTTGGGGAAATCCATCAAATATGCATTTTGCATCAGAGAGTGTTTTTTGTCTTGAAACTGCTTTGTGGATGGTATAGTGAGCACTACAGAGCCTTTGAGGTGACTCCATCTCCATCACGAGAACTTGCTCTTGTGGAATTCTGTGAACTGGTCGATGAGTATCCCTTGGCCGCCTATCTGGTTGGATGTGTGCGGATGGTGACCTTGAAGAGATCAATCTGTGTCTGAGGTAAAGCAACAAATTAAACACTGCTTGGGCAGGTACAGACTAAAGTACCGAGAATAGGTACCGTTGGGTACTGGTATCGGTTCAAACACATATATATATATAAACAATAGATGGCTCATGGGCAAGGCCGGATTAGTACCTCCAGGGGCCCCTGGGCACTGAGCACTCATGGGCCCCCCCCAACCCATGTACCAACAAGTAACACCATGCCTACCCAATCCTACCAACATGACCAATATTTAGAATTTTCAGTCAATCTGGCATGTCAAATCACACACCTATTTGTCAAAAGCAGGGACACAGCCACATATACATCATTCACACCAACGGTGTTTCAGGGCTGGTTCGGAGCTGGAGCTTGGAAAGCACCGGGTTTTCCTGTTCACACCGCAGCGGAGCAGCCTCTTAGCTCCGGAATCCGGTCCGTTTCAAGCACCAAAAAATTGTCCGGCTAGAGCAAAAGCACCGCATACGTCACGCTTACGTCGAGGCGGGGAAGAGGCGGGATCAACTCCTGAACAACAACAAAAAGCCCATGTTTTATCCAGTTTGTACACAACGATGGAGAAACTTAACCAGCAGCAGTGGTCGACTGAAGAGACCAGCTACCTACTGGGAATGTGCTCTTCCGAAAAGGTACGGATGAAGCTGGAACACAATCGGCCATTGTTGTTGTTGTCGGTGTCAGCTGTGAGGGGTTTCCGCGCGGTTTGGCTTTGTGAAGCAGGGACGCAAACGGTTACGTCAGCACCAGTCGTACTCTGGGCGGTGTGAAAAGAGCCGGAGCTAAACCGAAGAACCGGTTCTGAACCTGAAAAGCTCTAGCACGGAGCTTGAACCGGAGTTGCGTTGGTGTGAATGAGGTAATAGTCCAACCAAAGTAGGTCTAGCCTTTTGCCCTTCAGTCAAAAATCACAAGACAAAGATACAATGGATAAGATCTCAAGACAGTGTATGGCTCAAGAAGACCTAGGTAATATCAATCAAAACCTCAGAACAGCACCCCACTTAATGCCAACATATGACTGGCTGGCTGTACAAGTACACAAGGAGTTCTATTTGTCACAAACATCGAGAGTTACAAAAGTAAAATATGTAGTGAAATTGTGTGGTTGCTCAAGGGTGGAGCTGTGATTCGGCTATACACGCCGCCGCGTGGTAATAAAGTTGAGCGCATACATAGTGAGACCTACAGTACAGAGACCTACAGTAATTTGCCCCTATGGAAAAGCTGTGTTATTTATGGCGAAGTGTGAGTGTCATTTAAAACAATGTATGATGAGTGAGGTTGTGCCCGGAATATTTTTTTATTTTTTTATCTTATCACTGAGGGCCCTCTTTGCTCAAGGGCCCCTTGGCACTTGCCCTGGTTGCCCATATGGTTAATCCGGCCTTGCTCATGGGAGATTTTCCAGCTTAGATCACCGGCCGCCATCTTGCTGCAGTCACCAGCTACTGTTGTAAGGTGAGTGATCTGCACAAAAATACTCTTAACTCGCTGAAATCTTGATTGATTTACAAACGGTTTGGTTTATTATAAACGTTATTAGCATGGCTATGATACAGGAGACAACAAGACATGTTGAAAAAAAATCATGATTATAATTATAAGTAGGGAGAGTGGGGTAAGTAGTGCCAATTTTTACTAAAAGTGCCTTTAAAGCAAGGGGATTACAGTAATGCCTCCAACTAAAATATGTACATATAGTTTAGGATGTTGTGCATCCCTGGGAACAATCACTTCGGATCTTAAATAAACTGTTTGAGAAATATAGCTTTAGAAAAAAAAGTGGTTTTGTGGCACAACTTGCCCCCGGTGCGGGGTAAGTTGTGCCATTAGAGACAATACACTGGGGTAAATTGTGCCATTGATAATTGAAGTAAAACAGATCATTTTAATCTCACAAACAATAATGCTATATAAAAGCAAGACAAATTCAATACAAAATTATTTATTTAATGTTTATTTAAAGTTGTAACAACATCAAAGGCCACTTTTCTATAACAAGGCCTATGAACACTTAACATCCTACTTGTCCAATGCTGCAGGGAAATATAAACTTCTGTTCCCTTCTGGCTGTACCACCAAGTTTTGTGGTGTGGCCAATTTGCTTAAACAAGGCCTAGCGCCACATGAACACATACTCAGAACAAAATTACAATTCCAAAACGAGCACCTAATCATCTGCAAATCATCTGCATCTGAATCTCTTCACAGATTCGGCCTACTACTGAACATCCCACTTGTCAATGCTGCAGAGGAATGTGGACTTATACTCCCTTCTGGCTGTACCACCAAGTTTTTGTGGTGTGGGTAGTTTCTTGAGCACATCACCTCTAGGGATGACTCCTTCATCATTCTCTCTAAATGTGAAGATGGGGTTTCCATCAACAGACCTCTTACAACTTTGCTTCAGAAGCTTTGCACTGATCTCGTAACCTTCAACATTCTCCACCAATCCAACATAGTTATAGGATTTGGATTTTTTACCTGCAAACTTCACAATGACAAAGTCACCAGCAGACAGATCCTTGTCACCATCATCATCATCACTCTGGACATCTGAACTCTCATAATGAGTGGCATCGCTAAGTGGAATCGGAAAGTCACTCTCTTCTGAGCTACTGGAGAGCACTTTCTCTTTGGGCTTGGTTGGTTTTGACCCTTTCAGAGCCCCCTTCTTATTTCCACTCCTTTTCTTCTTTTCAGCCCGTTCCTTTTCTCTGCTGTGTGTCTACTCCAGGCCATCTTCTGCCTCATCATTGGTGTTGGAGCTTTCTTCTGAGCTACTGTACACAGCTGTTTTTTTCTTGGTTTTGGTTTGATTTGCAGCTTTCAGAGCCCTTTTCTTCTCTCTTTCATTCTTTTTCTTTTCCTGTTCAGCCTTTTTATCTTCTTTTTCTTTGTGAGCCTTCTCCAGCTCCATCTTCTCAGGTGTATCGGTCACGATTCTTGTTTTCACTTTCTTTCTTAAAAAATTTTTTTTCTTTATGTGGCTTTTGGCAAGGGAAGAATATGTATGGTTTTCCCCTGTTGCACCTCTTTCACTGCTCTTTCCAACTCCTCAAGAGGAGTTGAAACCCTGTCTGTCTTCCTTTTGTATTTGCGTGGCATGATGGATTTTGGTCTAAAATTAAGAATGTCACATAGTTTTAGTGATCAAATGTAAGAATACAATGTACAATAACAATAAAATACAATAAAGTAATATATAGTAAATAATCACAAGTTTGGGTAAGTTGTGCCACTGGCACAACTTACCCCAGGCCCTTTGGCACAAATTACCCCAAGCCCACCATTTTGAAAAAAATGCATCCCCCAGCTGTTTTGAGCTAGCATCATGCTAACTGTATAGACTCATGGTGTAGCTTACTAAAGCACTAAAACATGTCTGAACTGTTTTCAAAGTTCTCTAAATTGTTCAAACACAGCAATCAAAAAACCTTGATCATAGAAATTTTACTTTGGAGGGCAAAAAATTGTTTTTTGAACTTAAATGTGCTTACCTCTCAAGCCATGTGTCTCTCTTCTTTGCAGGATGATTGAAATGGATGCCTCTTCAAAAATATGTGGTCACATGACCAACTTCTTCTATGGTTTTCTAGATAACAGGGGTGGCACTACTTGCCCCTTGGCACAAATTACCCCACTCTCCCTATGCAGTATCATAACTACATCTTTGATGTTTATAACAAACCAACCCGTTTGAAAATTGAGCAAACTATGGTAATTTAAATAGTAAACCATAATGTTATGAATGAGCCAGCTGACTGCAGCAAGATGGCGGCCATGTGGCAACGTCGGTCTCCATTGGCCAGCAGCGTGGGTGAGCCATCTATTGTTTATATCTATGGGTTCAAATGTGAACAGTACCCAACCCTATACATTGGTCCAATAACATTGTTATTGTTCTTCACAATGAACCCTTTTAAAAAATGACAAGCATTCACTCTTCTACCAAGCCCCATGGACTTGAAATAAAACTAATTCTAATCCTTTTATTGTTTATTTACTCTCTTTCCTAACAGACGGTGAAGAAAGACCATGATGACATCAGCTGTTCTCAGAGTAATCCTAGGGGCTGACAGCTGTCAGAGGGTGGTGATTTCTGCTGAACTGCCTTCAACTGTGAATGAACTGGAGAATGAGATAAAGACTCAGTGTAATGTAAAGGAACCCTTTCGGCTGCAGTTCATGGACACGCTTTTTGGCAATGAATTTATGAAGTTAACTTCCATGGGAGAAATACAAGACAAAGCTACAGTCGAGGTCATATACACATCCTGCAGACCTCTCAATGCTGATGCAGATCAATGTGTGGACAGTTGCTCCTTTCCACCAACCAGTCATCCTGATGACACCACATCTTCTCTCGGCGACAGCACCGGGATTCTCACATCTCCAGAGTCCACTTCTTCACGGTCTTCATGGCCAGATGTGTTCCATGTTCCCCGTTTTTCGTATGATGCAGAGATTAAGCTTGAGAAGGCCCACAGAGTTCTCAGAGAAGAAGGGACACTGTTGATCCCTGATTCAAAGCTTAAGTCTGATATACTAGAGGGGTTGATTCAGGTGGTAGTGTTAAATATGTTCTTTATTCTCGCGTCCAGGAGAGAAGCTTTAAAATGAGACTAAATGGAGTCTCTGAAAAGATTCAAATGGGATACTTTAATTAAAAAAGGCGCGGTAGTGTTACAGACAGAATATTGTTCCGGCAGAAAACAGCTGTGATCTGGCTCTCCTGAGCAAGAAGAGAAGGGCGAATCCCCCGTTCGGTGCCGTTATATATCCTCTGCTGGCTCCTCCCCGCCAGCCGGCTCGCCTCGCCTCTAATGTCCGTTGTTGCATTTAAACAGAGGATTGGTACTTTTCACCTTCAACATATGCTTCACACGCCTTTTCTCCTCATATTCTCTTTCATCACTTTTCATGTAACACATTCTAAACGCTGTAATCAATACTCTAAAACATACAGAAAATGCTTCACGGCTGGTTTGGTTTCCGGTCATTCCGGATGTTGTCACATGCTACTCTCGTCTGTAAACAATAGTGTATTCAAATAAACGTTACTTTCATTTAATATTCACCATGGTAGTATCTCGACATCTATAGTTATAGTGTTAAATCAGTAGGTTTCGGTTTTCACCACACCACGTCATTTCACTACTCAATTCACCTCTTTAGGAAATCGTATATTAGCCACATGCTAAATGCTAACCGTAGATGAAGGATTTTCAGAATAAAAGCTGAACTGCTTGTGCACAAGAATCAGCGCCGTATAGATAGAAGAGTTACGACAGCGGAAGTCCAAAAACGGTTATCGTCACGTGGTTCATGCAGACGAGAATCGTTCCCCGGAAGTTCATGGCGGGCAATGTGAATGCATTGATAACAGGAGATAGAACTTCGACTTTTGGTAATTATTAGTGAATAAAGGTTTTGATTTGCAATATTTATACAACAAATCGATATGTATATGTATTTACATCAATATGTTTTAAAAAATAAAATAGAATTTGCTAATATTAAGTGATAATTAGGATTAGTGTGAACAACTAGTTTACATGTTAGGCTAACAGTGCCTTGGTTAAAGAGCCTGTTGCTGTTTATTTATAGCTTTGAATTCTTTCAAACCAATATTATCTTCTTAAACTTGTATGGTAGTCAGGAGCATCACTTTCTAATGTTTATTGATATATTTAGAGGGAGGGGATCTAAAGGAATGCTTCAAAATTCAGATTAGATTAATTTCTACCATTTTCTTAAATTCATGGTAGTTTCAGTAATCCCATGGTAATTGAGGACACAAGTTATCTAAATGACTAATGTCATCTTTATGGCTTTCAGAAAGGACAGGAGACCGACAGGTGACTATCAAAGGACTAGCAGCAGCAGCAGCAGCAGCAGCAGCAGCAGCAGCAGCAGCAGCAGCAGCAGCAGCAGCAGCAGCAGCAGGATGATGATGATGATGATGTCAAATGTTTTGTTTTAGGAACATCCATTGCAAATACATGGAATTCAATAAACATTGAATAGCATATCATGCAGTTTGTCTGTGCCTTTTCCTCCGTGTTGTCCTGGTTTGCTGTGCTGCCTCCTAGTCGCCACCATGGTTTGCTGTGCTGCCTGGGGATGCTCAAATCGCTCTGAGAAAGGAGTACGAATGTACGGCTTCCCCACTGACACAGAGCGGAGGAAAAAATGGCTGGCACAAGTCAGCAGGAGCAATTTCATGACCAACAGCAAAAAAATATGTGAGGTTAGGTTATTGTATACAAACACTGCATTTGCACTTTTTCACAAAACGAAAACCACACCATTGGGAAAGCTTAATGTTTTGTTTAATACAAAAAAACAGGGAAAGGCTTGAAAAACACTGAGAGTTGAGACTCAGGGTGCAGGGTGAGGGTCTCAGTGCAGGTATTCAGGCTCCATTGAATCCCCCTCTGGTTCTTGTGCTGAAAGAGGGAGTAACAGACAGGAGAAAGGGTTATACACACCTATATAGCACACCTATTGGATGAGTAATTGCCTTGGGGAGATAAGGTGTGGTCTTTGTTCCCAACTGAAGTTATGGAACTTTATTATTTGTGAGTTTAAGAAAGTATGACAAATGGCATCAGTAACAGATGTGATATGAATTTCTATAAAGTTGTCTCACATTCTTGGTCATATTTTATATACAGTATATAATGAGTATAACATGTCCAGTAAGTATAAAGTGTTTCCTAATACTGTGTATTCAACCACTACGGTATAGTGTATGGTAGGCTACTATGGTATGGTATCCTAGCTTAATCTGTTATCTGTAAACGTTCCCTAAATCTACTAATTTAGGGATAATCCACTGACATCCTTTAATACACATGTTAATTTGAATCAGATGTACTGATAATATCCGCAATATAAATCTTTAAGCTTCTTCTTAGCTTTAAAAGTCCGTCACGAACGGTCTATTATGCTGCAACTCTACAGCTCTGCTAGCCTTGGCGCTAACTTCCGGGGAACGATTGAGAGGCTCCACGATCCGCCATTGCTGTAAAAAAGTGGTCCATTGGAGTGAACGGAGATGACATAACTCTCAGTCTATACGGTGCTGACAAGAATGTTTGGTTTTTCAGTATAAAAGAGCATTTAACTTGACAGTATGTTTAAACTACATTATACCATCAAAACATTGATTTTACATTTCTAACAGTCCCTCCTTACACACCTAAAAGGTGTGTATAATACTGAAATCAATGAGTTCTTCATCTGAACTTCGCATAGTACATCTCATATTACAAACATGCAATCAAAATGGAATGGTTCAATAGGCTTAACTTTACAGAAATACAAAATAAATTATTTGCCTGTGCTCAAACCTAAAAGTGTTCCCTTGTGTATAACTTCTAGTGTTTGCATTCAATATCATTCTTCAAAATAGCAGCAATGGCTTGGTATCAGAACATTTCTTCCTCCCTCCTTTCACAGAAACCGTTCTCATACCACGCTCAGTGTTGAGGCACTTGTTTTTACAAAGTGAAAAGAAACAAACCATTTTAGAATAGCAATGATTTATACAACATGAAATCTACCATATTAGCATAGTATAAAATAATAAAGTCAAATAAAATGGACTATCTTAGAATCGTGTAAAATTAATTGGAATAATACAAATATACTATCTTGGAATAGTATGAAGTAAATTGAAATGGATTCACTCCATTTTAGCATTTTAAATTTGCTCACTTCTTCACATGATTTCATCATTTAAAGAATCACATCGGCTGGACATTCATTGATCAATCTCATCTCCGAACATCCATATCATTTAAACTAATCCATCATTGTCATCAATATCTGTATACGGGGGTTGGTCGTCTTGTTCTGCTAGCATTTGTAACTGTCTCCTCATGAGAAATGTACCCTCCCTCCTGGTATGGTATGAAAGTAATATGTTCTCTAGAAGGGGCCGTTGTACGTTCTACTCTGGGGTACGGCATTCTAGACAGTCATTTCTGGGAGAAGATTTTGGTCAGTTACAACAGTTGTAGAATTTCATCACTTAAAAGTTCCTACTCAGTAACTTTGGGTGGTCGGTTCTAATGCAGTGATAAAGTTCCTGAAATGGTGTGAAAACTCGTGGAATATCAATAACTCATTATACTAATTTATTTTCAATTCTGGTCTACTTAAATAACTATGCTAACCCCTTTTACAGTGTGTGGAACCTTGGGTGCCCGAGCATGCAGGGCCGTGGGAAGTAGGGGTGCTGAGGGTGCTGCAGCACCCCCTGGTGGAGGACAGGGGATCTGCACTTCCACAAGATATAATAAAAAAAAAACGAATTTTCAGCCTTGATGTAACAACATTCATAATTAAGTAAAGATAACACCCTTTTCACCCCGGTTACATTTTCCATTTGCCCTGTACGATGGGCGCTGTAAGTGATGAAAGTGGGGGATGTTGGCTTAGCAGGCTCCCGCAGCTCACAGCCAAAGTGAGAGAGATAGAGAGAGGGGATACCGCGGTACCGGCGGGGATTGTTGTTAGCTTCTGCTGCGCTAACGGATATAAGAAGCTGTTTCTACAATAATGTGGAGGGAGAGTCCTCTCCTGTCAGACTGAGAGGCTCAGTGAGGTAAAGGACTCTGAGGGCTTAGATAGTTCACTTTAGTCGAAGTTATCTCAGTGGGTCTCAAACGTTTTGATCACAATTTATGTAAACAAATATTTCCAAGGCACACCTTTATAATTATTAGGATAAATAAAAACAGGTTTGAAATCATTCCAATGTATACTATAGGACAGTAAACCAAAAATATTGTTTAAAACTGGAGAGATTTTAAAATATACATAAATAAATAAATGTTAACTGGTAAAATAATATATGAATGAACAACACAAATAAAATAAGTTACATGTATTTGTTATTGGCTATGGTAGGTTATTGGAAATGTTCACATACCTACTTATTTGATTAATAAAATGCAAACCGATCTTTTTCATATGGGTGTTTAGAGTTGTACCCCCTAGATCAGTCTCTAATTGGGCGCTCAAAGTGCACCAAATTGAAGCATTTTACTTTAAAATGTTAAAAAAATCTTGCCGGGGGGGTACCCCCGGACCCCCCGAGAGGATGTGAAGTCCACCCCCCCAATTAAAACATGTTATAATATATAATAAATTTGAAGCCTTGTTATATAAGCTGTGTGCACCATGTCAATATATTTCTCTTTTTGCAGTGTATTGGTCTTTTGTAGAGGTTTTTCATTGCCAGCTAAAATCTTGCCTAGCAGCACATTGGTCAGAACCAGCCCTGGTGTCATCCCCACAGCACCCCCCATTTGAAACATGTTCCCACGGCTATGCGAGCATGTGATAATTACTTCCTCCTTTAACAAGGATTTTAAAAACAGAAGTCATTTCATTCATGGTTTGTAGTTTAATTCAGGAATTTACACTTATGGCAGATATGTTTCTCCTTTAAATAACATCTCTAAATGTCAGGTCATCCCTTATTAAATGGTGTCTTTTAAAACTCATACTCTGGTGCCATGCGCTCCCTGTGAAGCTGCAAGTAAGATTTAAAACATCTGCAGGGTGGGTTGAGCGACCCCTTCTCCCTGAATGATATTTGTTGTAACAAATATGCACCATCACAATGAGTGATCCAAGGCCCCGCATGTATTGCTCCCAACTACATTAGTTTAAAAAAAATTAAACTTTGCTATCGCTCTTTGCCCAGTGTCTTTTTAAAACTCTACATCTTGGACGACAAACAAATGTTATTTCCTCCTTAACAGTTCTCCTGAGGTAATAACCATGCTACAATGGAGAAATCAATACTCTAGATTGGAATACTATCTTTGGCTTGGTACTAGCTCTACCTTTAACATTTTCCATAAAAATAAAGATGTGTCTGCTTTTATAGAGTGGTTACTAAAACCATCCCTTTAAACTGTAGATCTATACTGTAACAAATTAAATCTTCCCCGAATTCACACATGAATAAAAATCTCTTAAAGAAAAATGTGTTCATATGATGAAAAGATTGAATAATATGTTCTACCCTCAGTGTGTTTTTAGGGTTATTTAATAGTTTCCTCTTTATAAATTCACCAATTGATTAATTCATGGCTAATAAATATTTTTCTTTACGTATTTCTCGTTGGTGAATAAGTGTGTTTACGTGTAAACTCACTCACTCCCGTTTTCTTTCTCTCCCCCTCTGGTTGTCAAGCCACGACCCCCTCACGTTCTGCCGGACCATGCCAACTCCTCCGTCCTTTCCTCCCCTCAGTCCACCTTCTCCTCAGTCCATCTGCTCTTGGATCCTTCCGCTGTAACTCTTTTGAGTGGCCCAACTGCTTTGCATTTCATCTCCTGCTTTACAGTCTCTACTTTATTGCATGGAGGGCGTATTCTGCTCTCATGTCCCACACTCTGCTCTTGTGCCCAAATCTTGTGGCTCAGCTTGGAACTTCATGTCCTGTGGGGGACCGATGAGAGTGTGCCTTTTTATGTCACCTGTAGTTCTGGATTCCTCAGGTGGAGATGGTTCAGCTCTGCTTCTCTGTTTGTTCGATGGAGGAGGAGGAGTCTTCCGTGGTGAGGTCTTTTCTCTGCTTGGACGATGGGGTCGTAGCGTTCTGACAGGCGGAGAGATAGAGAGAGAGAGATCTCGGGACGCATTATCTATAGTTAATTCTAACACACCGAGGTAAAATAAATCCAATCTTTCCCACTCTATTTTCCTAACCATACTATCTTTCTTTGATGTTAAATGTCATCTAAGCCCAGTTAATGTCTTCTAATAAGTGTACCATATCCCTAAACATTGTTTTCACCCACTGTAACATGTTTACTCCAATTAACTCTTTCAGGAAACCACTTTCTTCCATAAATTTAAATACCTAGATGTTTCAAGCACCACATATTTCATACACTATAAAAGAACGTCTCCATATTTTCTCCATCACTTTAAATTTCACTGTTATTTAGAACCTTAGTAACTTTTGTGACTGGACATATCTGCAATGTCGCCACTATCTGCTGGGAAATTTTGTTCATAGAGTTTGTACGTACCAAGCTGTACTTGTGGGTTAGTAGCCTGTTTCTACTGTAATCATTTTCAAAAATGTTGCTCAGGTCACCGGTCGGTTGTTCATAAACTTAACAGGGGGTGTTTCTGGTACAGACTAAAACATGGATCCAGTGTATTTAGAGATTCCCCTAATCTGTTAATCCCCATCACTTACATATCCCGATCACTTAAACCCATCTCATCATTTGATACAAGAACTGCATATAGGGGGGTGAATCATCTTGATTATAACCGCCTCACCTTTGGGAACGAGTATTTCCAACTCCTCCTCTTGTTGCTCAGCTGATCTATTGGCTCTGGGGATAAGTGAAAGTCTCTGAAACACAGCTAGATTCTTGTTAGTGATGTGGGCATTCTTTATGAGTGAACTAATGGTTCCATGTTTTACTTGATATACTCCCCTTCCAACCAGAAAGGTGCCAAGTGTAATGAGCACAATCGACAATGCTATTCTGCCTCTTATCCCTAGGGGACCCCACAATTAGTTTGGCTTTGTTCTTGTCATCATCTCTATTTTATCCCTGGTTGTGTCCGTTACGGAATTTAAATAATGAGTACAAAAATAACATATACAAAAAATTGGAGTCTTTTTCAGATGTAAAACAAAAAAATAGGTTTTCACATTAATGTACAATCTATAAAAATCTATAGACAATTTGTCTTTTGAGCTGTTTCTATCTTTATCTTATTTCTATTTATTGTTTTGTTCCAGATCTGCCAAATCAGTCCTAACTCCCAATAATGTTCTGGAAGTTGCCAGTGAAGGGTGACAATGTGTGAGGTGGTGTCAATTTGCTCCTTTTTCTTTACCTTTAAACCAGAGCGCGTGTGAAGTTTGTTACAACTTTTCACGCTTCCGTCCAACGGGGATGAGCACTGTCTTTTGTGAACTTTCACCCTCACCCAATCACCTGGCCGAACAGGAGTCTCTTCTGTTGTCTCGTCTGGTATCTCTGTAGTTTTCCTAGCCTGCTGTGTAGACAAAACTTGCATAATATTACTCAGAGTTCTGACATATTCATCCACTTCTATTTGTCTAATATCTAAAACTGGACCATTCCCTCCTTGGAGAAGGCCCAAGCTTCGGCATACCTCTTGTTGTTATGAGACCTATTGTTGACTACATTTTATTATTTATTAACTACAACGCCACTGAAATCAACATATCTGTATAATCATGACACTCCCTCCTTTGAGCATAAAATGCTCAATTAATATTGCAATGATTACTGTATTATGAACAGGACATGTAAAACCCATAACGTTGCATTAAATAAATATAAATTCTCCGTGTACCCACAGGGCGTACAAAAATATCATATGTATGGCTTTCTGATGGCATAAATGCATATTCACAAAACATTTTCCATTAGCACTTCTAATAGTTTCACTGCAAAAACTGCAGATCTAACCAAGTATAATAATCTTATATTTAGATTCTAAATCTAGTTTGTCTTGATTTGAGTTTAAATAGCTTATCTAGTGCTTTCTATGGAAGATCTTTTGACTTAATTCAAGTAAATGTTACTTGCCTTGTCATGATAAGCAACTTTGTCTTTATTTTAGTTACGTTTAACTAGATACAAGGGACCTGTCTATAAAACATCCACTTCAAGGCTAGAAGCCTTATTTTAAGCACTAGTATGGCAAGACATTTTTTTTTATTTCAAGCATCAGCTCTGTGGTTAACATAAGTTATTTTCCCAGCTGGTAAAGACAGTAAAAGACACAATTCAAACAAGAATTGTGAGGCTTAACATCTCTTTTAATGATAAACACAAAATGAACTGATAATCATCATAACACACTCTCCTAAAGGATATGGACCAGAATAACTGTTGTGACATTGACTCTTGAGGTAGGTGTGCAATCTCTACTCTGTTACTGCCCTGGAACTGGTAACAAGGTGGGGTTCCCTGAGCAGTGAGGACACTGTTGGGAGGGGCTGCCAGCTACTCAGTACCCCCTCTCTCTTCCTTCAAGAAACGTCTCTTTCCCCTGTTATCCGGTCTCTTATGGCATAAGCAATACTGGACAAAGAACAATATATCTTAATTTCTGAGGTTGTGGTGCTTTTCATATATCACACCAAACTTTTTCAAACAATCCATGCCACATTACAAATTTAAACATGAACAGCTTAACACACCAAGTATGGCTGAGCAATATGGATAACAGACAAAAAATATCACAATATCTTTGACTTGAATTTTCGCACACTTCATCAGATGTGGACGACTATAACGATTGCTCTCAGTGGTGTGTGACAGTGTGTGCGAATTTGTCGCTTGCTGCATTATTTAATTATGCGAAGACCCGCCCCTACTCTGCTTCTCATTGGCCCTGAAAGAAGAAAAACCTGGAATGTGCATCCATGTGGTGTTTGTCATCTCTCATAAAGTCGGAACATTTGTGACTTTATTTACCATGTGTTTGTCAGAAGCTGGATCAATGACAATATCCACTAAAAGATGTAAACAACGAATGCCAACACTATATTATTTACATCGAGAGATCCTCCTCAGTCCTCAGTGTTTACAAGTGGACTGCTGTTCCTGTCCAAATGTATGATGGCAAACGTGGAATTTCCTATTTCACGAGGATCACCTGAACGCACCACAAGCCAAGCTCCGCAGCGCCAGTGGAATGTAACACGTTGTTCAGTTCACCTTCACCAGAGAGGCAGGACAGCGACCAAGAAGTGCAGTTAAGGTAACGTTAATAACTGAAGGTAGGAGTAAAAGTCCATAGGCGTATGTAAAATATTATTGCTTTCAATGTATTAAGTAGTAGTACATTGATTGGTTAACTGTTAGCTGAATTAGCTAAGATAGCTAGCTAACTAACTAGGAAGCACGTGTTGCTAGCTAACCTTAACCTCACTAATGGGGTATGTAAAAATTAAGCTAGCTAACGTTAACTACTCTCAGATAAATAAACTGTCTGTAAGGAACACAAAATTAGCCGACGTTAATATCATACGTTTTCTTTTGGTATTCAGTAATTGTATCTGTTAAAAGCTAGCAGTTAGTTAAAAACGCAAAGGGTTTTGCGTTTTGTAGACTAGCTAACGTCAACCTAGCTAGTTCATAGTGAATCACAGCAATTTTACAATTTAGTGTCTGATGCCTTTTTAATGTGATTTTTTTTTTTGGGGTTGATTTTTAAAATGACAGTGGCCGTCTTTTCCTGTAAATTACAGATTGCTTCTTCATGGTGAGATGGATAGATTTGATGACACAACTGTGTTACTCTTAAAAGGTAAATCTCTTGTTAATTATTCAGACATCTAACATCTGTTTGCTGTTTTCTCTGTACAGGGCTCGACATTAAGGACTGCCCGATGGCCCGGGGCCGTCTAGTATTTAGCTCGGGCAATGAAGCCTCACCTGCTGGTTGCCCGATCGGGCAATCTATTATGCTAGTATCATGCAGCTCGCGGATCCAGTAATGAGTGACCCGACAGTAAAACTAACCATATCTATAACTAGTTTAGGTAGTTTGAGAGGTAATTAAAATAGCTACGAGTGATATTCTAACCTGAAGTGTGTGTTTTGTGTTTTGTCCGCTCACCGCTGCATGTGATCATGCAGAGCTGCGTGTCGGCTCGTCAGCAGCAGCAGCTGATCTCTCTCTCCCGTCAGACGGTCAGATTAGACTTCACTCGCGTTTATGTCCATATCGATCAGATCCAGCTAGTTCTAGCTAATGATAATGACTACCTGCCTATTAAAAGACACCTACACAATAAGTGTCGCTATGCAACCGGGTGAGGCCACAAAGTATAGCGCAGCATTATGCATTTGTTTACATGTCCACCGGAGCCCCGAGGCATTACCAACAGACCAACGCACAATCAACCCAGACAGGACATCTCTTTCTCCACATTACGTGTTAGACATTAGAATTGACTATTATTGTCTGTAACATACTCTTCTTGTCTGTCACATAAGTGGCGCAACTGAAGCGGTATTGCGCTAAAGGGAAATTATTTTGACCGAAGAGATTTAGATTTGCCGGCTAACGGGAACTCCGACGTCACCATGTTCTGTGCTTCGTGGATGCGCTCGGCTCCTCTCGACTGCTGCTCGGGTCTGTTCGGTCAGCTTCCGGATGAGGAAGCATTCATTCGACCAATTTACAGTAGATAACATTACAAACATTTTTAACAGGGGCCATAATAGTGTAAATAATGTTTGTTTTGGCAGTTATAACTGAATGTAATGTTTTCTACTTTTTTACATCTGGGAAGGCATTTGCCTTCATCAGATGGAAAGTGTCTTGACCAACAACTTAAGTATTTCTTATAGCTATGCAGGGCATGCAAGTGAGCAAACAAACAAGTGAAATGAAGAATACAATTGAAATTGTACAATATAATATTGTGGTGGTTCATCTTATAATTCAGTCTAGAGAATGCACCAGACAGCATCTACAGTAAGACCTGGAAAAATCTAAATGTTCTAGGGGGAGGCCCCCCAAACCCTTCGTGCCATTTCGTCCGCGCGCATTTTTCAGGGCAATCTCTATTGGGCTCAGGGCCATCTGTAAATTAGCTTAGATGGCCCACAGGGCCATCCCCCAAAATCCTTAATGTCATGCACTGCTGTATCAAAGTTCTATTGATTTTTACACTCAGGTTTTGGACGAGATGGGCCAAATTCTAGAGGCAGGCAACAAGAACTTCACTGACCAGATCAAAGCCAGATGGGAAAGCATTTGCAAAAATGCATTGTTCTTTGGAGTGTGGAACAAGTCATTGAAGCCACCAATGGGTCTGGATAAATGTAAGCATAATGCAAATATAGATAACACTGATGTTTTATAGGTTGGGGGTGACCATTTAATGGCTGCATGGAATATGATTGTATTAGCTTATTTTCATTATTTTGATAGGACAGGATCTCCTTTTTGATGACTGAATTATGGCAAAATGGTAGTTATAAGGTAGTAGTGATCACTAGAGGGGTTAAACACTACTACCTTTTGGTCATGCATACAGGTGACCCTTATTGTTTTGCTTTCCCTTGTGCAACTGACAAGTGCTTTTTATATCCCCTGCAGCGAAAGTGTCGGGGATATTATAGATTCACCCCGACCGCTGCCCCCCCACTATCCAGCCAAACTTTCAGTTTGCTGATCCAATAACAACATGCAATCGTTTTTATTTCACTCTTTCATTTCGCTGTGCACATTCAATATGATTTTGGTGATCCCACGCTCTCTGTCTTAGCGCAACATTCAGGCCAATTTTGAAAAAAAAGTATCAACAGTTTATGTACAATTTCCCAAGGTGACATTAAGATTCATGTCGCTTCAGGGATACACACATACACTGTCGTTCATCGACAGCATAGTTTTTCCATGATTAGTTTATACTCCCTTGGGCTCTGCACAGAAATATTTTTTTGCTTTTGTGCTTACTTTTCAGTTACGCAACACTTAATGTCAAAGTCAAATTGCCTAACAAGCACAATGCATTTGATGTATCCATATTGTTTTTCAGCTGGACCAGCCATTGCTTTGATGAAGGCACTTCCCTCAACATTTCCTTCCCCAACTGCCCCACCCAAAAAGCTTGGGTCAGCAAGTGAGGCACTGTTCCATGTTCTTGAGGTGAGTCTGAATCAGTATCAGTTAAACTGAAATAAAACTTGATATGCCCTGAGGTTTAATTTTGTTCTACTTTTTGTCTCTACTTTGTTGCTCTCAGCCATCTGAGGACCCCAATACGTTTCTCCAGAAACGGCCCATCACCAGTCCAGTCATCCTAGACTCTACTAACCTCCTCCTGGCTGTTGGCAAAATACCACTGATGACCCTACCTAAGGAAATGATCCACGAGACTACACTCATCCTGATGGGGTGTTTTTACACCTTCCACCTCACCTACCCCAAATGTGTTGCTACTCTCTTATCCGTCATCCAGACTGAGGTACTGAAGGACAGTATTCACGAGCGTGACCTTACTCATTCGTACAAAAAAGCAATAGCTGAATGGGGAGAATTCACAAAAAAGTAGAGAACTTGAATTCTTTGTCCAATCTTTGTCAGTTCTATGAGGATGTATACATTTTGAAGAGCTTTGTTCATTTGAAAAATGATCCTGTTTGTTATGGACTGACTTAACAAAAACGTAAAGAAAGAAAGAATTGTCATGTTTACTTACTTTAAGAGCATGTTTTCTAATTTAGCTCCCTAAAAACAAGAATTTCATTACATGTCATCACTTTTATCCAAAGCAACTTACATACTCAATTCTGTGGGCAATCCCCAAAGGAGCAATTTGGGGTGAAGTGTCTCAGGGACACAACGACATGCTGACTGCAGTGGGGTTTGAACCTTTGACCCCCTTATCCTAACACCAACGCAATATCCACTGCGCCACACGCCTCCCTAAATTCATAAATGTCATTTTAAGTAATTTGATGCTAAAAAGTACCCTAGTTTTGAGTGATAATAGGCTTCTTTTGCATTAAATAGGCTTAACTAGATTGCTTGAAATTAGTCTTTTTAATCTTATTTCAAGATGTTATGTGCTATAATGACAGTCGGACAGCCTGACTTGTTTTAAGACATCTTGTCAAGTGAAATTTGCTTACTGCACTGGCAGCCAAATGTGCTTGTTTTAAGTGGAAGCATGCTTATATCTAGAACGTTTGGCCTTAAATTTGACAGGGCGTTTTTGCAGTGTACTTGTTTCAATAATGGCTTTTGTCATGGTATTATGCATCATCGTTGCTGCGAAAAACAATACCCCTGGTGTCGCTAATGCGTCTCAATAATTCTAGGGTTAGAGGATTGGTTGACACTGTTGAACTAACATATGATAAAATAATATTTCTCCAAACTGGAGGGAAAATATGAACTATTCTCACAGAGAGTGACCTGCATCAAGGGCTGCACTGCAAAAATATTCCATCTTATAACAAGAAAAAAAATATGTGATTTGAGTTTATACAGACTTGAAACAAGTGTAATAATCTGCCAGTGCAGTGAGATAATTAGACTTATTAAGAATTCTTAAAATAAGAATAATAATTCTTGAAATAAGAATAATTCTTGAAATAAGAATTCTTAAAATAAGAATAATAATTCTTGAAATAAGAATAATTCTTGAAATAAGAATTCTTAAAATAAGAATAACAATTCTTGAAATAAGAATGCGTGAAATAAGAATTCTTCAAATAAGAATAATAATTCTGGAAATAAGAAATATATGGATGCTAGAAAAGTGGCAAATGTCCTGAATTAAGCAGAAAAACACTTATTCCATGCACAGGTATAAGCCAAATATACTCAAAACAAGTTGTCAAATTTTCTTTTACCATTTCTTTATTTCTGAATTCAAGTAGACAGATCTCAAAACAAGAACCTAGCATGCATTTTACAAAACGTATGAATTAATCATGACGATAATTTTAAACTTAAATTATAACATTGAAAACCACTCAACATTACTTTGTGTTAGATAACCAAAACTGAAGAATTATAACTTAAGAGCTTCAATATTACTGTTTTCTCTTATTGTTGAACAAAAATGATCAAACACTGAATGATAGAAAGTCATGTCTCTTGTGTCCAAAGTATCAATGCAAAAACAGATACTGGTACCAGTATCAATTGTTAACAATAACTAGCCCAACTACCACCTAGCTCACCCACATTGTATATGTGTATATGTCGAAGCGAGCATGAGTTGTGCCCAGCAAATGGGCACGACTCAATATATAGACCTAAAAATGACTCTGGCTTTTTAATTACATTACAAAGAGCAAAGTTGCAATTTTCAGCTGATCATTTGTAAAGTGCAATGATTACATTTGTATTGCTAGTTGCACCTTCAAAACAAAGGTGGGCATCCTGCTGGCTGAATGTGGGCAATGCCCACAGAGAGGTGGTTATGGCAAGTGACGCTTACTTTGAAGGTGCAGCTACCTGCAGTTTGAGGAAAGGAGGGCTGGAAGGAAATGATGGGCTGAATATTGCAACTTTGTTTTTGTACGTGAGTTGTTTTCTGGGATGTTATTCTCTCCCAACCTCGACAGACATTGCGGGTGAGCATTGTAGAAACAGGTTGGGAACCTAACTACCACCAAGATCTACTCCCCAATGAAAGCTTTCCACTCAGCCATGGCTTTTTTGTATGAGGCTGTGGCGTCTCGGTCATGGATAGTGTCCTTCAATATTTCTGTTTGAATAACAGAAAGGATGGTTGCAACACACTTCGGATAAGTGAGATGTATTGTGTAGTAATAGGCCATTAGATATAGCAAACCCTCATGCAGGTCTTGCTTGGCAAATGTAGTGATGGGAGTGGTTCCTATGGCGACAAGGCAGTTGGAGTCATCAACAAGTAAGACGGGGCTGGACAGAGATCTCTTCTGGAGGTAGACGGTGGGATCTTCTGTAGGCTAAAGGAGATAGCAAAACTCTAATAAACATCCATAACATAGAACTACTAAAGCAGACCCTCTACTACCATTATGTATATATTGCATCTATGATTGAAGTTATAATGCTTTGCATGTAGTTTGTGAATCCAAAGACAGCACCATTTTATGTACTAATGAAAATACAAAAACATGTCTTCCAATAAAATAATGAAAACAAATTGCTTAACCTCCTGCTGAAAGCTGGCTTACAGGACCAGCAGTAAAACAGCTCTGCACTGATGTGCCGCTTTCTTCCAATGGATGGAACGGTGCCAACAAGCTCCAAATTGCCACAGTGCTTACGCTTAAAGTTAAATTATTTAAACTTTACTATCAATTGCCGCTGAGAGAATGTCCTTTCATGACAAGGCAGCTTAAAAAACAGCAACATATTTTGTTAAATGTTGTCCTAATTGTGAAAAGCGACCCCATTATAGACTTACAAAAAGGATAAAGCATGGAAGTAAATGGCTTTATAGACACAAGTAAAAAAAACATCAAGATTTGAATGTGACACAATTGCTCACCTGAAGAACATGTATCAATGCCTCACTGGCATGTCCCAATTTCTTAGGCGGTGCAGCTGGAGAAGGAAAGAGTGTAGGGAGTGCCTTGAACAAGGCAATCGAGAATTCCACTAGGAGAAGAGAGAAGAGAAAACGCGAACAGGTGGATGGAAAGACAGACACTGTATTAACTGTTTTAGCTCACACAATCTGTATTAACATAACTACAGTTTAGACACATGAAACAAAGGATAATGCATATAAAGTCTATAAATATATAACTGACTTAAGGTCAAAGTTATTCAAGTTTAGGAGACATGCACTGTGAGGTTAATTTTGGGTGCATCAGATGACATGCTCCTTGGAGGTAGCCGATGTCTGTTGTTTAGTTGGTTGGTGTTGTGACTTAGTAAGCTACTGCTGCAGAGGTTGCATCAGACGCCATTAATGACGCACAAATTTGAAGTCCGTCCGTCATTCCGCCAATAACTGTTTCAGGAATTGCGATGTCATCTGGGCCAACCCAGTTGGATTTCTCCTAATTCCTTAGTGAAAAGTTGATCTCAGCAAGTTTGTGAATAGGTTTTAAAATACAACTTTTAGCTAGGAACTTAAAGTGTGATAGAGGGATCCTACTTATGGTAAGATAACAAAATAGTGTGAAAATGCCCCCAGATCATTATCATTTTAGATTTATTTGGTCAGCCTTGCATCAATGACACACTCCTATTCACAGTCATATCTTCACCAACACACTGTAGACACTAAGAGGTGACTTACCACCATCCAGGGTCATAGGGGGTTTCATCGCTTTCTTCGAAACTCCGTAAAACTGCACTTTAGCAACAAAGTCGTCCCATCTCTTCTTTACTTCTGCTATGTATTTGTGGTTGTCTTTATCCAGGAGGCGACGCAGCTCAGACATCACCTACAGAGTGAATAAGTATTAAAATCTGGAACTTTTGTTGAAAAGTAAAAATGGGAAGTCGTTTACTAACATTCTGAAGATCCTTGAAGCATGGATAGGCATCCAGGACCTTTGTGTGCCTGTCCTCCACTTTCAGGACATCACTGTCAATGAACAGTCTTCTTGCTTCAAACTCGAGATCAAGGAGTTGAGAGACAGCATCTTTGTTTTGTTTTTTATTCTTGTACATCTCATGCAGAGTCTTAAAATGCCTGGCCTGTGCTTGCAGACTATCCTTGTCCACTAAAATGAAAAATGAAAATGATTATGTGCACATAAGACTGTCAAAAATGGTCTCCCTTTAGAAGCAGCCCTCTTATGGCTGGGTGATGTCTGTAAAAATATTCAGACAACACACAAGTAGAAAAGTTTGGAAGACTCAGGACTTACCCTCTTCTTCCTCCCCGGGCTCTGGGTCCTCTGCTGGGTAAAGTGTACCGTGGAGGGCCTTTACCAGCTGCTTTTTGGCTCCCTGGTGTGAGTTGGGAGAACGGATGACCATACTGGATCGCTGGTCCGCGGTGTAATTGGGCAGCCTGCGGCCCGAGCGGGCTACTGTGGAAGCTAATGAAGATATTTTAGATATTTATTTGTCCTTTCAAAAATGCATTTTGTGCCTTACCACAATTGTCAAACAATAAATCAGAAAACGACAATGACATGCTCACATAACTATATATAGCTGCCTTTAAGGTTAAAATGTTCTCTACAAAATGAATGACAGAAAATGACCATAATATCTCTGTCCATTACAAACAACTTTTATGTTGCACATGATGTTATGCATTCAGCAATGTGTGGATATGCCTTTCGAGTAGAGAACCATATAAATGGAAATTAAGTTGCAATTCTACTTACATGTACTTTTATTTTCATCAGAACTGGTAAGAGTCTGATCCAAAATAATTGTTGATCCACCTGCGTCACTTGAGTCAGCATCATAATCTTTTCCTGAGTCACTTGCTGACAA
The DNA here is from genome assembly GCF_949606895.1 of Notothenia rossii. Taxonomy (NCBI): domain Eukaryota; kingdom Metazoa; phylum Chordata; class Actinopteri; order Perciformes; family Nototheniidae; genus Notothenia; species Notothenia rossii. The sequence continues at coordinate 58,973,750 of NC_136909.1, read as the reverse complement.
GTCAAGGCAACGCCTCTTCTTTGGACAGCCCCTCTCTTGTGCAGGCCCTTGCCTCTTTTGCGGAGACTTTACGTTCAGAAGCCTCTTTTTAAGTTTATTGTGAATGGTTGTCTGTGGGAAATAACAAAGTAACTTTATAAGAATTACTTAATCATTTTGATGAAGCCTTGACTTTTTTTTTTAAATGTTAAGAGATGACAGTGAATTCAAATAATTATTAAGTACTTCACAATCAACAAAGTGCAAGAAATAAAAAGCCACACATTTTAATGACTTACATGTTTCACAGCTTCATCTTTGTCTTGTAACATGGGATAATACTCCACTACTTTCTTAGCCATGGCTGTGAGTTCAGGTTTGGAAGGGTACTGAAGCTCTTCTCCTTGTGGACTTGCTCTCAGGATGGAAATCATGCTGGTGAGTGTGTTCCTCACTAGCCTGCAACTCAACTCCTTGGACATTACACATTCCCCCTCTCTGCCTGTGCGGGCCATCTCAAAGTAATGTCTACGAGCTTGTTCCAACTCACTGTCCGTGTAGATCACATACTCTGGTGGACTAGGTAGCTGTAGGGTCATCTTTGGGCGTTTTTTCTCCAAAGGAGTGGATGTTGAGGGGAGACTATGTTTTCTACAAGGTGGAGTTCCTGTTTCAGAAGGGCCATCTTTATCTTTTAAGATAGGATTCTCGTCCTACAACAGCAGATAATGTCAAACAGTCAAAGTCAAACAATGGCGACAATCTGAAATAACATGTCTTGTGCAACTTTTCTTTTAGACCAAAGTAGGTAACCATTTACCTCTGGGTTGATCAAAGACCACACTCTTTTTCTCCTAAGAAAGTGTTCTGGCCCAGGAAAAAGGTCTCTCAAATCATCACGAGTGAGGGAGTGCATCAACACCTCATCGATGTTAGCAGCTATGAGGACAGCAGCATCATTACCAACATTTTACAATCCCAAATAATTATTTATCGTTTTGATTCAAACACAAATGACATACCCTTAAAAATTGACACTGTAACATCATCCAGTTTATCCATTGTCCCATCTATAACCTGGTAGGAAGAAAAAATATTAATTAATTATCATAATTTGATTTCAAACAGCTTTACAAACATGTGATTGAATATTACAGTGAATACAATAATTCCTTGTGGTTTAAGCTCTTAAATGCTTTTCATTTTATGTTTTTATCTGCTACAGAGGCTGAAAAATAATGGTTTTAGTCAGTGTGCGAAATACCCGTCAATATTCGGGGGGTCCCATCTCCCGATTGTTGCGCAACACTGACATAGGAGGTTGCATTGGCTAAAGTTGTTTGGATGCATGTTGTTTTATATTACAGGGTTTCTCAACGGGGGCGTCAGCGCCCCGTGGGGGGCGTTCGTACAACCTAGGGGGGCGCTGGGAACGAACAAGGGGTGTCACAACTTCGCTTGTGTAGTGGTCATTATCTTGAACTTTTTAAACTTTCATGGTTTTCAAATATCTTCGGTGCAAAAATAGGATAACTGAAATAAAAAGCCTATCTTCATATGGGTTCCTTACCCTTCTATCGTCTCATCTACTTTCTACTTTATGCTCAGTACCGTCATGATCGCTATAGTAACGCCGATAAACAAATCCACCTCATCGCAGTAGAGTGGTCCTTTCCGAAACTATTTCGCCCTCCCCTGACTTCCACTGGTTGGTTTGCGGGACATGCAAAGCAAGCGGTGGATGGGGCATTACACTAAGCAACATGAATCTCATCCATATTACATAGTAAGGCATAAGACGTGAATAAAGCTAACTCCGCTTAGCATGCTAATTGTAAACAATAGAACGTGCGCATTACATGTAGACCACTGCAATGTCGCTCATTACGTCTGCTAACCGATAAACACTTACTTTCATAAGGTACACACACCAACCGGCACATACGCATTTAACACTGATGTTACAGGCGCTTAACTTGTATAGTAACAAACTACTTTAATTACTATTTGGCCGCGAACTTAAACGTGCTACTCTCCAACTCAGAACGAAGGGACCCCATATTTCGCACACTGGTTTTAGTCAATACTGACAAAACAGCTATCTGTCCCTTGCTATATCTCAATTTGCATACTTCTGTACTTACATTTACTGTTTTGAGCGTATAAATGTGTTCCAATCTGAAGCATGAAATATTTGTGTGCACTATAGGCCTACCGGTAGTACCCGCATGGTTCATTATAACGGTCAAATAGTTCAGTGTAAAACACTGAACACTTTCCACTCTTAGTTACCATTTTGACTGCGTAATGGAAGTTGTGGGACCGGTGAACACATCACGATACAAATAAAAGTTATACATGTCGTTTTTAATTCATTATTTAATAAACGTACCACTATGCCGGTGTAAAAAAGAAGCAACTGACAATTTTAGTGGATTAATTCAGCAGTCTATAATGATTTGCTAACCCGAACGACAACGTTAGCATCGCCGCTAGCTAGCTAACAGCGCTAGCTAACAGCGCTAGCTAACAGCGCTAGCTCACTAGTAGCGCTAGCTAGCTAGCTAACAGACATAATATGTATTGCATTTTTAACCCAGCAATATTGGTACCGTGACAAATTAATGCGCTTTTATTATAATATGAATACACACCTTCTCTTCAAATGTGTGACCTTCTTGTCTTCTCTTCTCTTCTTCTGTGACCTCTTCTTTCTAACCTCGTGAACGTGCTACTTGACAATGATACAGTAGTGGGTTGAACTCCTCCTTCGACAAATAATAATCTGAGTAAATAGGGATGATAAAATTAAGCATTTGAGGGGAAAAAGGTGACGATAGTGTTTGTAATTGCTAATACATATGCTTTTTGTATTTTTCATATCGCAGCACATACTAAAAAAGATATATCAGAGACCTCCCCCCCCCATTGTTAATATGGTTTGACCCAACCAACGTGCCAAAGCCCGCCAAAAAGTAGAACTAGGAGATATTACAGTACTGGCGCAGGCTGTGGTTCAAGTTTGCTTTTAGCAGATGTTTTGTCTGTCACATCAATCTGTCAATTTCCATCTCCTCCTCAGTTCAGAAGATTTTGAGGAACATGGCGTATTGGCGGTGTGTGATTTGCTTTGTTTTTTTTGCGTTAACATTGAAGTCTCTGCTGAGCCATATTAACAAGGCACATGACCGCAGTCCAGATTTCCGTGTTGTATGTGGAATTAATGGATGTACCGAAGAATACAGAGTTTTCAACTCTTTCTACTACCACATCAGACGTAGACATGCTCTGTATTTTGAAAATGGAAGCCCGCCTTCTGGGTTGATGACAACTGCATCCGAACCATCTAGAGTTGGACTTGAACATTTTGATATGCCCATTTTTTCTGGTTGTGCCACTGCAACACGAGGGATGCAAAGGACCAACAGTCAAGTCAGCACATGTGTCCCTTCACAGCAGGAGCAACAGCTTGAGGAATTCCCGATTCAACCTCCTGATCAGGTAAGATGCAGTGTTGAGCAAGCTACTTTGAAAATGTAGTGAGCTAAGCTACCAGTTACTCTACCATTATGGAGCTTCACTACACAGAAGCTACCAACCAGTCAAATGTAGCAAGCTAAGTTACACAAACACCGCAAAAGTAGCTCACTACATGTGAAGCTACTTTAATGGTGCCTTCACGTGCTATGGGATCTCTGCTGTGTTAAGCCATATAAAAAATAGCTTCAGTGATCGTTACCACACTACTTGATCAATAAAAGAGTTAAGCTACTGAAAAGTTACTTGATTCAGGAAATAGTGACGCTACCGCCAAGCTACTGAGAATTGTAGTTACCTAGTTACTAGTAGCGAAGGGGGGTCTTATATGGGTTTCTTTATTTTTACTCTGGAAATCTTTTAATCTGGACATTGCTATATAAATACTAATTATTATTATTACTACACTAGTTGGCTACTTATCTCTACTTTATTCTGTCCAATGAAAACTTAAGCAGTAAAACAATGATTGATTGATGATTTGATCTTCCTCTTGCCTCTCAAAAATAGAGGAGGAGCAACCTCCTCTGCCTCTATGGACCAGCCGCCACTGGTTGAAATAGCAATTTTCACTAGCCAGAACACAGGACCTTCTTCCTGTAATTATTTTCACAGACACTATTTAAATAAGACATATTGGACAGGGGCTGCTGGTTTAAAAGCCATATCTTACATGATAATATTACTCAAACATACAACACTTGAGTTAACTAGTCTTTCTTCTAATTGTGTAATATTACTATGAATATGTCTCCAGGAAGAAGCTGATACATCTGGCGGAAATCTTTCCAGACGTGCAGTTGCATTTGCCATCAATGTCCGTGAAAAATGCCACCTGTCCCAGGTATTGCATCTATTAGTTGCTTTGTACAAAAGTGTCTGCTAAGTGACATAATGAATGTAAGTGTGCCTGTAGTCAAAGGGGTTGAAGAGTGGTGATAATCTTTGTATGTCATTTTCAACCTTGTTTTCAGACATGGGGGCACTTTATTTATGTTAGTTAGCTATGGACACTCGGACTGTAAATGCATACTCTGATGTATTTAATTTTTTTTATTTTCTCTTTCAGAGGAGTGTCAACGATATTGTCTCTGGGGTCCAACAGTATCAAGCGGCTCTTCTGGATACCTTGAGAGACAAAATGAAAAGGGTCTTCGAGAGTCATTCAGGGAGTACGGTGCAGCTCCAAGAGGAAGCATTAGCAACATTTGATCATTTTCAGGATCCTTTCACCCTAATGGCCACCACATACATGCAGGATAGCACCATTCAGAATCTTTTTAACCCAGTGAAACCAGAGGAAATAGTTGTGTCTCAAAAAGTTTGTAGAGTTAAAAAGGGAGACTCAAGAGTTCTTGTAATCAAAAACAAAAGTTTTTACTATATACCCCTAATTAATAGTCTACAACAGTTGTTGTCCAACTCCAGAATCTTTGATATGATCAACACTGCACCACAAAGCTGCAACAAAGATGGGTTTTTGTATGACATTGTTGATGGGAGTCTTTTTAAATCTCACCCTCTGTTTTCAATAAAACCTACTGCTTTGCAGCTGATCTTGTACACTGATGAAATAGAGATATGCAACCCCTTGGGGTCACATGCTTCTGTAAACAAATTACTGATGGTTTATTATACTCTAGGAAACATAGACCCCAAGTTTAGATCGAAGCTTGCAGCAATTAGACTCCTTGCTATAGCAAAAGCGAATGATATTGACCAGTGTGGTGTTGATGTTGTTTTAGAAAGAATTGATAAAGACTTAAAATTGCTTTACAATGGTGTCAAAATACAAACACAGAATGGTGAAATGGATTTATTTGGTGCTTTAATTTCACTATGTGGTGACACACTTGCGCAACATGAGCTCGCTGGCTTTAAGGAAGGAGTTGGTTTTGCATATAGCAAGTGCAGGCACTGTGAATGTACCTTTGAGGACATGCAAATCAATTTTAACGAACAAAGTTTCACTAAAAGGACAGTGGAAAAGCACATTAGACAGTGCATTGAAATAGAAAGGGCCAGCACAGAGTTCTTGAAATCTGCCCTTAAAACCACCTACGGAATAAACAGAAAAAGCAAGCTGGTTGAATTTCCAGCCTTTGACCTCATTCAGCAAACTCCACAGGACATAATGCACATAATTCTTGAGGGTGTTGCACCCATGGAAATTAAGTGTGTGTTAAAATACCTTATTCTGTCAGGACAAATGGAGTTGGACATTTTCAATTCAGCCATGCAGAGTTTTCCTTTTTCATCTATTGATGTACGAGACAAGCCCTGTCCTGTCAGTGTCAATACCTTGTCATCTAATGATAACAAACTTAAACAGTCTTCTGGGCAAATGCTGATATTGTTAAAGATCATGCCTTTTCTGTTGAACTATATGAAGGGAAATATTTACGTTAAGTTTATTTTGGAATTAATTGAGATAGTTCAAATAGTTTTTACGCCTGTCATATCTCTGCAAACTGTATTAAGACTTAAACAAATGATTGAGCAGCATCTAAAACAGTTTAAGCAACTTTTTCCTGACAAAAATGTAACGCCTAAGCAACATTACATGTTGCATCTCCCTACCCAAATTCTTTCTCTGGGTCCTTTGACAAGGCATATGTGCATGAGATTTGAGTCAAAGCACTGTTTTTTTAAACAGTGGTCATCTAAATTGAACTTCAAAAATGTATGTAAATCGTTGGTGAACCATAACCAGCTTCTTGAATGCTGTCAAAATGAAATGGGCATTGAGCATCCAATATTTTTACATGAGAAAGAATTGGGCCCCGTCTCAGAAGTGACAAATAAAGAGTACATCACAGCAAAGATTAGAGATTTCTTGGGGATTGATGGCATACAACATGCAGTCTCAGTCAAGTGGCTTATTCTTAATGGTAACAAGTACATCAGCGGAAAGTCTCTGATAATAACTAATGCAAATGATACAGTACCTATCTTTGGACTTATAAAAAACATTTATGTCGTAGATTCTTCATTGTATTGCTTTGAACATCAGCTTTATGAAACTGTGTGTTTTAACAAAGATTTATTAGCATATGAAGTCACTGTACCCAATCTTGCCCAAGCAACAGAGTTGATAGATGCAGAAAAGCTTGTTGATTATACATCCTATTATTCGATGAGTTTTGAAAACAGTGTGTATATTTTGATCAAATATAACCTTAGGGATGTCATTGCACTTAAAACCTAAATATGATGATCATTGAATGAGCATTGGAAGGTTATACCTGTGTATGCAACATGATAATTTGAGTGAAATCTAGCTTATTGAGAGAACACAGGAAAATGTGTAGGAAGTGTTTTTTTAAATGTCTTTTTTACTATTTTATTTTATTACCTTTTTTTGTCTAATCCAACAAAGAATTCTGCCAAATACAGATTTATTTGTGTTGTTGTATTGACTGTTTGTTTATTTACAAACATGTGTTGGGAGAAAAACATTATAAAGTAATGCACTGAGCTAACATTATTTTTCCTGCAAAATAGTATAGTCAGGGAATTTTGATTTTGGAAAGTATGATTATTATTATTATTTCTACTTTTGTTCTCCTTGAAATGAAAGTTCATTGAATGAGCATTGTAAGGATGTGTATATGAAGAGCTGATACAGTTGATAGGGATTACAATTAGATTATCTCAATGTGATTGACAATGCAATATAGGGTTGAAATGTGATAGAACCATGATAAAATGTCTTAAATAAAAGTTTCAGTCTGACAGTGTGGTACTATGTTTTTTTCTGAGACACATTTTTGTAGCAATGTTATTTGCTAAGCAGAATCATTTACTATGAAATAATTACTAAATTGAGCTATTGTGATACATTGAATTTCGATATATTGCCCCATTCCAAGTTGATATTTTTGATTTGTTATTGCTTTGGGAATTAATGTTGTGATTTAACATCTGATATAAATATGAATCTGACTTAAATGGATCCCATGTGATTCTTAAAATAAGTTGTAACATGTCTTGAAACAAGTTCTTACAGCTAAAAAAAAAACAAATTGATATGAGGCAGTGACCCAAACCTGTGTCTGACAGTAATTTATCTTAATTTGTTTGTAAAATACCTTATTTCAAGATTTGCTGACCAAATAAGAATTCAGAAGTCTAATGTTCTTAAAAGAAGCTTCATCATCTTACACAAGCAGCTCTTGCATAGTACATTATTCTCAAAACAAGTCCAGTAAGAATTTATGGCTAGATATAAGATGGCAACTCTTGGCAAGATCAGTAATTTTTGCAGTGTGGTGCCCCTCACTCAAATGAGATATTGCCTTACGCACTACACTATAAAACTGTAAAGTTACTCAAGAATAAATAAATAAAGACTGATTCTTGAAACTGTTGTAAAAACCCTACAACTTCTACATCCAAGCTCTTAATCAGTGTTATGTTATTTAATCTGCGGCTCATGCCTTAAAACAGATACTTCAGACCGATTATAAAATTGTGTTTATGAGAAAAATGTAATCTGACTCCATAAATCACATAATTGTTTGATTAAAAACTGCACTTCTGGCTAAGAATAAATGAAGTTCCCCTTTAAACACAGCCCCGGCCTTCTGACGGGGTCTATCTATGTACTGGCTGGAAAATGTTGGGCCAGTCTCTGACGCTCCGTCACAGTTCTCCCGCTAACAGTCACTCTCTAGTTCAGCTGGGTTCTTGTTGACTTCTTCACTGGTTTGAGACAAGCGACCCTATTGGAACACCTCCCTTTGTAGCCAGACTTCACCACAGCAGAATCGAGTTTCTGTTTTCAGGTCTGGACAGCTTCACGTCAGGTGTATCGCCGCCCCTTGTATATTTTGGGTGGAAGCCCGTCTTCTTGACCTCACTAGTTGTGTGGACACAATAGTTTTCTGTGTGGAGGAACAACATCACTCGTAATGTATTTTCCTTCTCATAATTACAAAAATAGTCTGCTAAATGTTCTACTCTGCTACTTCTAATCTGTGGATGCTCTGTCTAAATGCAATATTATACTCACTACACTGCAAAAAATAGGGGTCTTCAAACAAGATAATAACACTAAAACTAAGGGAAAAGGTACTCAAAACAAGTGAAAAAATCTGTCCATGCAGCAAGATAATTTGACTTGGCAAGATTTCTTAAATTAAGATTGTTAAATCTAGAAACAAGTATTCCTACAAAGGTATTTGGAAGGCTTAAAATAAGACAAATATGCTCATTATAAAATGAAATGACTTGATATTTAACCTTTTCTAGCCCTAAATGAAGTGAAATATACTAAAAATACAACATAAATGCTGGTTTTAAGATGAAATTGCTAAAAAAGAAAAAATTTAGAACCTCTTAATACGTGTAATATACTGAATACAAGCGTAAAATACTGATTTTAAGATTAAATATCTTGAAAAGCAACTTTTTACAACCTCAAAATGAGGGAAACATACTGAATACAAGCAATTACATTTTTTCTTTTAGCAAATTCAGATCAATATTAGTTGGAATAAATATTAAATGTAGAGTAAAATATTTCAAAATGACTTAACTCCGTCTTAAACCAAGATCCATGATTATCTTGAAACAAGGCTGTCTACCTTAAAACCCAAGCCATTCAATATACATATTACATAAAAAACAACCAGAATGACTTGTAAACATGTTCAACATTTATTATTGAAACTCAATGGGTCAGAGTTGCTATGCAGTCTTGAAATCTTTCTTTACAGCACAAACATTTAAATACCATAAAAACAAAAATTCTCAGCCCTTATGAAGCAGCATTTTCGAACATGAAATACAGGCTTTTTCAACGGACAACTGTTGACATTGCACTATGCAGTCTTGAAATCTTTCTTTACAGCACAAACATTTAAATACCATTAAAAACAAAAATTCTCAGCCCTTATGAAGCAGCATTTTCGAACATGAAATACAGGCTTTTTCAACGGACAACTGTTGACATTGCACTATGCAGTCTTGAAATCTTTCTTTACAGCACAAACATTTAAATACCATAAAAAAAAAATTCTCAGCCCTTATGAAGCAGCATTTTCGAACATGAAATACAGGCTTTTTCAACGGACAACTGTTGACATTGCACTACTTGTCAAAGAAGGATTTCCATTCCACCATTGCTTTTTTATATGCACAAGTGGCATCTTTATCATGGAGGGTGTCGCCAATGACCTCCGTTTGAATAACAGAGAGCAGGGTTGCGACACATTTGGGGTATGTTAAGTGCAATGTATAATAGTACGCCATCAACACCAACATCCCTTCTGAAAAATCTTCCTGCTTGAGGGTGGTCACAGGTACGTTACCCACAGCCACGATGGTGGTTGAGCCATCAAAGAGCAGAACTGGGGAGCAGAGAGGACGCTTCTGCAGGTAGAGACCAGGGTCTTCGTTTGACTGGAACAGAAAAGAGAACAATGTGCAGAGAGAGAAGAAAGAAAAATGTTAAGCATCATGCAACCATTGGCTTGAATCCCCAAATGAAATTCCTGTATAAAAACTTGCAGATTCTAAGAAAAACATTATTACTTTACAATAGGGGAGGGAGGAATGCAGTAAGTATGATTCCTACAACTTTTAAGTTCATACATGTCTTTCTGTATTTCATCATAATTATTACGATTATGGCCTAGAGACTGCAATTTTTGCGCAGCTCAGCAGTTTTCCAAGTGTCAAAATCAGCTGACGTCGCTGGGTAACAGACATTCTGTCAGTTGCCATTGACAGCGGTCATAGAACTGTTATAGAACACCACATCTGTTATTCAGAAATAACAGACTTGCGAACGTTGGGGAGCCCCAATCAAGTGAACGGCACATTCTACAGAATGACGTTGAGCCATGTAATAAACTGTAAGAATGTAGTATAGATTAATACCTGACAAGCTGATGCAAAGTTGTAGAATTTGGTTGTTTTGTGAATGAATGAATTTGCATAAATCTTGGAAAATATTGACTTACCTTCAGGATATGAATAAGTGCCTCAGTGCAAGCAAGCTTCGTTGGTGGTAAAACAGGTGAGGGGAATAAGGTTGGCAGTGCATTGAAGAGGGCCAGTGTGAAATCCACTAAAGAATAGAAAGATTAGCAGAATGGTCAGAATGCTGTAAAAATATTAATACATGTAAACAGGGCTCTAAATTAACACGAGCAAACCGGCTAAATGCTGGTGAAATTTCAGTTTGGTTGATAGAAAAGAAAACGTACTAGGCACTAGTCTGGTTCTGGTAGTCTGGTAAAGGGTTCATTTAGAGCCCTGCATCTACACATAAATATGGAACAGTAACTTACCACTGCGTACATCCAAAGGGAAAGGGAGTTTCAGGACTTTCTTCCACACAATGTAGAACTGCAGCCTAGTGCAGAATTCTGTCCATCTTCCTTTTACTTCCTCGATGTATCTGCTGTTAGTGCCATCTACTATGCGCCGTAGCTCATCCATTGCCTGAAACATTGTAAAACACTTAGTTAATAATGTATTCAGAACGTTCACAAAAAACACAATAATTGAGGTTCAGGTAAGAAAAAAAACAAACATACATTTCGAACATCTTTAAAGCATGGATATGCATCAAAGATTTTTGCAGGTCGGTCTTCTTCCCTTGTAACATCTGAATCAATGAAAGCCCGTCTGGCCTCAACCTCAAGGTCCAAAATTTGCGCCACATCATGTTGATTGGGTTTTGCATTAGGCTTGTTGTACATGTTGCTCAAGGTTTTGTAGTGTCTGGCCTGCATCTTCAGACTGTCAGGGCCCACTTTAAACGATAATAAACGAAGACAAAGACATTTTAATGTAAACATTTTCACAACGCCACAGGGGAAATGACACAGGGTTAAAATACAAGTAGTTATTTTTTTGCAAAAGTTATGATCAAGGATGACAGGCTGAGAAGTGCGCTGAGGAGGGCTTACCGTCTTTAGCAGGCATGGTTGGTGAAGCAATCACAGTCCTGTGAGGAAGACTTGGATGACAGCGGGGATGCTTTGGTGCCACTCTTAGCCTTAGCCTTCCGTGGCACAGGGGGAGCTGGTGGTGGGGAAGCTTCTTGAGAAATAATGAAAAAAAAATGGTTTATATATATATATATCACACACACACACACACACACACACTACAATTATTAAAATGATGACAACCAAAATCAGGCATAGATTAAGTACAGTGCATGTTTAGTCATGAAAAAATACACAGAACAAATACAACAAAAATACAAAAACATTATAGTTTCATGACATGACAGGTCATTGTTAGGTTTGCACACCTGCACTGGAGTTGTTCTCACTGAGGTCATCACTGCTCTCGAGAATTCTGGTATCAGCTGAGCTGCTCGTGTCTGTCAAATCCGTCTCCATGTCTTGGTTGTCTGCACTGAAGAGAGTCTTGGCTGCTCCCCTCTGAGGAACAGAGCCCTGCCTCTTTCTTGGGGATCTCATATTCTGGAGTCGCTTGAACATTTTGGTGTAGACGGTCAGCTGTGGTGAAAGAATGTTAGGAAAGTCATCTGTCTATTTTTTTTTACCTGTTCGTAGTTTTGGTTTAGTAGAGAAGAGCAACTTTATTTGCCTTGCACACAAAAAATCTCGCAATATACTGCACATTGCAAGAAAAGAAACAGCAATCCACAAAGTTAACAGTAATCCAACAAGGTGTGAAATGCCCTGATAAAATGATTTGTGGTAGACAGCATGGATTCCAGTGACCTGAAAGATTGTCCACTGTTAATTTAGTGCAAGGTGCAAGAATGAGTCATCATATGACAGTGGTGTGGCACAGATCAGAGAGTAGTACACAGTCAAGCCAGAGTCCTAAATGCACAGTCTAGGTAGAGAGCTAGTGCAGTATTCAAACGACGTACACACACACACTTCAGCAGTCTGATGGTGGTGGGTTAGAGCTTGTAGTAGAAGGTAATTTAGACATTACCAAAGACATAGAAGGCAAATAAAGATTTAAAAAAAAAAAAAAACAAGATAAAGAAAACATTACTTACATATGGCATATTTGCGTTAGCATCACGAAGCATGGGGTAATATTCAATTATCTTCTGCGACATGACTTTAATTTCCAGTTTGGAGGGGTAGCTTGCTTGTTTCCCCATGGGACTAGCACGCAGTATTGCAACCATGCTTGTGATTGTGTTCCTTACAAGTCTGCAACACAGCTCCTTTGACATCTTGAAGCCCTTTTCCTTTCCATTCCGAAGCAATGCAAAATACTGACTACGCACCAAATCTAACTCCGAGTCGCTGTACACCACATACTCTGGAGGGTCTGGCATTTTCATTGTTTTCTCTGCAGATATGGGGGTGGAGGTTTGAGGTGGGCATGGTGGCACAGAAGAAGTTGAGGGCATAATCCTGTTTCCACGGCAAGGGCTTGCATCTTGGTCCATGGTATTTTCAGACTATTAGGATTATGCAGGATGTAAACAAAATGCATTGGGACAATTACAAATATGGTTAATGTTTAACATAATTTAATGTTAATAATATTGGATTATAGATAGATAGATAGATCTGATGTAGCTTACATTTTCATTGATGAATTCCCAAAAATTTTTCCTTCTAAGGAAATTTTCAGGGCCAGGAAAAAGGTCCCGCAGGTCCTCCCGGCTAAGGCCTTTCAAGGTCTGTTCATCAACACTTGCAGCTGTAGATGACAAATAAATATATTTTTGGGTAAAGCAAAGCCAAGTTACAGAACCAAGCAAGATAAACAAAAGGTCATTTGTCTGTCCCTCAGAGCTCCAACACGTTTATAAACGCTGTATCTAGTTGCTTGTGCTATGAAGCCTCTTAAAGGTGCACTGTGTAATATTTTTATCTATTTTTATCAGTTTCTTTCCAGAATTCATGCTGCCCATTCACAAATGTTACTTTTTCACAAATACTTACCACCATCAAATTCTAAGAATTCATTTTGACTGGGCAAATTGCAATTTTCATACATGAAAAGGGGGATCTTCTCCATGTCCACCATTTTGAATTTCCAGAATTAGACATTTTTAGCTGCAAAACCTGTTGTTCTTGTCATACTAGTAAATATTAGTCTATTATTTAGTAAAATTTCATGAAAAGATCAAATATGGCAATAGGCAGCACAGTTTCAATGAGCAGCATAGCTGCAATACCTACTCTAGCCACCATCCTACACAGTGCACCTTTAAGTGTATATCAGCCACAAACAGAGATGCCCCTTCCAAATAAAATCAATATTTAACTCTGGACTTAAAATATTCAGCTACCTGTATGCACCATCTTCAGTGTTGGTGATCTGAATTGTAAAATTACTTACTTGGTTACATAAAATATAAATCATTATTAGTGACTTACCGTCCAATATCGAACGAGTGGCTTCGTCAAAATCATCCATTCTCTTTACCAGGCGGCAGGCTATAACAAAAACACATAGCCAGAACTCGTTAGCAGGGGGAAAAAAAGTGCATATTCATGCACACTTAACACAGGCGCCAACACACTCTCTGCTGTAGCCGTACTACACAGAGAGCTCGAGTCGTGATGGAAAATTCCATAATCACCATTTGCAAGTCAAATTGGTTTCAAGACTTCGATCTAACAATCCATTCGGTGTGTCCCCTCTCTCTGCCATGGCTGCTGTGGATTTTAGCTGTCACATACACACGTTTGCGCACAAATTATACCGTTTGTGTATGCTCGGAACATGAAGTTGGTTGTTCTAATCGGAAATAGATGCCCGCGGGCGTTACTAATGCTAAAATGGCCGCCAAACGACAAGACTAGCAGTGCTAGCTGTAGTCAGCTCGGGAAAAAAAACATGCGTCTTGAGTGCTAGCTATAACCAAAATACACCACAGCCATGAAAATCACATGCATCTAATAATAAAAAAAACTATACACCATCTTGAACTACGTACCCACTTCTGGTCAATAGCGCGAACGTTTTTGAGTGGGGTTTCATCCAACAAATAACCCTTTTTGCAAAGCTGGACGTTGGGACACGCATGCACGAGCAAACACCAGTTAGCTTGCTAAGCAAGTGACCGGTCCAGTGGAATTGAGAAACAGGAACAGTCATAGCAAACCCCTCTATAAAAACACGATTTTAGCAAGAAAATAAAAAAACAGTTACGCTTCCTTACCTTGATTGAGCCGCTACTCCTTCCCAAAAAACGTGTCGTGTCTTCTTCTTCGTTTCCCTCCTCTTCTTCTTGGCAGGATACGTGTCGTGTCTCTCACGCTCAACTCAACTGACTCAACCTTGAAATCACTTGCACTGACGTTGTCACGTTCGTCGGCATCATGGCGGTTTGGAGGTGTTTGATATGTTTCGTCTTTGTTGCTCTTAGTCTTAAAATCCTATTAAGCCATATTAATGCAAGTCATAGTCGCAGCCCGGATTTTTGGGTTTACTGTGGCATTGATGGATGTGAAAAGGACTTTAGAGTTTTCGACTCTTTTTTTCGACACATTAAACGGATGCACCTTGAGTATTACACGACTGGACGTCCACCACGTTGGAGTACAACGGATTCGTCTCACTCTTCGGGGCAGGAAACATTTGGTGTGTCAGTTTTTGCCAACTGTACCACTCTTGCAGCGGACACCACTGTGGTCGTTCCTCCTGTTGCCGTCCCACCTGTTGCCTCTCTACCTGAACCTGACGTTATCGGCCCGTCTGTAAGTTTACACAACTCCATTTATTTTAATCTCTGAGTGCCAATCATCTCAGAGAGTTGGCTAGCTGTGATCGTTCCTCCTCATCCGTCCTGAATTATGGCTTGCTTTTCTCCATAAGGAGAAATGGTACAAGATGTTTTCAACTACTGTAAGATGTGTGGAAACAATCTCGTAGACTGCATTATTCATGCGCTTTAGTCATTCCTTAAGTATTAAGTTGTAAACAAAGTAGTATCTTGTGAAGTTAATGTTAACTTGTATAGAGCCGGGTATTTACTTGCTTAGTAATATCACAGCTTTAGTAAGTTTTACACACAAACCTCATTGTGTTAAATGTATGCATTGCTTTCTGAAGGAGGATGCTGTTGCTGGGACATCCAGAGCCGGACCTGATTTGGCAAGATCTGCAGCGGCATTTGCCATCAGCATTCGGGAACAGGGCCACTTGTCACAGGTAAATTTGGCTCGATGGACAGATGCTTTAGGACTAATGATATAATTGTGAATAATTTGTTAATGTTTTTTAAAAATATAAATTCTATTGTAGTTCCTTTCTATATTTTAATGTTAACTGTGGGCCTGTAATCAATAATTATTTGAGGGTAATTTTTTATGTGTATTTTGATATTTTCACAGAGAACTGTCAGGAGTGTCATCTCAGGGGTGCAACAGTACCAAGCTGTTCTCCTTCACACACTAAGGGACAGAGTCCAAAGGGTGTTTGAAGACCGTCCAGAGACAACTGCTCAGCTCCAGAATGAGGCTTTGGCTACATTCGATACATTCATGGATCCTTTCTCAACCACAGCATACGGACAGAATAAAACCATCCGGGAACTATTCAATCCAGTCAACCCAGAGGAAGTTGTAGTATCCCAGAAGATTTGCTGGGTAAAGCGTGGTCATTCAAGGGTCATGGCCTTGAAGAATAAAAGTTTTTACTACATACCACTCATTCAGAGTCTTAAGCAGTTACTGAGGAATTCTAGAATCTTCTCCATGGTGAGCACTGTTCCACAAAGAAGTAGAGAGGGATTCCTGTATGATTTTACTGATGGAGCTCTTTTTACATCCCATCCATTATATTCTCAAAGGCCAAATGCTTTGCAAATACTATTGTACAGCGATGAAATTGAAATATGTAACCCATTAGGCCCCCATGCCTCTGCGAATAAATTATTGATGTTTTATTATAGTTTAGGTAATATTGATCCTAAATTCAGGTCCAAGTTGGCTGCAATAAGGCTCCTTGCTATTGCCAAGGCAAAGGATGTTTCTCAATGGGGTGTTGATGTTATACTAAAAAGAATCCTGGAAGATCTGACACTTCTTTACAATGGCGTTAGGATTGAAACCCCAAGTGGTGAAATTGAGTTATTTGGTGCTGTGATAGCCGTGTGTGGAGACACACTTGCACAACATGACCTTGCTGGGTTTAAACAAGGTGTAGGGTTTGCTCATAGCAAATGTAGACACTGTGAATGTTCCTTTAATGACATGCAAAGCATGTATGATGAAAATGTGTTTACTGCAAGAAGTTTGGAAAAACACATCAGGCAATGTATTGAAATAGACAAAGCAAGCACAGAAACATTGAAAGCATCCCTCAAAACCACTTACGGGATTAACAGAAGAAGCAGACTAATTGATTTTCCAGCATTTGACCTGATAAAACAAACTCCACAGGATGTAATGCATGTACTTTTTGAAGGTGTTGCACCAATGGAAATAAAACTTGTATTGAAACAACTTATTCTGTCAGGACAGATAGAATTAGATGAGATTAACTCAGCTATCATACATTTTCCTTACTCGCCTCTGGATATGCGAGATAAGCCATGCCCTATTAGTGTCAACACCTTAGCTGCCAATGACAATACATTAAAACAGTCGTGTGGACAAATGTTAACACTTCTAAAAACAATACCTTTTCTTTTTAATGATATGGATAATGAGTATGTCACATTTATTCTCAAATTAATTCAAATTGTTCAAATTGTCCTTGCTCCTGTTATTTCATTACAAACTGTATTACAGCTCAGGCACATGATTGAGCAGCATCTGCACCAATTCAAAGAACTATTTCCTGAAGCCAATGTAATTCCCAAGCAGCATTACATGCTACATCTACCAAGCCAGATCATATCTCTTGGTCCTTTAGTAAGAAGTATGTGTATGAGATTTGAAGCTAAGCATAGCTATTTTAAGCAATGGGCTTCCAAATTAAATTTCAAGAATGTTTGTAAATCACTTGCAAACCATAATCAGTTCCTTGAATGTTGCAATGAAATAGGCATTGAGCATCCAATTTTTGCTACTGAAAGAGAATCAGGGCCTCATACTAGTAAATATTAGTCTATTATTTAGTAAAATTTCATGAAAAGATCAAATATGGCAATAGGCAGCACAGTTTCAATGAGCAGCATAGCTGCAATACCTACTCTAGCCACCATCCTACACAGTGCACCTTTAAGTGTATATCAGCCACAAACAGAGATGCCCCTTCCAAATAAAATCAATATTTAACTCTGGACTTAAAATATTCAGCTACCTGTATGCACCATCTTCAGTGTTGGTGATCTGAATTGTAAAATTACTTACTTGGTTACATAACATATAAATCATTATTAGTGACTTACCGTCCAATATCGAACGAGTGGCTTCGTCAAAATCATCCATTCTCTTTACCAGGCGGCAGGCTATAACAAAAACACATAGCCAGAACTCGTTAGCAGGGGGAAAAAAAGTGCATATTCATGCACACTTAACACAGGCGCCAACACACTCTCTGCTGTAGCCGTACTACACAGAGAGCTCGAGTCGTGATGGAAAATTCCATAATCACCATTTGCAAGTCAAATTGGTTTCAAGACTTCGATCTAACAATCCATTCGGTGTGTCCCCTCTCTCTGCCATGGCTGCTGTGGATTTTAGCTGTCACATACACACGTTTGCGAACAAATTATACCGTTTGTGTATGCTCGGAACATGAAGTTGGTTGTTCTAATCGGAAATAGATGCCCGCGGGCGTTACTAATGCTAAAATGGCCGCCAAACGACAAGACTAGCAGTGCTAGCTGTAGTCAGCTCGGGAAAAAAAACATGCGTCTTGAGTGCTAGCTATAACCAAAATACACCACAGCCATGAAAATCACATGCATCTAATAATAAAAAAAACTATACACCATCTTGAACTACGTACCCACTTCTGGTCAATAGCGCGAACGTTTTTGAGTGGGGTTTCATCCAACAAATAACCCTTTTTGCAAAGCTGGACGTTGGGACACGCATGCACGAGCAAACACCAGTTAGCTTGCTAAGCAAGTGACCGGTCCAGTGGAATTGAGAAACAGGAACAGTCATAGCAAACCCCTCTATAAAAACACGATTTTAGCAAGAAAATAAAAAAACAGTTACGCTTCCTTACCTTGATTGAGCCGCTACTCCTTCCCAAAAAACGTGTCGTGTCTTCTTCTTCGTTTCCCTCCTCTGTCAATTCAAAGAACTATTTCCTGAAGCCAATGTAATTCCCAAGCAGCATTACATGCTACATCTACCAAGCCAGATCATATCTCTTGGTCCTTTAGTAAGAAGTATGTGTATGAGATTTGAAGCTAAGCATAGCTATTTTAAGCAATGGGCTTCCAAATTAAATTTCAAGAATGTTTGTAAATCACTTGCAAACCATAATCAGTTCCTTGAATGTTGCAATGAAATAGGCATTGAGCATCCAATTTTTGCTACTGAAAGAGAATCAGGGCCTGTCTCTGCTGTTAAAAATGTAGATTATGTTAAGAGAAAAGTCAGAGATTTGTTAGGCATAGAGGTCATGCAATCTGTTGTCTCTGTAAAGTGGTACATCCTTAATGGCAATAAGTACATTAGTGGGAAATATATGATTATCGTAGATGTAGATGATGATTTCCCAGTGTTTGGACTGATAAAAGACATCTTTTTGATAGATTCTTCTTTTATTGCTTTTGAGTTCCAGCGTTATGAAACACTGAATCTGAGTCCAGAGTTGCTGGCATATGAAGTGGCAGTTCCCAATGCTGCCCAGGCCACAGAATTAGTTAAAGAACTACTAGACTGCCTCTCCTATTTTTCAGTTAGTTTCAAAGACAGTACCTTTGTACCAATAAAATATAGTCTTTGTGATGTTATTGCCCACAGACAGTAATATGGAGGAACAATAATATTGTATGTTTCTTTTGTTTTTGTGAATTTTAAACAAAAAACAAGCAAAAAAAATAAAAATAAAATAATAATTTTAAAAAATGATATTGCCCACAGACGGTAATATGGAGGGGGAAAAAAACAAAAAAAATAAAATAAAGAAAACACCCCCCCAAAAAAATAATAATAAATAAATACATGAATAAAGAAAGAAAGAAAAGGGAAAAAAATTCCCTACTTGGCATATTTGTTCTGTTCCCTGTGCATTTTGTATCTGCAAGTGTTGTATGCCATGATTATGTCCTCGGTTATTTGTCGCTTTGTAAAGAAGCGTCTGCCAAATAATGTAATGTAATGTAATATATGTTGGCCTATAAGGTTCCCAACTTGTCTGTTTCGTGCAGTTTTGTGAACAAACATTTGTCATATGCTTAAAATCCACGGAATAAAGTGTGTTTTCAGATATTTTTTGTGTGACTCTTGAATCAAGCATGTTGAGTTTGTTATTGAATCTTAAAACAAGATTTATTTTGATGAGACTTTGGAGGAGAAACGTAATACATCTTATTTTAAGTGTTAATTGTCTCATTTTAGGATTCCCTGCCTGTTTGAGACAAAAAAGTAAAGTTTTGCTTGATATAAGATTATACTGTTAAGTTGAAGACTTAAAATAAGAAATTAATTCTTAAAACAAGAAAAAATATCTAACACTTCTAAATGTAAGGGTTTTTTTCTTGGTAAGAACCAAATAATTTGCAGTGTATCTTTTAAATAACATTCAACCTCTCCCTCCTTTGGTGACATATGTGGCTCTATGTAGCTGGATTTCAAAATACTCTAGTGCTGAAGATGCATCACCTGATTGTCTGGTCCTCTAAGCTTCCTCATTTTTGTGGTTGATACCAGGCTGTCTGTGGCATTTGGTTCATGTTTGGAAATCCTGTACGTCTTTGACATCTCTGGGACCCCTGCCTCCGTCGTCATCATGGAAACTGCATGGTGGGCCGTTGTTTGGTGCATGTGGTGGGTATTTCATTTGTTGTTGTGGACAATCTCTAGCCCAATGGCCCAGCTGATTGCATATGAAGCATCCCTCGAACCGGAGAACTTTTCCTCTGCCTCCTCGGAAACCTCCTGGTTGTTGGTTCTCCATCTGATTCTCGGGCACTATCTGAGATTCAACTGTTTGAGATGTCTGCCCTGCATTCTCTGGTTCTTCCTGAGCTTGAATTGTTGGAGGAATCTGCACTGCCTTCTCTGATGTAGCTGCCATTTGCCTTGCCGCTTTCTTGTTTTTATTAGCTTCGGTATCTTTCTCAGCCATTTGTATCTTCAAGAGTCTTAGTTGTAATGTTTTAATTTCTTCGTCTTTTTCCCTCTGGGTTGCTTGGTATTTCATATCGTGGTAAATTAGATGTTGTCTCCATTCTTCAATGGGTATAGCGTCTAATGCCACCACATCTCCCAGGCTTGCCTGCACTGATTGGGGAAGGGCGTTAATGACCGCGTTCTTCCACAGCATTACGACAGACGGTGAAACGTCATGTCGTTCTCCAGTGCAGTCCTCCCACACTCCTTCACATCTCTTCAGGAAGGCATACAGGTCTTCCCCCGGTTCTTTTCTCAGGCTGTTGAGGGCATGTAAACTCTGTGTTGTTGGGTAGATTTGACGAATGGCAGCCCAATACCTCGACCTGACTTTGTTGAAGAAAATGTAATCTGGAGAGTTGGTGCATTTGGCCTTGGAATCCACTGCTCTTGCCTCTAGTCTTCCTTCTATCCGTCCAAGCAGTGCCCTCATGTCTCCCAAGCACAGGTGGTCTTGGACTGTGTATTTCTCCAGATCATTCACCCACTTCTGACCTCCTTGTGTAAGTGGAGGTAGTTTTGCCGCTAGTGCTTCCATGTCTCTGTGAGTCCATGATTGGTATTTCAATCCTCCTTCTCCAGCCGCTATCAGCGGTAGCATGAGTGTTGAGCAGTTCTTGAGTCTTCCAGCTTCAGTTACGGTTGTGGTGTCTGGAGAACCTTCGCCTTCTCTTCTCTTGAGTTGTGCTTCCATACTTTTGCTGAGGTCTTCCATCTTTCTGTTGAGCTCCTCTTCCATCTTTCTGTTGAGCTCCTTTTCCATCTTTCTGTTGAGCTCCTCTTCCATTCTTATGCCTAGTTCTTCCAATCTTTTGTTGAGCTCAACAGATAGGAGTCTTACCTCATACTCCAAGTCTTTGACACGTGTAGCTGTGGGGAGACCGTCCAACTCCAATACTCCTCCTAAAACACCTAGAGTTGGAGCTTGTATTGGGGGTTGAAAGAAACTGTATTCTTCTGTCATGTAGGGAGGAGGCGCATCTGTCAGGCTTGGAAGGAGCTTTGAAGGTTGGATTACTGGAGCTTCTTCTGTCTTTTCTTTCTTATCTTCCTTTGCTGTGAGCTCTGCTCCTTGAGCCACATACATGCTGTTTGTTGATTCTTGGCTGACATATTTTAGATGGAGTACCAGACTTGTAACTCTAGATTTTCTTTTTTCAGCTCTGTTTATAGCACTTTTAGCAGGTCCATACCAAGGGGGTTGTCCGGCTTGTTGTTCTCGCAGGTATTCTCAATTTTCATGGTCAATTACTGCTTTTCTATGTGCTTTCGTTGGTGCTGGTTGATCATCAGCTGGATACAGTCCTCTCGTTTGCCATTGTTCCAACAGTTTCTCCATGTGGTTCCATGTCTTTTGTCTAAGATTTGGAACTGTTATAGCATCTGATCTGATTTGTATCCTTCCCTTGATATCTGCTGTTGAGCTTGGCCCTGCGTCTAGTCTCAACTTAGTTTGTTTTGGTGACATGTTCTCTTATTATTTATTAACTTATCAAAGATGAAGCACTAATCTTCTGACTAGCACCTTCGTTGCTGTTCGTCCGAACTTTAAATCTTTTTTTTTTTTTTTTTTAAGTTATATAATTTTTTTTTTTTTTTTTTTTTAATTTCTATAGGTAAAATATTAATAAAGTTAATTATTATATAAAAATTATGCAAATTAAAAATATGAAATGTTAAAATAAAGTTGTACCGTGTATGGTCTGACTTTGAAATATGAATATGGTTCAAATCCAAATCTCCTGTGTACAGTGCATACCGAAATATATGAAATTATGCTAATGTCACTACTTGTTTTAGCTTCAATAAATTGGTGTTTGAAAAAGTATTATGTAAAGTTTCTTCTCTTATAATTAGAAACCACTTGCAATTCTATCTTGGCGATCAAGCATGTGTTTATTTATAACACTTAAAATTATACTTCACAATGTTATGGTGTTTCTTCTATTTGTGTAATAATTCTGTACTACCACCAGAGTGCGCTATTTTAATTTCCAGCTTAATCCACTAGGGAATAGCTGTTGCAAAACTTGTTTTTAACAAGGAGAAACTTATTTTCCTTAAAAATATCTTTAAAATAGTATTAATTTTACACTATGGTTAAACAACACAGCACATAACCGCCAAAACACATTTGCAAACAAGAATATTCACAAAACCGACAATACACATTTACCAGCAGAAGTACTTCCAATAGTTCTAACTCTAACAAGAAGTATGATGTTCTTTAGAAGATGGAAGGCCTTGCCTCCGTGTGTTAAAGCAAACAGAGTACTTCAATTAGCATTTCATGGAATGGCGACTGCCGTGTGGTTCACTGTGAACATGAGGTCAAGACAAGATGGCAACTGGTTTTCCAACCTTTGACCTGAAGAACAAAGGGATTTGAGAAAACACCTCCATGGAGTTGAAATAATGGTGGGGTGATATTTTGTCTAGTAAATTCAACACACAACACTGTAGTTTAAAATAACATTTCTATTTAGTTTACAATGATAAATGGGCCTTATACCCTTACGTCATAGCCCTCTACCCATGTACGTATATGTTTTGACTTTAAGAGCCAGTATGGTCATCTCTTCTGTTTAAACACGCTATTTATGGGACAAAATGGGACGCTATCCAAACACAATCAGAAGAATATCGTCTATCTAACGCACGAATGTCGCACTTCCTGCCGTAATCCACAACGCAATGTCTTTTTGAAAACAGAAATAAAGTAACCACTGAAAGCTTCAAACTCCTCAGGCCTTTTCCTTGAAAAATGACTTTTTTGAAAACAGCCTCACACTGTTGTTAACACAAAACACTCACTCCAATAACCTTAGCTTCAAACTTTGGCTGTGTCTTTGCCTCAAGCAGTCCCGACTGCTTAATGGCCTAAAACCATTCACGTTAACTTAAAACGCAACAAAAGACACCTATAGAAGTGATTGGCCTCTAGCCGACATGTAATAACAGACAAACGAATAGCATGCAGGGTTAAATAGAACAAAAGAAATTGAACTCACCCTGCCTGTGACAAAGCAACGCCATGTGTGGTAGGATACCAATGTTTATCAATTTACGCTTGTTTTAACTTAAATTTAGGCAGTCTTTCTCAGGAGTCCAACTTACCAGACAGACACACACTCCGATTGTTCACTATGTAATCTATTGAAGATTTTGAATAAACAGGTACTTCTTTACCTTTCTGTATGGGCCCGAGTGTATGTCTGCCAGCATTGTTCAAGCTCCTTTGAAAACTGCAACTGCTCTCCCGGTGAAACGAGATCACGTCAGGGTCCCCAATTGTTAAATATGTTCTTTATTCTCGCGTCCAGAAGAGAAGCTTTAAAATGAGACTAAATGGAGTCTCTGAAAAGATTCAAATGGGATACTTTAATTAAAAAAGGCGCGGTAGTGTTACAGACAGAATATTGTTCCGGCAGAAAACAGTTGTGATCTGGCTCTCCTGAGCAAGAGGAGAAGGGCGAATCCCCCGTTCGGTGCCGTTATATATCCTTTGCTGGCTCCTCCCCGCCAGCCGGCTCGCCTCGCCTCTAATGTCCGTTGTTGCATTTAAACAGAGGATTGGTACTTTTCACCTTCAACAAATGCTTCACACGCCTTTTCTCCTCATATTCTCTTTCATCACTTTTCATGTAACACATTCTAAACGCTGTAATCAATACTCTAAAACATACAGAAAATGCTTCACGGCTGGTTTGGTTTCCGGTCATTCCGGATGTTGTCACATGCTACTCTCGTCTGTAAACAATAGTGTATTCAAATAAACTATACTTTCATTTAATATTCAGCATGGTAGTATCTCGACATCTATAGTTGTAGTGTTAAATCAGTAGGTTTCGGTTTTCACCACACCACGTCATTTCGCTACTCAATTCACCTCTTTAGGAAATCGTATATTAGCCACATGCTAAAGGCTAACCGTAGATGAAGGATTTTCAGAATAAAAGCTTAACTGCTTGTGCACAAGAATGTCTGGTTTTCAGTATAAAAGAGCATTTAACTTGACAGTATGTTTAAACTACATTATACCATCAAAACATTGATTTTAAATTTCTAACAGTACAGTAGTTAAGCACAAAGTCTACGCCACGGACAGGGAGTTTGACCAAGTTGCAGAGTTGCTCGTCATGAAGCATCCATGTTTACAAGAAAAAGGCTCAGCCTCTGGCTATGGGGGATGGAAGACTAGTCTCAAATACAAGTTGTCCAACTACCGCACACATCTCCGGAAAGTGGGATATCCTGAAGTATGTGTAAATACTTTGGAACATAAACCAGAAGGGAAACGTTCTCCTGCTTTTAAAGTTAAGAAACCAAAGAGGGGTGAAGTGGCCTACTGCCCTGACTTTCCACTTGGAGAATGCGCCCAGTCCTTGGAGAAGATGAGGGTTGAACTCGTTTCAGATTACAAGAAGCGTAATAACAGAGAGACAGTTAGGGCTAAAATGGAGAAAACATTTGCATTGAGAAGTCAAGAAGTCATTAGGGATGTTCCCATGACCAGTGATGTACAAGAGAGATGGCCAGCTCTCTTCGGTGTAATGGAGGTGAGTACAAAGATAATGGTGTAACTTTTTGTGCTGTAGATGGTATATGCAACTGTTAGAGTAAAGCTTGGCCCCATTACAATGTTGTTCAGAAGTAGGTGCAAATGAATGCTGGATGTTGAAAAGCTGATGCTTCACTGCATTGCTGGCTTAAATGTGTAAGAACAAGGTGAAGTAGTAGGAATATTTGAAAAAGTGGGAACATGATTGAAGCAGATGAGTAGGGCTTGAGTTTAAGGATGTGCGTCATCCCGGGGGCCGAAAAAAATAGGATTTAGGAGGAGGAAAATGTATTTAGCGAAGAATTTGGGCCTAGAGTTAAAAGAAAAAATACAGTGATAAAGTCATAAATTAAAATGACTTCAAGTTTTGTTTAGCACAAGTTCTTATTAAACCTCCTTGAGAACAGAAACACACAGCACATACTGCTGGTGTCATGTCCCTACTGGTTTTCAGACTAACTGGTTTCCACATGTTGTGTTTACCGAACACAACAGTTGTGATCTGCCTCTGTCATCAGATTCGTCACACATTCACAAACATATTATTGGCGATTTTTAGATCCAAATCTCGTATCTAATGTGGCGAATATGATTGTATAAGTTAGCACTACATCAAAGCCGCCTAAAAAAATAAGTTTGTCTAAAATATATCTTTTGCAAGATCGCGTCGAGCTGGATTACATCTCGGTAGAGCGAAATGCTTTCAACATTCACACCCAATATTTCATAGCAGAAATCAAATGCTCCCCGTGATAGATAAATGTAATTATAATGAAGCCAGCTGCAATGGATCATTGATCCACCAGGGGGTAAAGTGGGGTTCCACACTGGAGCTCATGTGAAATAAAGTCAGACAGTACGCTGGATGTACAGCGGAACTTTGTTAAGATCCATATGTCACGGATATCATACTACTGTGCTAAATAAGAGACATGTAATCATTTACAAAACGTCAACATGTTGTTATTTAACAAAATAATTTTGTTATTCGAAAAAAACGAACGGGAGGAAATGCAGCCCGGCTCTCGATTTTTAATCCTAATTTAATCATCATCTTCACCACGATCCTTTATGTTTATGTTCACCGAATTGACATGAAATCACTGACACATATGAATATACTGTATTCAACTTCATTAAAACGTTATTAACGTGCCTAAACTCAGTAATTCACCAAAAATATGTATATTTTAATGGAGCTTCGTCTGTCGATCAGGATCCCAAAGCGTAGCGGAGGGATCCTCATCTGGATGAAGGGTGTTATTTTCCCCATAAGGAACAAGTCGCTGCAAATTATCCCGCTTATTACATGGCCACATTCTCAACAAAGTAACGACATGACTCCCAATATTAATTGAAATGCTTTTATGGATTTAGAAAATGTTTTTATTCATTTAAAAAATAGTTGTATGTATTGATTTAAATTGACATGCATCCGCTAAGAAAAATAGTCCGTTGTTACCGTTTTTTAAACAGTCTGAATGAAACGGCAGCTCTCAGCTGTGTATTTACACAACTAATGGCCCATCAACCACAGCTCTGCCCCCCTCTCCCCCCCTGATCTTTCTTCTCCAGCAGCTAAATTAACAGAAGGTTACTCTGAGTGACCATAGACTGTATGTGACAAGCTTACAGTTAGTGACGTAACAACACCATAAAAGCTGGTGGGTTGAAAGCAATACGGGAGGTAAAAATAACTAGAATAATTGTGATTTATTTATTGTGGCTTTTATGTTTTTAGGTATAAAAATGTTATTTAATTCAGGCTTATAGTTCACCCTTCTCTAAAAGCCTTCAACAATGACAATATTCATTGTAATTTAATAAATCCTTCCAACACACATTGTAAAAAATATCCTACTGTAAGTTAAGAAATCATTCCAATATGTACATCTTCTGATGTAACAACAATAACATTATAAATAGTAACATAGCTGAACATGGTATTGCACATTTAGCTTTGAGTGTTACTGACCTGAGATGTTTTTATTACATGAATTAAGGTGACTGAGGCTTTTTAACATACAGGGATGCAAACTCATAAGGTATGAAAAAGGTGACAAGGATCCGAGCCCCCGGCTCCCCCACCCCACGGAATAACAGAGGATTTTAGCAGTCAGAACAACTAAAGCAGCAGTGTTAATAATAACAGAAACGCCAAAGAGTCACATCTAATAGAAATATATAAAAGCATTTATTTTAAATCGTGTAGCAGTCAGTTTATAATTTTGGCAGCACTGTTGAGCATTTTGAAAATGTATTTTCATGCCTCTTTGCAAGGCTTAAGTCTTTTTATCTTTATAGCCACTGGTGTAAAGTAACTAAGTTCATAAACTCAACAAGTACTATAC
This sequence comes from Notothenia rossii, assembly GCF_949606895.1. Taxonomy (NCBI): domain Eukaryota; kingdom Metazoa; phylum Chordata; class Actinopteri; order Perciformes; family Nototheniidae; genus Notothenia; species Notothenia rossii. The sequence continues at coordinate 58,946,109 of NC_136909.1, read as the reverse complement.
TTGGGCACAATTTTGAGATACTTGTACTTTATTTAAGTATTTCAATGTTTTGCTGCTTTGTTCTTCTACTCCACTACAGTTCAGAGGTACATGGTGTACTTTTCCTCCACTCCATGTATGTAATACCTTTAGTTACTTTATAGATGTGGATGAATGATGTGAAATATAATCAAGTGTTAATTCCGACTTTATTTCCACCTGGAGTAAATCCACAAGCTACCCTGCAGTATACAAAGTCATTCAAACTAGCTGCACCTTTACCAGCTGTGACAACACTTTCATGATCAATCATAATAAAACATATAATATCTATTATTCTGAAATGGACCAATCTGCACAATGACTACTTTTACTGTCGCTACTTTCACTATATTTTGATGATAATACTTTTCTACTTTTACTTGAGGAACATTTTGAATGCAGGACTTTTACTGTAACAGAGTATTCCTACACTCTGGGACTATTACTTTTACTCAAGTCCAAGATCTGAGTACTTCTACTTTTACTCAAGTACAAGACCTGAGTACTTCTACTTTTACTCAAGTACAAGATCTGAGTACTTCTACTTTTACTCTAGTACAAGATCTGTGTGCTTCTACTTTTACTCAAGTACAAGATCTGAGTACTTCTACTTTTACTCAAGTACAAGATCTGAGTACTTCTACTTTTACTCTAGTACAAGATCTGTGTGCTTCTACTTTTACTCAAGTACAAGACCTGAGTGCTTCTACTTTTACTCAAGTACAAGATTTGAGTACTTCTACTTTTACTCTAATACAAGATCTGTGTGCTTCTACTTTTACTCAAGTACAAGATCTGAGTACTTCTACTTTTACTCAAGTACAAGACCTGAGTACTTCTACTTTTACTCAAGTACAAGATCTGAGTACTTCTACTTTTACTCAAGTACAATATATATATACTTATACCACCTCTGTTTATAGCCTATGAAAAAAACTACTAGAAATAGAAGGCTAAAGCTAACGTTAGCAGATAGTGACAATGTATGCTAGCTAGCTAGCTCAACGATTCCTTAAATAATATTGCCACAGAAAAACGTTTCAGTTCACATCACGCTCTGCCGCTCCGACAGGCAGCTCTGCTCTGAACACCTGAACGGCCCGTTCTAACAGCTGTTCACCAGCGGTCCAGTCTGTGCCACAGTGACTCCGGACGCACAGTTAATATTAACGAACGCACCCGTAGGTAATGTAGCTGCTGAAGCTAGACCATTATCTCGGAGCATCAGAGCCTTATTATACATCCATGAGCAGAGCCGACAGGTAGAAAGACTCGAGCACACAGCTCGTACTTCATTATAATATATAAAAAAAGAACACCATGCGTGTCATGATGGCACATAACAGCTCACGGCCGCAGATTACTCCGGGTCCCAGAACCCCCCATACCCCAAAAATATTTTTATTGCAGATCGACATGAATCACACAAACGACTTATTTTGGATTCAAAACGGCGAATTTGGCCGAAAGGTGACAAGTTTGCATCACTGAACATAGACAGAGCACAACTGAAACATAACATCTGAGATGTAACAACATAATACACTTTTGGGGGATGCTTGGGATGTGAGTGAGGGACACGGCTTAGAACGGGCGTGTCGCCTGGCAGGACAGGAGAGTGTGTGCACCAGTCTGCCTTGATCTATGAATTCATGTCTGTGAAAACTCACTGCTGCCCACAGCTGTTTTATAGAAGGAAATTCCTTCACTTCATGAAAGTGTTTTAACCACACACACCTCTACACACACATGACGGGTGTTATTTTCCCCATAAGGAACAAGTCGCTGCAAATTATCCCGCTTATTACACAGCCACATTCTCAACAAAGTAACAACATGACTCCCAATATTAATCTAAATGCTTTTATGGATTTAGAAAATGTTTTTATTGATTTAAAAAATATTTGAATTGATTTAAAAAATAGTTGTATGGATTGATTCAAATTGACATGCATCCGCTAAGAAAAATAGTCCGTTGTTACTGTTTTTTTAACAGTCTGAATGAAACGGCAGCTCTCAGCTGTGTATTTACACAACTAATGGCCCATCAACCACAGCTCTCTCCCCCCCTCCCCCCTTGATCTTTCTTCGAGCAGCTAAATTAACGGTAGGTTACTCTGAGTGACAAGCTTACAGTTAGACACAACACTGTCATTGCAAGTGACCCTCAGTTAGTTGACTTTTATGTTCAACTGCTAAATTCGTTACTGATAAAAAAGGGCTTCTACTGTACCTAATTACCTTAACACTAGAACCGCCAGAGGTTTTTGTATAGGCCTACCTAAACCCGTCAAATCCCGCTATTAGAATGCAATTTTTAACAACATAGGGTGCTACATAACACACTTTCAGGAAAAGTCACGGACTGGGAGACTTTAATATTTTATTGAAAAAAAGTTACATTGCACACACACAACACACATCAGACAAATTGACCCGTTTGGCGGTTCTAGTGTTAAACAAACTCACTAATTAATTAAACCAGTTCAATACGCATTATTCATATTCTCATCATTCTTTATGAGCGCAGAAATAGTCTTAAAATCAGATCTGTTTTTTAAATGAAATCTGACGGCAGGCAGTTAGCTCTGATCACCTATGATAAATGCACCGCACCTAATCGCTGGCCATTCAGCCACAGACACTGTTCGAAATGGGGGGGAGCTAGGGGGAGCTCCCCTGAAGGCTGACTTTGAGATAAATAGGGGGAGCCCAAAACAATCGTGCATATTTGTGTCACACAGATTAGAAATGTTGAGTTTCTGTAAATAACAGTTCTTGAAATAAATAATAGTTATTGTTCATTACAGTTTCTGAATATTTGTTTTATATTTGTATTTTATTTTATTTTGTATATACGTGGCGGCGCTGCATTCTTACTTACGTTGCTATGGTTATGGCGGTGATGCCGGCGCGGTATTTGAAATGTTCATATTGATATTTTTTTAACTCTGGCTTTGTAATAAAAAATATGGCAAAACGAAAACAGCCAAGCGTCACAGCTTTTGGATTCACAAGCAAAGAAGTGAAGGAGTCTAAAAATGACAACGTGAACGGAAAACAACTTTTAGTTGGCCGGCTGTAAGCGGCGTTAGGGTCGAGCTTGACAACTCCACACCGAGGGAGAGGCCTGCCGATGTGGAGCCTGAAGAGGCTTCAACAACGGCCACATCCGCCGGCATAGTGACACCGTCTGTATTAGTAGAAGAGTGTTTTTATAGCAATTGATCGCATGTGACATATTTAGTAGCAGGATGTGCTCTGAAAAATAGGGCTCCCCGAAAGCAATGGGTAATTCGAAAACTGACAGAGCTCCCTCTATACCAGGGGTCGGCAACCCCTGGCACGCGTGCCAGCATTGGCACGCGGCACCGTAACCAGTGGCACACTAGGAATAAGTGGAATAAGTGTGCAAAAATATTTAAATTGTATTTTCGGATCCTGAACGAGACCGCCGCCAGAGCGCGTCTCCCCGTTACCTGCAGAAGGAAGCCATGCACGTAACGCAGCCCCGCTCTCTTTATCTCCAGTTGACTTTCTGCCGCTTTCCTCTGTGGTGCAGTGCTGATCGTTTCACCACGGAGGAAAGCACTTCACTAATTGCAGTACCCATAAGGAGCTGTACAAATGCCGCAGTTTTTGCGTGGCTGTGTATTTAGTTGAAAGCCCAGTGGCGATCTGCTCATTTCTCATCTAAATAATATGCTACAAAGGGGCGGACTGGCCAACTGTGTGTTGAACTTTCCTTTCGGCCCCCAGGCCGTAGTCGAGGAGGGCAGAAGCAACAAGCTTCAGGTTCAATAACCAACTTTAGCTTAAATGACTGGAGAGAGGCGAGCTCTTCTTGGGAGGCCGTTGCATTTATTTAGCTGTTCTTCTGTTTCACAAAATACATCACAGACCTCTGTTTTTCTGCTGCCTCGTTTCACTTCCAGAAACATACACGTTCCCTCACTGTCGCTCTACCATCCACAAACACACATGCACAATCCACCCCCCTCACCTCATCTCACTCTGCATGAATCTAATATCAGAACATGTGTGCTCTGGACAATCACAGAACGGACGATCGCCCTTATTATTATGCCGTTTAAACCAATTGTTTAAATGTGTTTGTTAAATTCGGCATCATGTAAGTTGCGCTGACATGTCCACACACTGCTTCCCCGCAGCGAGGCTGATAGTTGACGAGCGTCAAGCTCCTCACCCCACCCCCCCCTGTTGATAATTCTCGATCGTTGGCACGCTGATAAACATTTTTTTTTTAAATGGCACTTCATATGAAAAAGGTTGCCGACCCCTGCTCTATACAAATCAAACTGTAGACGGTGTGAAAGCACCTATTGTTTTAAATAATGGTCGGAATGTGACCTGTGAGCCTTCTGAATTACAGTGGGACAGCACATTCTAAACTAAAATGTTCAATCAATAAAGTAACATCTTATCTTATCTTAATAATATCTTCATATTAATAATAATAATAAATCATACAGTATGTGTCCGAAAGGGAGCAGGAGGAAGCAAACACAAAAATATACAAAAGATATATACTGCATATTAAAGCAAACGATTGTAAAGGTTAAAGTATGAGCATAACAAATAAAGAAGTGTAATGTAAACATTTACATTATAATTATGATTATTTAATATATAAAGAGTATATATTATTGAATTCAAAGATTAGATATACTTTAGTTGATCTAAAATATTGATGTGTTCAAATGCTCTTCAAAACACAACTGAAAGTCCATGAAACTTGTCTTTCTGTATTTGTGAATGAAACGCCATCTCCTGGTTAAAACCTGAAATTGAAAATCTTGCAACGACCTCTTGAAAATAGTGGGAGGGCTTAACATTCCTCTATACTGGTCGTAGGCAGGTCGTAGGCAGGAAGCTGTAAACTGGAGTCTGAAATTAAGTGCTACATCTGTAGGTTCAATTTGATTAAAATGTCCCTATATTCTTTGTTTTAATCCTTAAGGAAGACATCGATGCTGGCAGGGAGTGCCTCCTTAAAGGACTCTGCATCTACCTCAATGAGGATCCTGAGGATCTAGTGAAGGAGTACATGGTGAGTGTGTGCTAAAGTAGTAGGCCACATAAAAAAAAAAGTTAGTTTGAACTTGTTTTTAAGAAGAAAAATAGCCTCAGTTAAAAGAACCTCATTTGACCGGATATAACAGACCATATTACCAGACATGTTACATAGCTGTCTTCCTGAAATTGATATTATAATTGGTTTTGTTAGAATTAACATGGTCTATCATGATTTGTGTTCTTCTGATTCCAGAGACACATTCAAATACAAATGCAATAGTCTTAAGGACAGCTCTATCCTCCTCAGGCTGCAGTATCCTCCACCTGTGGGGCTTATATTACATCACATAGGATGAATTATGAATCAGGAGTAGTACCTAATGCTTTGCTCATTAGTCTCCAGCATTTGGTGTCATTTCATTTCACCTGTTTATTCTCTCCAACCTTCTCCTCTTTTTAAAGTCTCTGATATATATATATATATATATATATATATATATATTACCAATAATAATTACCATTCACTCAATTTAATGTACAACCTACAATCTGTTAGCCAGGCTGGTGAAACCCACAGGTGAAAACAAACCAGGTATTCTTCTTCGCAAGCATTGTGCTAATTAGTGTTGTGCCACAGTAGAGTCTACCAGTATTATCAAATACGCAAATTGTGTCTTAATGAGGTCCGAGTAAAAAAAATCTTATCCTTAAAGAAATAATTTGTCTTCCACCAGGACATGACTGAGGCCAATACACTACGTGAGGTAGAAGAAACAACAGTGGGGATCTATGTTGCCAGAGAGACTCCCAGCAGTGACTATTCTGATGTCGGAGTTATCCTCGAAGGTGTGGTGGTGCTTCAAGATCTGGAGAATGTGGCTCTTGCAGCTGTAATGCTGTTTGGACTCATGTATGCCCTAAACATGAACTACCCGTTGAAGCTCCGCTACACCTTAGAAGTTATTCAGAAGCTTATAATGGAGGTGGATGCATCTGACCTTTCAAGAAAGGCCCAAAACTTGAAGAGGAAAATGCACGAGAGAAGAGAGCTCACTGTCCATGTTCACGGCTCACTGTTCCTACACTGTTCTTGTAGTTCAGATGCAGACTCTACATTCCTGGACTGAGTGGTGTGGCTGGTTCTCCCACCACCGCAGTTATTGATGCCTTATAAAAAGCAGGGGATGCTTTATTTATAGGTATATATATATATATACATATATATATTGTTTTTTTGTTTACGTTGTTATTGTTGTAACGAAATTGCTAAACGATATGTAAGGTCCTTTTTAATATTTGTACTTCTCAAATTGGAGATTAGTTTTGGAAAGACTTGAGTGATTATTTAATCTCCTGGTTCTTGAATAAAGGTCTTGAAATAAAACTTTCTAATCGTTTTCAATGCAAAAAAAGTGGGTTATGTTTACTTTTAAAATCTGTTTCATATTTACATTAAATTATATTTATAAATATAATGTATTACATATATTAAAAAAATTACAATTCTTAAAACATGTAATAGACATGGGAATATTAAAATAACAAATATTGCTAGAGTTATGTGATCAAATAGTGTTGGAATAAAAGGGATTGAATTGCGTTGGAGTAAAATGATGAAAGTGTTTAATTTACTTTATTGAAACACATTTCAATAACTTTGAATCAACACAAAGTACTTGCGTTGATTGGACATACATCGTTTGTGTTGATTTAAAACAATTCTATAGGTTGCTGCCAAAGCAAATTATTTGTGTGCAACAAATGTCCACAATTGAATTGAGTAAATCCAATGTGTTCTTTTTTTCAGTGGTGGCTTCAGGCTTGATCGCCGTTCAAATGACAGCGTTGGTTGCTCCAAAAGTGGGTGGGGCTGTAAAGTGACGTAGATTTTACTCTCATATATTATTCAAAACCATTATATTTATTCTAACGTAAGTTACATGCCAGTGTTTGATCTTTTTAGTTATTTGTTTTTATTATAAATCGTATAATCGCTGACTTTTTTTCCCGTCTGTAAGGAAAATAAATGGGGCTTATAGCCTCAAAATACTGAAATATGTATTTTTGAAAATATTTTTGTTCCTTCTAATTTGTTATTCTTTTCTAAATAACACACTGTTATTTACTCAACAATAACACACAATTATCCTTGTTTTTATTTATTAATTTAATTCTATAATCTTGGGCTTTTTAGCATACTTTTTAGCGGTAAATAAAGTCACCGGAAACAGACGTAGGCCTATAAGGGACATTTCGAGCGATACACACCACAAACCACCCACTGAACAGATTACCCAAGATCCTCAGCTTGAAGCTCGTTGATTGGATGTTTTAGCCGCAATGCATGTTGGGATATGATGTTAACGCGATATGATATCCGAAAACATTTAAAAAAATAAAATAATACTTTATTCCTAGTGTTCTTGCTTTTCTCTTTGGAAGTCATCATATGACGGCATTGTAATACACGGTTTGGCTGCATTAAATATTACACGTCTGCTGTAGTTCTTTATTTATAGAGCCCTGATGAGAAGACTTCTGGACAAACTTGAAGAACTGCCGCCAAAACTGAATATGTGACGTGGATCATAAATATATCACCAATTAAACAACATCTTGCATTTCTTTTCACAAAATACGTCTCCTAGCAGTATCAATAGTAATTCGGCTGATTTTATATTTGATCCAATCGGTATAGGTTATATTTACACCATAACGGTGCACAGCTGATAGAAAAGGACTTGTAGTTTTTAAAGATATTACTGATTTTCTTTGAATATAAGAATGTAAATACTGAGTGGAAAGAATAGTCAGGGGTTTTGGGTGATGGGAGACACATCTATGGAATCACAATTGCAATAGCTTAGCATTAAATGACGGATATACCTTTCTGTCTGTGATGTTTTACCAATCAGATATTAATGTGTAGAAGTAAAACATGAGAAACAGTATAGCAATATCCAGTAAAATTATGTAAAAACATGAATAAAACTACACATCTTCAGATTTTATACATACATAAGTGTCCTACACTAATAATACAAAGTTATTTTTAGTATGTTGTGTGTACCTTGTGTGCACCGCCTAGTGGTTAAAGCATGTTATTGAATTATTTTTGTTGAATAATGTTATTTTTGTTGAATAATGTTATTTGATGTAAACAATATTAAAGAGCATCTCGCAGGGTTTTTTTTTCTACATTTATGCTTAAACTTGCTTAAAAATTACAATTAAAAAAGTGAATGTAGGATTTGATATGTTTTACGAGACATAAGGGCAGGAATTCAGAGGGAAAGGAGCAATTTTGAACTCTGCTCTTAAAAACGGCTTTTTTTTAAGGTCATACGTCAAACGCGTCATATTACATCACAAAGGGTAAACATCTCCACTCTCTGACCGCGGGTATAGTTAGTAGTTGCGTTGAGTTGAGCGGTTGTGTTTTAGTGAGCTGGTATTTTTCGGTAGTTTTACATTGTATTTCACCATTTGTAATCAAGGTGTTTGTGCAGGTTGCACAAATACCAGCCTGTCAGGACATCGAGTCCACAATTTCCCTCACGGGAAAAGGACCTGAGATAGCGTTCGTTCCTGGGTGCGTTGTGCAATCACCTCCCTGCAGCACATACTCTCCACAGCTTTATCAGGAAACCGTATTACATCTCTCTCCCCCCCCCCCCCCTTCGCTGCTCTCTCTCTCTCTCCCCTCCGGTACACGGCACCGTAAGACGTAGTGTGGAGTTGCATTAGGTAACGCTGTTGTGGCTGTACTGCTCCAGCCGTCTCCTTTGTGTTTGTTTGTTTCCCCCTGTCTGTGTTGTTTGTGTGTGCATGGTGGCTGTCACTCCTGGCTCCCGGCTCAACCTCCACTCCCCTGCTGCAATCAGCTGTGCACCCTCCCCGACTACACACCTGCTTTCCATCAAGCCATTTACAACGGCATATCAACGGAGGCTCCACAACCTTTCTACGCCAGATCGTCAAGTATCAGCTGTATCTCGCGTCTCTCCTCCGGTACACAGCACCGTAGTGTGGAGTTGCATTAGGGAACACGAGATACGGCTGATACTTGCGCATTCGTTTCTGTTATGGATCAGTATCAACAGTCCTGCCAGTAACGTTACTATATTATCAATGCTACTTTAGTTATAGCCTGATATATGATAGCTAACTTCACAATGTTGTGAAGTGACGTTAGCTAACATTCTGTAGCTAACGCCGGTCACTCACCAAGATAGCTGCCCAGTTCTCCACTGGTTCTCCTCACACCACAGCTCAATTTCTCTCCGATGGCCCTTATTTCTTCTAATCCTTGGCTGCTCCTGGTCTCTTGGATGCCTAGCAGGCTCATAATTATAAGTTTGTGGTCCGTCATATGCATTCGAATATTCATGTTCAACTTATTCTGCGTCTTCTGTGTCGAAACTAGCATTGGGATCCATGTTTATTAATACGTTACACCGGCCGCTCTCCCCCTTGTTTCCCCCATGTTACGTCACACGCGGGAGGTCACGTGCCGAGGCTTTTTTATGCGGAAGTGAACATTTCTTACAAAAACAACGCCAGATGTCACTGTAGTGTATATTTCTGTATATTTTTGGGAAAATCTAGTGTATTCATCATTTTGCTACATATTTATTCACAGGTGTCTTTAACCTGGAAGTTGCTCTTTAAGAGTACATGCTTTCATAGGGGGAAAGTAGAAGGTCAATGATAGAAATATAGAATATAAAAAATCAAGAAGATACTGTAAGTGATCTCTACAATAAAACAGTTTAGTGCTGGATGTACTGTATAAATATATTAAGGAGGATGTGCAAAACAGACAAACGAATTAACCTTTATTAACACATTTAAGAATACTTTAGGTTAAGGTCTTCTTTCAAATAAGAAAAAAGCTTTGGGGGTATCTATCTACAGATAAATATGAAGCCTGACAAAGTACTTAACGTCTAATACATTGCTTTCCTGCAATCTTAACTATGTTAAAGCACCTATTTTAACTGATATTATACACATTAATTATACTCTTATGTATGTAGATAGTATAAGAAATGTGCAGAATTTGACAGTTTAATGGTGGAGGTATACACACATATTGATAGATGTCTTGGAATGCACTGTTGAGGAACCTGTGACCCAAGTTTTTCATTCATTGCATAACTACACTTTAGTTGTGTATTTGATATGTCAATAAACCTTAGAAATTCATGAAATCTTGAAAGGGATGTACAAAATAGAAATGATATACAGTTTTTAATTAACTATTAGTAGAGAATAAAGAGCAATTAATATACTTTATAGAGATCTGTAGATAAATGTTTAGTCTTCTCAAGCACCAACTATCAAATATCTCCTGATTGTTGGCACTTGACAATCACCATTCCCTGAATTTTACTCAGGTGTAACTAAATTCTGCTTTAAAGGTTGTTTATATTTCACATCATTAATCAGAATCTGCAAAGTAACTAAAATAAATGTAATGGAGTAAAAATACCAGGTTAACCTCTGAATTGTAGTGGAGTAGAATTACAGTAGTAACAATGAGCTGTCATGTGGATATATATTGTTGGAGATTTGGAGGATGTTTAAAACCAACCTCGTCTCCGCGTGTCGTTTGGTAAGCTGGGTAAATTCGTAAAAAGGAAGGGATTAAGAAACACCAGAATGCAAGTTAAACAATAATCTGCTTTAATGGTAAAACATACAAATACATCACCGAATCACGAAGCACTCCGCAGAGTAGTCCGGGCTCAGGTTCTACCACCGTGTGAGACATGTCTCAGGAACGGCCAGTCAGAAACAAGAGCCCCGATCTTCAAAATGATCACAACATTTATACACAGAGTTCACTTCTGAGCGAGCTAGACAATGAGTTGGCAGTGTTCCATTGGTCGGTTTCCCTTCTGGGCGGGATCCCAGGTAGTGAGTCAGTTTGTTGATTCCATCTGTTGCTTCACAGTGTATGTGTGTGTGTGTGTGTTTGTCCCTCTGCCCTCAGGCAGATCCCCCAATCAATGATTTGGAGTCATGACAGAGGACTCTTTGACAGGACACATACTCATTCCCACTAAACATCTTCAACACATACAAACATCGTATCATGTATCTTTAACAGAAGTTAATTGTTCTTATCGCTTAATGGCTTCCCTGAACTTCCCTTCACCCCAAAGTCAGCTTACTAGGAATGAATACATTTTATTGATAAGCTCAAAAGGACCTTTATCTCATTTACTGCTGGGTGACCCAAGTCTCAAGGCCTCTTTTGGGGTCTGTAGGAGATAAATCATTAATTCTACAAGGCTTCAACTGTCTTGTATCTGAGGCACATCTCCCTTTGGGCTAATCAATACGGGTTTTAGCAATTAGCAGAGGAAGCTAGAGACTCAGGGCCCCTTCCTTGCTGGGAACTGCAAAGCAGATGTCAAAGGTCATAAAACCACCCTTTTGACTACACATGAAAAGTGGAAGAAAAGACTATTGCTTTAATTTATTATTACTAAGTAGTGGGACATTGTTTCAGGAATATATGAAAAGCCTCTCTATTATTTAAACAGTAAAAATGTACTTTCAAATGTAACACCCACGAATATATAAGGTGACATTAAAATGAATATACCAGATTGAACTTTCCTGCCATAACACGTTACTTTAATACTTCAAATAGTTCAAATAATACTTCAATATTAATGCTGCCCATTATGGATAACAAGCGATTTTCACCCATTTAGTAATTACATGTTGTAAATTTGTACACACCAATTTGTTTCCTATCGCCTAAACCTCCAGGGCTGTACACAGTTTAATACTGTCAACTTCTAATTTTGGGAAAACGAAAACGTCTTTTTAAAACTACAATTCCCAGTAGAGACGTGCGAGAACATGTTGCGAAACACAATAGCCAGCATGTGTAGTTCTGGGGGGGCGTTCGAGTCCAGTTTTGAATAGTCTGCCGTGGTTTCGTTCCATTTCAAAGAGCTTGACGCTCGGCGTAACCTTGGCACACTGCCACTCCAACATCGAATCCCAGAGCTTGAAGATTAATCACGGGATTTGTCAACGGGACTGTAGTCCCGAACGATAGCTGGGGATTATGGGTAGTGTAGTGTCTTCGGCCATCCTAAACTGAATTTTTTTCCGGATATCATATCGCATTAACAACACCACTACTGGCGTCACAGAGATCTTCTGTTACTGTCCTTTCTTCTTAGAAGAAGTACAGAAACACGTAACTCTGGATTTGTTTTAATGTTTGAGGTGCAATAAATGACACAGCAGCTTTATGGCATGTTAAAACTATTATTTTCTGCCTCGCTCATGAGAGTAACAGCTGGCGAAATTACAGCCTTGCCTACTGATTTCAAATGTGTGCTCTAAAATGATATTTATAAATGACTATTATCATTATTATAAGCAAGATAATAAATGGCAAAGATATGTAGAAAATAAACGTATTTAAGAGACGTTCAGAAGAAACGTAACGTGGGAAAAAATATGTTTCTAGAAGATATGTAGAAAATAAACGTATTTGAGATACGTTCATAACGAACGTAACGTGGGAGAAAATACGTTTCTTGCTAAACGTAATTGAGAATGCAGTTTAGTTCTGTGGGAACGTAATTTTTAGGAGACAGGGGCTCTGAGCCCCATTTCTTTTCCTTACAGACGACAAAAAAAGTCTGACATTATACGATTTAAAATAAAACCATAATCGTGGCTTGATATTGAGTAAGAACATGTTTTTATGAACCCCACAGCTTCCGGTCTTCCAAGAGTCGAACGGACTACCAATAGAAATGCATTTCTTTTAAAATCGTTCTGTGTGACACGAAAAAAAGGGGAAAATCGTGTTGGTGAACACAAATCAATAGATTAAATGTCGTGACTTTAACACGAAATGCCATGAGACTGGGTTGAAAGTGATGCACAGAGCTGGGACCAAAGCCAATGTTAACGTTCAGGGATTATAAAGTTGACCAATTGCCACTTGAAAAAGCTCCAGTAAATGTTAAGCATGTTCCCTCAAGTTGGTGAAGGTGTTTCGTCATCTGCATGTGTTTTGACAAATGTTGTGTTTTTATATTTGCGTTGTTTCTTAAGCTGCAAAAGTTTCTCCTAAAGGAAGTGTTTTTCGGCCGTTGTAGCGCGATTCCACCTGTCGGCAACCATATAATTAAAACATTTTAAAGAAAATATTAAAAATATATATAACGTGCCATGTTTGCAAAGAAATGACTTGGGAATATGGACACCAACCTGATTACTTCATATGAACTGAGGAAGTGTTTTCACAATCTGTTGTGGTTATCATGCCCCCTTCAGTTATTCAGTTTGACACAATCGACCACTACATTTTTATTGGATGGGTCTGTTTAGCACAACATTTTATCAAATGTGTTCTCCTGCTCATTGTCATGCGCAGCCTCAGAGCATGGACACACACACACACACCCCCCCCCCCCCCCCCACACACACACACACACACACACACACACACACACACACACACACACACACACACACACACACACAACTGCCTCTATCTATCCTCACTTAGCCTATCTGCGAGATCACAGCAGAATGGCAGCGTTTAGCTTCTATCTAGGCTGGGCGTGTTGGAGTGATCCCTAATCTGCCCTGAGATATGTGTTTCTCCTCATGGCCTGTGAGCACCGTGTAATTGTGCTCAAATTGGAACCAGGATCTGAGCTTGTTTATGTAACGAGCATTTTGTGTGATAGCACCACTGTGCTGTCTGTTTTGTATGTCTCTCTGCTGACTTGCATCCAAAGCTCCGAGGCAGTGGGAGGGGCCACATTTTGCACGTACACTAACAAACAGTAGCAAGGATAGGTGTGTATGGTCTGGTGGTACTTTATTATATGTTCACTTTGTTTTCATAATGCTGCTTCTTATCTTCTCTACCTTGGATGTGTATATTTGGGAATTTTATTGTATTATACCATTTATTTTTATAATTGAATGATTTTAGATTCGGATTTCTGATTCAGATGTTTTGTGTTTCTCCCTTTGTGTCTTCCTCTTTGGCAGGTATTTTCTTTTCAGAGGTTATTTGAGTGGAGTGGCTGCAACCTGGCAGTGATGCAGTCCTATGTTTCTGTGCTTGTTAATCCTATTCCTCTCGGTGTCTCTCTGCCGCTCTGTCTGCCTGTATTCTTTTGTGTCTGACCTCTGAGATTTCTCTGAGAGCCCATGATGAGTCATAGCTCGGGCTAGAACATCTGCATCACAGTGGAGGATTCAGGGAATACAGAGCAGTTCTAGCGTTTCTCACACACACACACACACACACACACACACACACACACACACACACACACACACACACACACACACACACACACACACACTCACTCACTCACTCACTCACTCACTCACTCACTCACTCACTCACTCACTCACTCACTCACTCACACACACACACACACACACACACACACACACACACACACACACACACACACACATTTAAAAACATGTTAGAAGGCCTCACGAAATACTTTAATGCAAATTCAAATGTAAATGTGGAGGAATGTGTGTATAACAAAATACATCGGTCATAAACGAAACCGGAAACAGACGTAGGCAAGATCCTCAGCTCGATGATTGGATGGTTTAGCCGCAATGCATGTTGGGATTTGGTGTTTATGTATGTGAAATCTGAAAATGTTTTTTAAAAATACAATAATATTTTATTCCGAGTGTGCTTGCTTTTCTTTTTGAAAGTCATCACATAACGGCATTGTAATACACGGTTCGGCTGCATTACATATTACATATATGCCGTAATTCTCTATTTATAGAGCCCTGCTGTGAACTGCCGCCAAAACTTTAAACGTGACATGGATCATAAATATATCATTAATTAAACAACATCTTACATTTCTTTTCACACAATACGTCTCCTTGCATTATCAACACTAATTCGGATGACTTTTATATTTGATCCAATTGGTAGATAGGCTGTATTTACACCATAACGGTGTAGAGCTGCTAGAAAGGGACACCTGGTGGTTGAAGAACGTTATTGAATTTTGTTATTTTATTATTAGATATTAATAGGATCCCTATAAAGTATAGTCATTACTCGTTATTCTATTAAAGAGTGTATAGCCTATAATGACTAGTTTGCACATCCCTTTCAAAATTTCAAGATTTTCTAAGCTAAGGTTTATTGACATATCATATTATACACAACTACGGTGTAGTTATGCAATGAATTAAAAACTTGGGTCGCAGGTTCCTCAACAGTGCATTACAAGACATCTATCAATATGTGTGTATACTCCACCATTAAACTGTCATTCTGCACATTTCTTATACTATCTACATACATCTTATAAGAGTATAATACATATGTATAATATCAGTTTAATAATAAACAAATAATAAATAAATATGTGCTTAAACATAGTTAACATTGCAGGAAAGCAATATATTAGACGTTCTTTGTCAGGCTTAATATTTATCTGTAGATACAAATGTCACTGTGTGTGCTGTGTGCTCTGCATGTGTGACCATTAAAGAATCAGAATCAGAATCCCTTTATTAGTCCCACAGAGGGGAAATGTGCAGCGTTACAGCAGGAAAGAGCCACAGACAGCTTAGTGTTGCATATCTTACATGCGTTAAAAAAGTACTAAGTTATAATAAAATAAACAATTATGCAAAAAACGTACTAAGTTATAATATAATAAACAATATGCTGATATGCTGAACCTAAAAGTTACATAATTTTCAGAAATACAGATAAAAAACAAATCAAATCTACAAATCAAATCCTGTAGCAGTTCTTAGGATTTAGCAGCCCGGTATGTATTACAGTTATTAAAGATGGCATATGTATATAAAGTATATATTGCACATAAAGCACATATTGCACATATTGCACATAGTTTGTAACAGTAACAAGGGTTTAGCAGCCAGGTATAAATTACACAGTTATTAACGGCATATATATTGATTGATTTAGTGGCCAGGTATAAATTACACAGTTATTAATGGCATATTTATTGCACATATTGCACAAAGTTGGTTTGTATTTAGCAGCAAGGGGTGTTTGGTCTGTGTTGTGGTGTGAGGGTCTACTAGGGGCAGTGCTGGTTGTAAAGTCTGACCGCTGCAGGAAGGAAGGACCTGCGGTTTCAAGAGGGTTGCATCCCTCCATATTCTTCTTAAAGCTTTTTTCTTATTCAAAAGAAGACCTTAACCTAAAGTATTCTTTAATGTTTAAATTAAGCCTTATTAGTTTTTCTGTTTTGCACATCCTCCTATTATATCTAATAATAATATGATACAATTCAATAACGTGCTTTAACCACCAGGTGTACCTTTCTATCAGCTCTGCACCGTTATGGTGTATACAGCCTATCTACCAATTGGATCAAATATAAAAGTCAGCCGAATTAGTGTTGATACGGCAAGGAGACGTATTGTGTGAAAATAAATGTAAGATGTTGTTTAATTGCTTATATATTTATGATCCACGTCACGTTTTCAGTTTTGGCGGCAGTTCTCCTGTTTGTCTAGAAGTCTTCTCAGCAGGGCTCTATAAATACACGCACGGATCAACATCGATTTAATACATTAATGTAGCCTTTGTTTCTGCTAAAAGAGGTGTCGACCAGCTGGGGCAAGAAGAACATCGGCGTAATCGAGTGTGACTATTACAAAATAAATCATTACGTCGGGGTAGCATTTGCTTGGTATTTCCGGTTATTTCTCCACTGGTTAACATGGGTTAACAATACCGTGTAACTGCGGACCCGGTGGCAGACATACGTCTCTGGGCGGGCATTTGATTTACCAGTGCGGGCCCACCCCGAAACTTACATATCCCGGGAAATCTGAATTGTCAACGGGGGGGGGGAGATGCGCTCGTGAATTGTTGTTGCTGAAAGAGAGGGGTTTTAGGTTGCCGTGAGGCTGTTGACGGTCTTATTATAGGCTACATCCATTGGTTGGTTTTGTGGCGCATTTGTAACGCTGTGCCAACCTGGGCAAGCACGCAGGCAAACTTGAAGAGCGCACACAGGGTGGAGAGATGGAATGAGGTTGAGCGATGGAGTGAAAGGGAGATAGAGAGATTGAGCGAGGCAGAGAGCGTGTGCAGCGGTCTGCTTGCGCACAGAGCAGTTTGTGAGAGAGCCGGCTTGAGAGTCAATTTATCTTCAAAATATAATTGATTGCCAGCCTCCCTTGTCCCTGGCTGGCTTGCTAGCTCGTTGGTAACTGATTTCTTCTAATGTGCCTGCATCTGGCGCTGAGTTGCCATATTCCTTTCATGAACCACTTCCTGATATCCATTGTTGCAGATAAATATAAATGATAATAGCCAAACTAATCTAGCAAGAGTAAACTGACAGGCTGCTGTGCCGCAACTCACTCAAAAACCCACATGACTCAACCTAGCGAAAAAAACAGTCTCGAACGCAGCCTTTCATTCAGAATTTCATTCAGAATTTCATAGCAAAATAAAAAAATGATATTAAACCAATCTTTAAACATAATTTAAAACAAAAATAAATATTTGGACAAAGCCCTACAAATAACAACAATACACATAGGCCTAATAATAAAACAATTAATATGTTGTATTCAGCCCTGATTAAAACAGCGGGCCCAAATCCTGGATGGGCGGGCCCGGCCCCATGGGGCCCGCCCATGACGCCGGGTCTGTGTAACTGTCACGTTTGAAGGGACGAAATCGTGACATCTTCACGTCTCCCAGCATGGTAAATCGTCACATGTTCACGTCTTGCCGTGATATCGGGTTGGTTGTAGTACGAATGTTTTCAAAAGTGAAAAATATGTTTCATCGACCTGGCAACCCCGAAAAAAGGGGCTCCCATTCAACTTGAGTGTCATGGTCCCCAAAATTGTAGCAAAACATGTATGTGTATGTTAATTATATAATGCACTAGAGACCCATTGCAGTACAGGCAGTGTTTGCAAGGGATAACACTTGACAAGATGTTAGCTTATGAGCAGTACCTAACAAATTAAATAAATGTATATATTCATGGACACACACACACACACACACACACACACACACTCACAGACATTGTTATTCATAATAATGCCTCTTCCCCAGCAGCAGATTATCTTATTGTCTAACCCTGATCCTGTAATATGCAGCACTGTGACGTTCCTGTGATCTTATTCACTTTTGCTGGAATCGTCAAGAGCCCTCCACATCCCTGATTAATTTCACTTGGTGCTGTGATTGAAATTCACGCTACCACCTAACACGCTGCTACATTAAGGCAGTTTCCGTTGTTGTATCCCTGCCATCTCTCGCAGTGCACTCTTTGAGTTTCATCTCTCTGTGACTAAAGAGCGTGTTTTTTCTATTCTCCCACCCCTGCACCTCCTGAGACTGCAGTGAGATCTCAAAAGAGAAAAGCATGCTGTGATGTATATTTCAGCTACTTCCTTCAGCAAACCCTATCTTAAAAAACGCTATTTTTTTTTCTCCCACTCTATTCTCTCGCTCCCCTCTTTTGCTGCATGTAGTCGTGACATCGATCTAAGAAACTGTTAAGTTCAGGAGCTTCTGTGTTGGCGAGGCTCTTTTTTCATCTCAAACAAGGTTTGGCTGCTCCCATGATCAATGACTTAGTTGAGCTATGTGATACGGTGCATCAGAAGTGAATAAAGGGGTGAGAACTTTCTCCAATTTACCCAGGAAGCCTCACCGGGAGCTTGAATAGATGTGGCCTCCAGTGAGTGGAAGTATAACGATGAGTCATCATTCAAGCACTTTCTGGCTCAAGGAAGTATGTCTTTTTTCTTTTTTCTTCATTATATTTATTCGGTTTTTCAACATAGAAAGAACATACAGTCACACATACATACATTGACACATGATAAATTAACCCTTCCCTCCCCCCACCCCCCACATCGGACATTCAGGGAAACCTCACAGATTGAAATGAAACAGGAGTAAATACAATCAGATATAAGTAAAGGATGTGAAACAATAATACAAAAAATGTATATGAAAGAATAATTTGTTTCCACACTGAACAAAAATATAAACGCAACACTTTTGGTTTTGCTCCCATTTTTCATGAGATGAACTCAAAGATCTAAAACATTTTCTATATACACAAAATAGCCATTTCTCTCAAATATTGTTCACAAATCTGAAAAAATGTGTGATAGTGAGCACTTCTCCTTTGCCGAAATAATCCATCCCACCTCACGGGTGTGGCATATCAAGATGCTGATTAGACAGCATGATTATTGCACAGGTGTGCCTTAGGCTGGCCACAATAAAAGGCCACTCTGAAACGTGCAGTTTTGCTTTATTTGGGGGGTCTGGGGGGGTCCGAAAACCCTAGGGTTAAACCCTAACCCTAACATGTCACCCATCTCCTTCGCATAGAGTTGATCAGGTTGTTGATTGTGGCCTGTGGAATGTTGGTCCACTCCTCTTCAATGGCTGTGCGAAGTTGCTGGATATTGGCAGGAACTGGAACACGCTGTCGTATATGCCGATCCAGAGCATCCCAAACATGCTCAATGGGTGACATGTTAGGGTTAGGGTTAGGGTTAGGGTTAAACTGACTGGTTTTCGGATAAGGCAGATGTAAAAGGGAGAGCCGTAGTCTTGCATGCCTGTTGTTCCATATGAATTTTGAGAAGATCTGCCTAAGCTTACAAAAAAATGATTGTGAAAGAGGGAGAGGAATAGACTGAAACAGGTAAAGAAATGTTGGTAGAATAAATATTTTAAGAATATTAATACGGCCTAACATGGAGATGGGCATTGGCAGCCATCTATTCAGAGACAATTTGTATATAAAACCCTCCTGAGTAGCTGAAAAGGGGGTGGGTATTCCTGGGTTTTGTCTCTCATTTTTATTTTAAAATAATATGGTGAATTTAGAATTATTGACCTTATATCCAGAGCATTCCCCAAATTAATTGATTAGGCTTACAAGTGTTGGGATAGATGTTCTCAACTTGGACAGAAAAATAAGGAAATCATATGCTCAGATTCACCTATCCTCACACCCGAAATACTCTGATGTTGCCAGATAGCCAAAGCTAGTGGTTCAATTGCAAACATAAATAAAAGAGGGGATAGGGGGCATCCTTGTTCATGTTATTTGTTAATACCTCAGCTGTTGGATCTGAATACATAAGTCTCAACCATTTGAGATATTTTCCACCCATCCCAAATCTCCTCAAGACTTCCATCAGGTATTTTATATATGGGTCAATTATTTCATGGCTAAGTCTGAACGGGATTGATTTGTGGATAAAAAATAACCTCTCTGGCCTATGAGTTAAATGGGGCTGCAAAGACTTGTCCAGGCCATCTTTTTTTAACTTTAGTAATATCAGTTAAATGGGACTCTTGAATAAAAACGATGTGTGATTTTAGAAGACTAATTCTGCCTAATACCTGTTTTAGCTTAACAAGTTTATTCAATCCTCTCACATTCCAGGATGTGATATTTATGTCTGTTTTACCTGCCATTTAGTGTGGAGTGAATTGCATAGTGCAGCGTTTTTCTATGGGCTCAGAACAGTCTCATAATACAGGGGTTCCGGGGGGTCGCGAGACCCCGAGTGGGGGTCGCGAGATGATTACAAAATAAAAATGGAAAATAAAAATAAAAAAAATGTATAAAAAAAATTGAATTTTTTTTAAATTATTATTTGTTTTAATTATTATTAATAATAACGTTTGCATAGACATTTTTATTTCATGCAATCGAAAGTGAAACTTAAGCTTGCTACATTGGGGAGATATTCCCGAAAGAGTAGGGAACACTGACATCAATTCACTAGCACCCCCCCCCCCGCCAGTCTCTGGCGCTGTTATTTTGGGGGTCGCGGGCTGAAAAGTTTGGGAACCCCTGTCATACAGAAAGCATACAGCAGGATTCACACTTGTATTTCATGATCCGCAAGAGGATTCACACTTGTATTTCCGAATCCGCACTTGTGTTTTTCAATGCACACACAAACATCTTCCGTTTCATATACATGTAAATAAAATCAACTTTATTAACTTCCAGGGTAGTGAATTGAACATGCAATTGTAATTGGGTGTGTGATATATTTTCGTGCACGGACACGCATGTTCCACAACATACAACACTAAATGTTCCGATCGCTACCACTGTCCTTGCGATAGTGATGGGTCGTTCGCGAACGATTCGTTCTTTTTGAACTAATCTTTGAAGTGAACGAGATGAACTGATTCCTCCCACAAAGCGATTCGTTTGTTTGAGTCGCCGCCTTCCGCCAAAAGCTAAAGAGAAGCAGTTTGCGAACGACGAACTTAAAGAACTGGCGGAAACAGTTCAGAACTGTTTCCTGCAGTTATTTTATCTTATCCCTTTCTTCGAAGAGGAGGGTCCCGTTAGGGCCCCTCCAAAATACTGGATGTTCCATCTACACAGAGTTGGATTCAGTTAGACAACTACCACAAATACAATGAAGTACTTTAGTGTTGGACTCAGTACTAGTTGGACTTCTACCACAAGTAGGCTACGATGAAGTTATTTTACTGTGTACTTTTTCATTTATTCTCTGTCAAACTCCTGTGGCAGAAAATCATTTTATCTCTCATAAAATATGGCAGAAAACATGCAGTTTGACAGAGGATTAAAACTGTAATCAGAGCCCTCTCATCTGAGCTCCGTCACACACACGCGCGCACACACACACACACACACACACACACACACACACACACACACACACACACACACACACACACACACACACACACACACACACACACACACACACACACACACACACACACACACACACACACACACACAGTTGTATTCTCCTCCCCCTGACGGCCCTAAAAGCTTCAGAGGGCGGATACCTGAGCTCCATAGCGTCCCGCTAATGTGAAACACACACACACACACACAGCGTTAGCGGGACATTCTCCTCCCCCTTTCGGCCCTAAAAGCTTCAGAGGGCGGATAGCTGGGCTCCGTAGCGTCCCACTAGCTTAGCCGCTAGCTAAAGGTAAACAAACATAGATGGGTACATAGAATATGAATAAATCGTCACCGATGTAGAGGATATATTTTTTTATTCACTTTGAACTCTGCCAAATGGAGTTTAATGCTTTGGGATTTAAGTTAGGCCACATAGCATGTGCATGCTGGTTTGAAAGTATAACTTGCTAGCCTGCTGTAAAACATTGTATAGTCAGGCACACATTTATGAGATTTAACAATGGCCAATTATATTATATGTATAATTATATACACAGGCAGGTAGGCCATCCAGTCATCTTAGCCGGGCCGGCTAAAATGATTGGTCGTGCTTTTTACAGTACTACGGCTTCCACAGATGACATTTTTTTAATGGATATTTTGTCAAAGCACTTAATATATTCATTGCTATCGGGATGTTAAGAGCATTCCATGGAATATGACAAAAAGTGCATCTCAAGCCGGTTTCTCAAAATTACCTACCCAACTTTAAGGTCACAATTCTATTCTATATCCTTTTGTTTGTTGGTCTTCTTGTTATATTTTTAAGCACAGATGGCAAAGCCATGTTAGACTAGTCTGGGATCATTGGTTGCATGCCATGATAACATGCTAAAATCTTTTAATTTAATTCTTTGTTCAAAAGATGGTGTCTCTTGGGTGACATAATCTCCAGTATTCGTGAATTACAATGTCAATGCCAATCAGGTTCACAACAAAACTAAATTAAAAGCTGGGTTTCCAGCACCGCTCTACAGTTAAGGCTACTACTTTTCTTTTTACTTTCTTTTTTTTTAATTTCTTTTTTATTTGCACAAAAAAAAAATTAACAGTTCCAGACCATCTTACATTTTTTTGAAATAATACAAAGCAAATAAAGTGAATCACGCATACAGACAAACACACTTGAAAAGAAAGAGACACAAAAAAAAAAAAAAACTAAAGAAAAAAACAAACAAAAAAAACAATTGTGTGTAGCAGAGAACCAGGGCGTTACATTACAAATAGAGTTTTTAGTTGAAGTCTTATCTATACGGGTTGACAAACTCGATCCATCCCTTCCAATACTTTTCAAATGTGTCTGTCTTGAGTCTTAGAGCAAATGTTAATTTTTCCATAACAAAAATGTCATGCATCACATTAAACCAGTCTGCTAGAGTAGGTGGTACTTGGCTTAACAATTTTTTCGTTATGGCTTTTTTTACTGGCGACTAGCATTATTTTAAACATATACATTGTTGAGAAGCCAAGAAGCTGTTGTGGCATCTTACCCAGGTACAGTACTTGAAAGCAGAGATCAATCTCAATTTTTAAAGCTCTTTCCATTCCATCTTTTATTGATTCCCAATAGTGAACCATCCCAGGGCAATCCCAAAACACATGATGGTGATTGGCCCTCACAGATCCACATCCTCTCCAGCACACCATCTGCCCCTTCCTTGACTGCACTGGCGTTATAAAGTATCTGACCAGATTTTTCCAGTTAAACTCTCTCCATGTTAGTGAGTTGGTTGATTTCCATTGCCTTTCAATTAAGTTGTCCCACTCTTCTATTGATAAGACAAAGTTTCCTTCACGTTCCCATTTTTCCTTTATGTAGGACGTGTTCACCCCACTTAGCTCCTGGAGGCCCTTACACAGCTTAGAAATAGTCTTGTGACCTTGGTCAGCTCTGTATGCCGAAATAAAGACACTTAATATACCAGTTCCAGATAATGATTTTAACATATCTTCTTTACTAATCAGTTTGTTCACATGATGTCTGAGCTGCAAAAATTGGAAGAGGTCCTGGCTGGCCAAGCCGTATTGATCCCTTAGATTTTGGAAGCTTTTAAGTGTGTTTATTTCAAATAAATCCAAATAAATATTCAGGCCCTGAACCTGCCATTTTTTAAAATTTGCATCAGCCTGTTTGGAATACAACCTGGATCCCAGGCCACCCAACTGATCAGTGAGTAAGGCTCCACGGTCCCAAATATCTTAGCTACTTTAAACCAAATGTTCAGTGACAGATCTTGACATGGTTTGGGTTATTCCCCCAGGTGGTGTCTCAATTCACTGTCACCAATAACTGCCTGTAATGGGACCTTGGTTGAGTATTGACACTCAATTGATTTCCATATTGCTGAATAGGCGGGGTTACATATATTTATCAAAGGTTTAATTTGAGCTGCTTGGTAGTATGTTTTAAGACAGGGGAGGGTTAGGCCCCCCTTGTCTCTGGGAACCTGTAGGGTTTTGTACCTAACTCTTGGTTTCTTTCCCTGCCATTGGAATCTCGAAATCCACTTGTCCCATTCTATAAATTTTTTGTCTGGGATATCCACTGGCAGTGACTGGAACAAATAGAGCAGCCTCGGAAGAGTATTCATTTTAATTATTTCAACACGTTGGATCAAGCCAAGAAAGGGCAGCAGGCCCCACCGAGCTAGATCTTTCCTAATGTTAGAAAGCAGTGGGTCATAATTTTCGGAGGTTAGGTTTGTTAGATCCCTTGGAATCTGCACACCCAGGTATTTCAGACTGTCCACCTCCCTAATGGCATATTTGTCTTTGAATTGCTGGCTGGTCCTGTAATTAAATGTTAAGAGCTGGGATTTATGAGAATTCAATTTGTAACCTGATACTGCTCCAAACTCTGACAGTGTTTGCAGCAAAACAGGAAGAGAGCGAGCCGGGCGCCTCATATAGACAAGGACGTCGTCCGCGAACATCGCTATTTTGTTTTCTCCTGCCAGCGAGACTCCATGTATTTGGTCATTTTGCCTTATCATTTGGCTCAGAGGCTCTATAAAGAGCACAAACAGGAGAGGGCTTATAGGGCATCCCCGGCGGCAACCACGCTCCAATTCGATGGGTCCTGAAAGGGAGCCATTTATTTGTATTCTCGCTGTTGGTTTGTTATAGAGAGCCTTGATTGTCTGTATGAAATGTTTATTAAACTGACATTTGTGCAGAGTTTTGTCCAGAAATGACCATTTAACTGAGTCAAATGCTTTTTCTGCATCCAGTCCCATTATAACTGCTTCAATTTGCTCCTGGTTTATCTTGTGAACCATGTGTAGAGTACGCCTGATGTTGTCCTGAGTTTGCCGATTTTTAATGAAGCCTGTCTGTCTAAGTGAATGATTTCAGGCAGGATTTTCTCAAGTCTTTTAGCTAATATTGAAGCAAAAATCTTGTAATCTTGGTTCAAGATTCGGTCGGTAATTTGAACAATCTAGCCCATCTCGTCCCTGCTTGGGGATAACAGTTATTACCGCTTCTCTCCAGGAGGGGGGGGGGGGGGGGGGGGGGGGGGGGGTCTCCCCTGTCTGGAGCACCCAATTAAAGGCCCTAAGCAGTATTGGAATTAGAGGCTCTTTGAGCGCCTTGTACCATTCAGCTGTGTATCCATCTGGCCCAGGGCTTTTGTTGATTTTGAGCCCAGAAATAGCCCTACTCAATTCCTCACCTGTAATTGCTGCCTTTAAAGACTTATTTTGGCTATCTGTCACGGTTGGGAGGTCCAGTCCCGCAAGCAGAGTCTCCGCTTGGTCATCATCGTTTAATTCTGACTTTTTGTAATATGCATCAAAGCAGCTGCTGATATCAATCAAATTGTATTTGAGTCCTTTGTCCTGGGGATCTCTAATCTTGTATATAGTTCTCTCAGCTTGTTGTTTTTTTAATCTATAGGCCAATCATTTGGTGGATTTACCCCCCACTTCGTAATATTTCTGTTTTACAAACATCACATTTTTTATTATGTCTCCAGGGTGTCCGCGGGGTCTTAAAAAGTATTAAAAGTTGATAAATCAATTTAGCGAAAATTAAGGCTATTAAAAAGTATTAAAAAGTATTAAATGGCATTTTCCAAGGTATTAAGAAGGTCCACAGCAACGACAACATGAAACACCCTTTAATTTACTGAAACGACATGTCGGGAAACCCCCCAAGGCGGCCCCATGCATAGCGCGCCGTAAAATGCAGGTTATTATTTTAAGTTTCGTTGCCTTGCTCCGCTCTGTGGGGCGGGGGGGGAACTAAACGACTACGGTAACGGGTCCCAAGGTGGGTAGACCGGCATACGCAACGCTCTGGGGGTCCAACGGCTCCGTGTGTAAGCCCTATATGATCATTTTCTAATAACGATGAAATAGCCCGCCTCCCTCTACCCACGTCTCCTGCTGCTGCTGGGCTGTCAGAAGAGGGGGAGGAAAAGAGAGGCAGGCACCGTTTATTAAATATTCTTCTATTATTATACAGAGAACAGAGTCGTTATCAATTTGTTTTAAAGCTCAATAAATAACAAAGAAGACCTCTGACCGGCACTTTTCTAATTGTGTACGGAAGATTTAAACTTTAACAGACATGTTGACCGGCCTAAAAAACATTTTCACGGATAAATGCCGCACGGTCCTGTCGTTTCTTGGAAGAGGCGGTGAGGTGGGTGTTTTTCATCTGCTGTGGACTACTGGAGAGATATACAGCAGGAGAACACGCCGTCCACCGCGGAGAATAAACAGAAGGGCAACCATGGCAACCATGCTCCGGGGTCTTCTTCGCTGCTTTTGGTGTATTTCGGGCGGCAGCAGCGCCACTTACAGGCCTGGCATATGTACTACATAGTTTCCAGCATTTCCAGCGGTCTAGTGTGAACGGACACGTTAATGAATTGAATGCGTGTGAACGGAAGCCTTTTTTGCGCTTGCGTATGCGTTTTACCGTATGCGTCCTCGTGGGGTCGGGGTCTAAGCCAAACTATATCCGGTCACAGAGATCTGCTATTTTAAAGTAAGGTCAACACATATCAACCCTAAATATAGTCTATATTAAGAACGAGAAAAGTCATAACATATATATCCTTTTTTGTAAACATATGACAAATGTGTGAGGGTCATGACGTCAGAGCATCGTCCTATGTGCCAGGGCTTAGCCCCGGACAGCCCCAGCCCAATTTAACTCCTGGGTATTTGAGAGGGAGCTCCTATATGGCATTACCCCGCTGAAGCTCACCAAAGTTTAACATATTTCATAGTTCAAAGTTTTGTCAATTGTTTTGTTTATTGGTCAAATACTGGTTTCTAATGGTTTCTGAGGACTTTTACTGGAATGAAAGAGCACAGAGTCTACAGAAGCAAAAAAGCAGCATACTGCATTAAACCTGACCTTCACAGAGAGGTTGAAGTTCATGTGGAAAGGAGGCTTCAGTAGTCTGTCTGCACTCTGTTTAGTTTTGCTATCTTACAATCAATATAGTAAATGTGAGGTAAAGTGTGTTGCCAATGTAACCGGTTAGAACTCAAAGTTGCGATGAGGTCTTAAAATGTATGGAAAGGGTCTTAAAAAAGGTCTTAAAAGGTATTCAATTTGACCTCGGGATTCCTGCATATACCCTGCGTGATAGGATATTGTTTAATTGAGTTTTTAGCTGTTGCATTTCTTTATTAAGATTTGGGTCCAATGTTGCTTTGTGCTCCGTTTGTAGCCTTTTCAATTTTATTTCTAAATTAATTAGTTCCTGTTGTTTTTTCTTCTTTATTGCAGCTGTTTTCGATATTAATTTCCCTCGTAGCACCGCTTTGCATGCATCCCAAAGGAATATGGGAGAGACCTCCCCATTATCGTTATCTTCCAAATATTTTCCTATTTCCTCTTTCATCTCTTGCTTCATCTTCCCATTCAGTATGGATGTGTTTAATTCCCATGATGTAACTCGCCTTTTAAAATTGAATTCCATTTCCATTTGAACTGGACAGTGATCCGACATGTCCATTACTCCTATACTGCAGGATTTAACCACATGCACATCTTTGTAAAACATTAGAAAATAGTCAATGCGAGAGTATGCAGAGTGGGGAGACGAGAAATAGGTAAAATCTTTAACTGAGGGTTGGAACTCTCTCCAAACATCTATTATACCTGCATTCTCCATTAAACTGTTGATTTTTCTGCACAGTGAGCTACTTTGGGAACTGGAACCACGGGAAGAGTCCGACTTGGGGTTCAGTCTGACATTAAAATCTCCTCCACAGATCATGAGGCCCTGGGCTTTACTTAACATTAGATCAAAAATGTGCCTAAAGAAGGACCAGTTTGCTCCAGGTGGAGCGTACACATTCAGAAAGGTGACTTCGATCCCCTCCAATCTTCCCCCCACCATAATGTACCTCCCCTCCTTATCTTTGATTTCAAATTGCACTTCAAAATTAAACTTATCTGCTATCATTACCGACACCCCCCTTCTAGGTCAAGATTTATATGAGGCTGAGAAGACCTGATTAAAACCCCTTCTCTTAAGTTTAGCATGGTCTGGTTCTGACAGGTGTGTTTCTTGAAGAAAAACAACACCCATATTCTCCCTTTTAATTTTACCCAAGATTTTACTCCTTTTGATCGGATTGAGAAGGCCATTAACATTGTATGATACTACTTTAATCAGACCTGGCATTGTTGCAATACTTCTGACATCTCAAAGGTTACCCTACCCCTATTTAGGGGCAATGGATGTCCACTCTCGGGAGACGACCGACAGTGGTGTGGTTAGCCAAAGTGACAGAGCTAATGTTAGCCCTATTTACAGGCAATGGACGTCCACTCTCGGGAGACGACCGACAGTGGTGCGGTTAGCCAAAGTGACAGACCTAATTTTACCCAGGGAAAAGTGGTGAAAATTTGAAAATGTATCCGAAAATAGTGCCTCATAATGCGGGCATGTGGACAGTAGCCAGAGACTCACAGGCACACACACATGCAGAGATCCAGGGGGCGGAGCACATGGCTTTTTTTACCCAGCAATAAGTCTCTGAGAGGCGGGGAGACTCCAAGGATAGCGCACACCCAGAGCAGTTTGAAACCATTTGAAATGACTCTCAGACATTACCTGGAAGAATGCTTGCATGTGGACAGTAGCCAGAGAGCAGCAGGCTGCCCCAGAGGACAGGCTGCGTCACCTCACTTTGTAACCCAGGAAAGGAGCAGGAATCCTGGCTGCGTGAGTGGTAAAAGCGTATTAAACTGTTTTAATCCGACAGCCGCTGATGCGCACGGAAGTATGTCCGTTTCGTTAACATTTGGATAGCCAAATGGACGGAAATCCGTCCGTTTCGTTAACATTTGAATGGCCAAATGGACAAGCCTGATTAAAGCATATGCAGGCCCCAAGTGAACTCCAGACTATGTGCATTGTGTTAAGGAACCATATTAATGATAGCATCAATCATTTAAATGCAAAAATAATGATTACAAATCATTTTTAGGGGGAAAACGGTGGATCTGTCCATTTCGTTAACAATCTGATAGCCAAATGGACAAACAGGTAAAAACAGCCGAGTCGCTGCGGTCAGGGCCTCAGACTCACAGGCACACACACGTGCAGAGAACCAGGGTGGTGCACATGGCTTTTTTACCCAGCAATAAGTCGCTGAAAGGTGGGGGAAAGTTGTGAGGATAGAGGCAGAGCGCAGCGGCAGGCAGAGCGCAGCAGCAGCAGCAGGCAGAGAGGGGCAGGCTGCGATACCCCCCCCGACAGAGCCCACCCAGAGGACAGGCTGCGTCACCTCACTTTGTAACCCAGGAAAGGAGCAGGAATCCTGGCTGCGTGAGTGGTAAAAGCGTATTAAACTGTTTTAATCCGACAGCCGCTGATGCGCACGGAAGTCTGTCCGTTTTGTTAACATTCGGATAGCCAAATGGACGGAAATCCGTCCGTTTCGTTAACATTTGAATGGCCAAATGGACAAGCCTGATGAAAGCATATGCAGGACCCAAGTGAGCTCCAGACTATGTGCATTGTGTTAAGGAACCATATTAATGATAGCATCAATCATTTAAATGCAAAAATAACGATTACAAATCATTTTTAGGGGGAAAACGGTGGATCTGTCCATTTAGTTAACAATCTGATAGCCAAATGGACAAGCAGGTAAAAACAGCCGAGTCGCTGCGGTCAGGGCCTTAGACTCACAGGCACACACACGTGCAGAGAACCAGGGCGGTGCACATGACTTTTTTACCCAGCAATAAGTCGCTGAGAGGTGGGGGAAAGTTATGTGGATAGAGGCAGAGCGCAGCGGCAGGCAGAGCGCAGCAGCAGCAGCATGCAGAGAGGAGCAGGCTGCGATACCCCCCCACACAGAGCCCACCCAGAGGACAAGCTGTGTCACCTCACTTTGTAACCCAGGAAAGGAGCAGGAATCCTGGCTAAGTGAGGGTTAAAAGCGCATTAAACTGTTTTAATCCGACAGCCGCTGATGCGCACGGAAATCCGTCCGTTTCGTTAACATTTGAATAGCCAAATGGACAAGCAGGTAAAAACGGCAGAGTCGCTGCTCTCAGGGCCCCAGGCTCACAGGCACACACACATGCAGAGGTCCAGGAGCAGGAATCCTGGGTACGTGAGTGTTAAAAGTGCATTAAACTGTTTTAATCCGACAGCCGCAGGTGCTGACGGAAAGCAGGCGGAACAAATGGATTATTTTACCCAGGAATAAATGTTTGCAAGGCGGGGAAAGTGTTCCTGCAGCCCCTCCATAACAGTAACAATGATTAGAAATGATTTCCAGGGCAGAAAGCGGTTTTTAAATGTGGAAAAAACTATTTAAAACTGTTTAAAAAGCACAAAGTGATTTGAGTGCAGTTCTCATGTGTCCCCACAGGAGGGCGCATCATCCCAGGGAGCACAGTGCATTAACAGTAAAAAATACAACAAAAACAGGGCAAATCAATGGATTTAAAGTGCAGGGAAGCTCCGCACCACACACAGGTACATTCCTAAATCCCCACCATGGTGACCACGCTGATTTAAACTAGTTTCTGCGGGGGAAAGAGTGCTAAAAATCTGATTAAAGCCTGCTAACAGTGTGGTAAAAGTCTGATTGTTTCAGAGACCCATAGTAATGCAGGCTCGGGCCGGGTCAGTACTTGGATGGGAGACCGCCTGGGAATACCCGGTGCTGTAAGCTTTTTTTAAATACAGGTACATCCATGGTGATAAGATAAGATTTATACCCTAAAATAGCATGCTAAGCGTGGGTGTATTAGTTTCAAAGCATGCACACTCTGCTCATGCCAGACTTCCATGAAATAGACCGGGAAAAGCACCTCTCTGTGGCTGCTCACAGACCCCCGAAGTAGCTCCAGCTCGGCTTCCTAACACGGGCAAACAGGTTTTTTCACACCTCCAGGAGAGGGACCGGGAAAAGCACCTCTCTTTGGCACCTCACAGAGCCCGAAAGGACGGCCTAGTGACCTCCAGCCTCTCTCCCTCACATGGAGCTCAGGTTATTTCATACCTCCAGGAGAGGGACCGGGAAAAACACCTCTCTGTAGACCCTCACAGAGCCCCAAAGGACGAACTAAGGACCTCCGGCAACAGTGGCACGCACTTCCATAACCTCGTGCACCGTGAGTCCCCGGGCCCCCGGACTTAAGCACTCCCCCACGGACTAAACCCAGATGATCACACCCTACAGAACCTCATGCCCCTGGTAACCCTAAAGGGGGTGGATTTTGCGGTGCTTTACCGTCCGCACATCGGCATCCATATTCTGCCTTATTCACGGCACCACCCCCCCCTGTGGAGGATATTCTCATGCTCCTGGTAACCCTTTAAATAGTCTGATACCTCAAAGGCTCATCACCGCATTTTACAAGCCAGAAATAATGTTTAAATGGTCGGGGAAAGTGTTTTTAAACGTCTGGAAGAGAGTTGTAGCCTGTCATTTTGCACGATATAATTTAACATGTAACCTCTCCTGGAAATGCACAGAATATGTGCATTTCCAGGAGAGGTTACATGTTAAATTATATCGTGCAAAATGACAGGCTATAACCCAGGAATAAGTGTTTGAAAGGCGGAGAAAAGTTGTTTAAAATAGTCTGATACCTCCAGGGCGCACCACCGCATTTAACAAGCCAGGGAAGGTGTCTGAATCATGGGTAAACATTGTTTAAATAGTCTGATACCTGGCACTGTATTTGCCCCTGGGAACCTTCAAGGTTATACTAATGTTTTATTATTTATTTAATTATCACACGATTTTTACAAAAACAGTATACAAAATATACATAATAAACATAATAAAAACATGATAAAAACATGATTAGCAGGGGCCTGGGGGCCATATTAGCCATCTAACTTGTACGGTGCACCGGGGAAAAAAGGTTGAGTCCACAGCCCCTGTCCCCTCATCAGGAGTATCAACCGGCCCAGAAGAAGAGGTATTGCTGCTCTCCGCCCCTGAGCCCTCTTCGGAGGTAGCTGACGGTGGTATACCTCCTTCTGATGATGCTGCTGCAGCTGCTGCCGCCCTGAACATGGAGCGGATCTTCAATCCCTCCTTTATTCCAGGCGTATTCGCGTAGAACCGGTCTGCAGTGCTTACGTCGTGACACATAAACCTAGCGAGAATCGACCTGCTTTCTGGATCTTGGTGATGCTTGATGCGTGATATTGTCAGCCAGGGCAGTGCGCAAGATGGTGAAGGTGACGGCTGTTTCTAGCCCAGCATCAGCCCAAGCCCTCTTCAAGTGAGGCGTGCTTCCCCGTTGTGAAAAGGAAGAATTCACTCTGAGGACCCGACAAGCCCTCTTTTATCCCCATCCACCGCATGACCCAGCTAAACTCCTTTACTGTAAGCACCAGCTGTGCTTCGCCAAATGTCTTGGCAGTCTTGTGATCCTGCACGTGGATGATGTAGCCCTCAGCAGTGCCCCTTCTGTCCGCCTCAAAGACCTCCGTGTTGGTCGTGTTTGCGTACACACCCGGACGGTGGCCATACAGGAGGCTCCAATGGAGGGTTAGATAGCCATATAGCAGGTACTGGGTGATCGAGGTCGGATTGCTAGCCATCAGGTCAAGGAGATCAGGGATGCGCTTCTCAGCGGCCGCCATGGTGGCGAGAAGCTCCGCCTGGCTCGGCAGACGATCCAGCTTGTTCCTCTTCACCTTAAACTGGTGGACAGTGACGGACTTTTTCAAATCGTTCATGTTGGCTGTCAGCTCTCTGATGATGTGGGTCATATCAGACTGGGTGAGCCTGCACCCCCGGAGCTTTGAGGTAGACAAATACCTCAGGAAATGGTTCACAGTCTTCAGGAAGAACAGCGATGTTGTGACTGCCCGGCCCGACTTTGAAATATACTCGCTCCAGCCACGGACCCTCTTTGTGTCTTTTAGAAACAGCCAGTCTGACAGCCGGTCAACACCATGGGCCATGAATACTAGGAAGTTCTTTATCCGGCTGACATTGGACATACAATTCTCTTTCCGTTTTACTGTCGGTGCGACACCCTCACAATGACCTCTGTATGTCAGAATGTACGTCTCCATGCTTTTAGGCAACGAGATTTCACGCATGGTATTCCCCCGTCCCTTCCCAGTGGACCAGTGATTTCGGGGAGAGGGCCAGTCCTTAGCCAGATTAGCTTTCAGCTTATTGGAGACAGATGCACGGGTCTTCTGGCATACAGGGGTCTCACTACCGGAGGCTTCTGTGGACCTCATGACAGTCTTCACCGGGGTCTCACTACCGGAGGCTTCTGGGGACCGCATCACAGACTTGAGAGGGGTCTCACTACCGGAGGCTTCTACGGACCGCATGACAGTCTTCACCGGGGTCTTGCTTCCGGAGGCTTCTGGGGACCGCATCACAGACTTGAGAGGGGTCTCACTACTGGAGTATTCTACGGACCGCATGAAAGTCTTCACCGGGGTCTTGCTTCCGGAGGCTTCTGGGGACCGCATCACAGACTTGAGAGGGGTCTCACTACCGGAGGCTTCTACGGACCGCATGATAGTCTTCACCGGGGTCTTGCTTCCGGAGGCTTCTGGGGACCGCATCACAGATTTGAGAGGGGTCTCACTCGCGGAGGCTTCTATGGACCGCATGACACTCTTCACCTGGGTCTCACTACCGGAGGCTTCTGGGGACTGCGTCACAGACTTGAGAGGGGTCTCACTACCGGAGGCTTCTACGGACCGCATCACAGTCTTCACCAGGGTCTTGAGAGGGGTATTGCTGCCGGAGGCTACTGTGTTCATGCCGGGGGTACTTGAGATTGCTAGGCCCTTAAATCGTATACATTCTTCGTCTTCCTCAAGCAGAGCAGCAGTGGCACTCTGCTTCCTGGGTCTTAGACCCTGTTTCAGCCTGGAGCGCAGGGTCTTCACCTCATCAATGAGGGCATCCTTCTGAGCCCTCAATGCCACATTTTCCAGCCTCACCTGCCTGCAGTCCTCTTCGTCACACTCGGTATGTGGGAAGAAGGGTGGAGGGTGCACCGGGTATTCCTCCTCATTGTCTATATCCAATGATGTAGCCATTCCAATGATGGGATTAGTCTCTCGGAGGTCATGGAGCAACTGCATGGCCACACTATGCTTCAGCCTTGCCATGACCTGATGTGCCTCATCTTGGGAGAACTCAGGGTGGACACAAGTTACATGACGGTGTAGTCTCTTCCCAGCATACGAACACCCTGTGATGGGACAGGGTTTGGTCCTAACATTTATTCTGCCACTGGCCATTTTAAGAATGATGCCTCTTTCCTCCAGGTTCCGCACTGCATGTTTGTGCTTTAGGTGCTTATTCAAAGCCAGATAGCAGAGTCTACACACCGGGCATTCGGACAACATCCTTCCCAAAACACACACAATGAATTGTATTTAAATGGTTTTCTGTTTCTCCGTTTATATGCGTTAGCTAACCGGTGATTGCAACCATGGGTCCGATGCTTCAATGCAGGGAACACGAACCAAGGGGAGGACTTGGGTTACCACCTGGTTAAAATGGTCCCACCTCCGCACCAACGCGGGGCTGGTGATGGGTCCGATACATTGATTGTTTTTTGTTTCATGGTTCTGCCACGAGCTCACAAGACAGTTTTGGGTAAGAAAACGTGGGGATAACAGTACCTCCGGGCGCTCCATCCCGCTCCGGCCTTCGCCGCAGCGGGGGAAAGAGGCATTGAACCCCTCGCACCTGCCCCCGGAGGAGGCAGGGGAGTCAGGTACCCGGACGCGCACGATGGACAGCCAGGTCGAGGCCGCCACACCGCACTGGAGTCAGGGTTCCGAGTTTTTTGAGCCAGGTCCCGGTGAAACGCAGTACGGAGCACCCGGCAGGAGCCTCCAGCAGACCCCCCCGCGCGGTTCCCTTGTCCCTCGGAAGAGGCGGAGAGGTGGGTGTTTTTCATCTGCTGGCGGACTGCCGGGGAGAACGTGCTGCTCGGGAGACAGGCTCAGAGTTAGTGGCAGTGAGAGCCCGTGCACCTGCCTTTTACAGCAGGCACGCGCTGATATCGGGGTGGGGACAGAAGGTAGAAGCAGAGGCTGCAGAAACAGCCAGAGCCTTCCCCTCTAACACACCCCTCATTCGGTCCATAAACACTGGGCAGAGTCCCCTGTCAACTCTCCTTATATTCCTCCGGAGACCAGTTGGGACATGGCAGCATCTCACTTCTCCTGGTACACCATATCGTTAAATGAGCTCAGTAATGTACTGCACAACATCACATGGGTAAATGAGCTACGTAATGCCCTGCAAAATCACATCTGGTTTATTTCCAAAAAGCATGGAAAAAAAACATATATCCGACATGTCCTGTAAAATATCATTCTTTGTTTATTTCCATCCTTCAGCCAAATACACATATCTTTGTCCGCTCCAGGAGCACAGTCGAACCCGCAGTTTGGAGGAACCGACCGCCAAGCACCGGAACCTGGACCCGGGGAGGAGGCCCTCCGATGGCGGGTCAAATTTGCTGATACCGCAGCTGGCTGGACACTAGCCGTAGAGGAACACCCGGGCGGGACCAGGCATGTCCCTCTTTGCAGACAAGCATATATGCGCTCCGGCATTCGCCGCATATCTTTGTCCGCTCCAGGAGCAGAGTCGAACCCGCAGTTTGGATGAACCGACCGCCAAGCACCGGAACCTGGACCCGGGGAGGAGGCCCTCTGATGGCGGGTCAAATTTGCTGATACCGCAGCTGGCTGGACACAAGCCGGAGAGGAACACCCGGGCGGGACCAGGCATTTCCCTCTTTGCAGACAAGCATATATGTGGTTGTTACGCAGGATCAAACAGGTAGCCTGTGATGAAGTAGGGTCGACCCTATATCATGTGAAGCCACCGAGCCGTGGTCCCAGAGGGAGCCGGTGCCCGGAGCAAAGCCAATTGCTGAATGCCGCTGCCGACTAAGGCCGCTATGCAACAGTGGAGGATTAGAGAAACAGGTGTTTGCCTTGCACTCCGCGGCGAAGTGGGGAGGTGGAACTTCCACCCCGCTGCGGAACCCGTGGTGGGACCCCTGAGTCAGACGGTTCGTCTTGGAAACGCTTCATATCGGTCGGCCCGGAAGGTAAGAGACACGCAGGGTAACGGACACACAGGGTTACCCCCACGCAGCACACGCAGCACACGGAGGAGGCAGGGGAGTCAGGTACCCAGAGGCGCACGGCCGCCACACCGCACTGGAGTCAGGGTTTCGAGTTTTTCGAGCCATGTCCTGCTGAAACGCAGGACTCCAGCAGGAGCCTCCAGCAGACCCCCCCGACGGTTCCCTCGTCCCTCCCGGCCATCAGAGTCGCCGTTCGGAGGAACCGACCACCAGAGCACCGGCACGAGGCCGGGCCGCATCGGCGTCGCGAGACCCTTTTCACGGGGGCACGTGCCCCCCTGTAGATCTGAGGTGCCCCGGTATGCCTGGGTCACTGATTTTTTAATTAATTTATTAATTTATTCAGGGTTCGAAATGGCGACACGCCCGCACGCCCGGGTCTAGTAACTTTCATATCGGACTAGTAACTCTATGCACTTGCCTGCCCGTGTGTCTGGTAACTTTATAACCCCTTTGCACGGAGCGTCTTTTACAAGCATTATGGCCGTCAATGCGAACTCAATTTTGCTACTGTAAACCTCTCTTGCACAGCATAAGACTAGTCCTATTCAGCACACGCTGCTTTCATTTGTTTATTCGAATGTTTTTTGTCCCTTCTGATAACCCGTAGTGTTGATGCGTGTTTTGCCTTGGTAGTTCAGGATACCATGAAATAAAGCTTGCGATCAATCTGGTAAGCAACGTAATTTTACGATGAACATAATCTTAGTTTTAGAAGTGAAGGTCACACAGGAGTAGGCTATATATTTTAATGAGTTTGCCTGGAAGCTAATCGTATAGGCTACACTGTTAAATGTTATGTGATTTGTATAAATAGCACTTTTTAATAATTTATAAAACATAATAGACTAGGCTAAATGGATGGAGATGTGAATAGCAGTGACATGCGCTGAGGTTCGTGGCTGGTGAGGCACTGACAGTTTCAGTGTCAGATTTAGAAATATATAAACCCAAGTATCTTAAATCACGAAATCTATTATTGAGGTGAAACATTTTCAAAGAAATGTGGCTTTGAACGTGAGTAGTCGATGGAGTTATCCTAACCGTCTTTTGAAACATACCTTTTAGCTCCGGCGTTGGTTTCCCATTATTTATCACTTCACGATTTGATTGATTTGATAGTATTCTGTATTTTAGTATTTAGTATCTTGTAAATGGACATCAGAAAGTTATTCGCTCGGAGCAGGGATAAAGCAGCAAGGAGAAATGAGAGAGGTAAGCTAGGTAACAAGGCAACCCAAACCACTTTTAGGTAACAACCCACAAGTTGAGTTCACCACTGGTCACTAGCCTAACAGTTACATATCTGTCCAGACAAAGAGGAGCAGCAGAGTGTCGGAGGAGGTGAAGGAGAGAGGGATGTTGATGAGCACGAGCAGAGGTGATATGGCTATTAATTTAATATTAATTAGGAATAACTGCAAACAGGTTATACACAAGTAACCTTACATCTGCATATGTAAAAATGTAGATAATGAAAATGCAGACATTAGACTGTAATATGTTCATGTTGTTTCAAGACTCAGTGCAGCAGAGTGCAGAGGAGGAGAGGAGGAGATTGAAGGGACACAGGAAGGGATGACACTGAGAGATGACACTGACAGGTGAGAGTGAGACTCAGCTGACAATGTAGTTAGCTACTGTAAATGTCCCTACTTATAGATGTGATGAATGTTATTTGAACTTTTAATGGTTATCTGAGGTAACTATTGAGCATATGATTTTTTTGTACGTTGCACCAGACAGGAGAGTCAGAGGGCAGAAGAGATTGAGCTGGTTGAGGCAGGGGAAAGGCAGAGAGAGAAGGAAGGACAACAAGAGACAGACAGGCCGGAGAGATCACACCCCAGAGATGAGACTGAGAAAACAGTTGCCACAGTGGCAGAGAACATTAGACTGGGGGCAAGAGAAAAAAGCAGTGTCCACAATCTTGAGGGACATACAAGTGATCTTGGGGGAAAGGAGTCTGGCCCAAACCAAGTTAAGTTGTCAAAATATCCCCAGCACAACTTTGGTGCAAAGAATCGATCATTTAACGCCAACTGGTTTGAAAGCTTTACATGGCTGGAATATTCCAAGGCTAAAGATGCAGCGTTTTGTTTTCCCTGTAGAATATTTGGGAAACATTTGAAGAATGACACCTTTGTAAACACTGGCTTTCAAAATTGGAAAAAAGCTCTGGATGTCTATAGAGAGCATGAGAAATCACCAGCACATAAGGCAAGCATGCAGTCTTGGTGTAGTTATAAAGCCAGTGAGGCTCATGGCAGTGTTGTCGACCATTTGGATTCTGCCAGTGAGCATGAAATAAAAGAGAGACGGGAGTACCTCAGCCGGGTTGTGGCTGTTACCAAGTTTTTGGGAAAACAAAATATCCCATTCCGTGTCCATGATGAGGGCATGTCCAGCGACAACCAGGGGAACTTTCTGGAATGCATGAACCTCTTGAAAGAGTTCGACCCTTTCCTTCAGACATATTCAGCACCATCACACACTACATACTTGTCACCTTCATCACAAAATGAAGTAATTCAGTGCTGTGCCCAGGAGATAACAAAAGCTATCAGTAAAGACATTAAGGAGGCTGGAATGTTTTCAGTGATGGCTGACGAAGCAAGAGATGGCAGCACTGAGCAGCTAGCTGTGTGTGTCCGATATGTTGCTGGGGGGAGTGTGCAAGAACATTTACTAGCTATGGTAGATTTGAAGGGTTTTGACGCGGAGTCCATTACAACTGCCATTGAACAACAGCTAAGGTTGAATGGCATAGACCATGTGAAGGTGGTTGCACAGGCTTATGATGGCGCCTCAGTCATGAGTGGGGCTGTTGGAGGGGTCCAAGCAAAGTTCCGAGAGAACCATCCCATGGCCATTTATGTGCACTGCTATGCACATCAATTGAATTTAGTGCTCTGTTCCACATGTCTGGCCATACCAGAGGCCAGGAAGTTATTTGACCTCCTGCAGAATGTCTATACATTCTTTTCTGGCTCCCTTGTGAACCATGACAAGTTTAAGGAGACTCAGAAACAGCTTGGCTTACAAGCTTCTGAGCTTGTACAGCTGTCCAAGACCCGATGGTCTTGCCAGCTGAGGTCTATCAACGCTATGATAGAGAATTTCCCAGCAGTTCTCACGTGCCTGTCCAATATCAGCAACCCTACGGCTGTGGGTCTGCATGCCAACCTTGCAAGGTTCTCCACAGTTTATCTATTGATGATGTTCAAGACTTTTTTGTCTGTGACAGAAAGTCTACACAAATACCTACAAAGTGAAACTGTGGACCTGGCAAAAGCTGAGGAGTTCAAATGCGCTGTGTGCGCCACTCTACAAGAAATGCGCACTGATGACAAAGCAGCTGAGGTTTATGACCGCGCAAAGGCCTTGTGCGAAACACACCAAATCCCTGAGTCATGTGCTGTACCAAGACAAAGGCAGAAGCAGAGACGCATGGAGGAGTATGTAGTCGAGTCTAGTTGTGGGGCAGCGAGTGACCTAGGGAATGCCGAGAAGTTGAGAACCGCAGTGTATCTACCTTGCCTTGACAGGATGGTTGCTGAGATGGAGCAGCGTTTTTCATCTCTCAACAGCACAGTTCTAAAAGGTGTTCAGGCCTGTAATCCAGGATCTAGCAACTTTCTCTGTGAGGAGGACCTCAGAGGTCTGGCAGATCATTATAATGTGGATCTAAAGCAAGAGGAAGTGCTGGTGGCTAAAAACTATCTGGCCAGAAAGCAGGAAAGCCTTCCAATCACTGACATGCAATGTCTTTTCAGTTTGCTGGATCATGTCATGTTCCCAACATTGACACAGGTCATTCAGATATCTCTGACCATTCCAGTGTCCAGATGCACTTGTGAACGTACATTCAGCGTGCTGAGACGCCTCCACACGTGGTTAAGAAGCACAATGGGGCAAGACAGACTCCACCATCTTGCCATCATGTCTGTTGAGAGAGGAGCACTCTCCAAGTTAAGCCACTGTCAATTGATTGATAGCTTTGCAAAACTGAAACCGAGACGTTACAGTTTACTTTAAAAAAAATGAACATAGACCTCTCCCATCTCTCTGACCATGTACACACCTCATAGGATAGTCACCATCACACCATCATAGGATGGGGGGTTCTCTTTCAGTTTTCAGTTTTCAAGTCCATGTTTGCTGACAGATATTTCATGAAGATTCATTGTGCCTCTTTTGCCTTCATCAGTTAGTGATTTAGAGATACTGTATACAGTTAAGTTCACAAGTAGGCCAATTCAATTCAGTTTGGTTCAGGTAGGCTAGATATTTAATGATGCAGAAAATAACAATCTGATTGTACTATTTATTT
The DNA here is from genome assembly GCF_949606895.1 of Notothenia rossii. Classification (NCBI taxonomy): domain Eukaryota; kingdom Metazoa; phylum Chordata; class Actinopteri; order Perciformes; family Nototheniidae; genus Notothenia; species Notothenia rossii. The sequence continues at coordinate 58,905,333 of NC_136909.1, read as the reverse complement.
ATGACACTTTATTATAATAAATAAGTGCAAAAAAATGTTTGCTCGCGTGCTTGCATTAATTATCTGTGCCCATGCTTTTTTCAAAGAAATAACTGCAAAACATTTTGTTTTTCTGTGCCCCTGTTGTGCCCCTGTATAGTATTGGGTCAGCTGACGCCCCTGCCGGGCCGGCGGAGGCCCTCCGATGGTGGGTCGCGTTTGCCATTCGATCTGTGACATCCATAAAAAAGGGGTGAAAATGAAAAGATTTATCCGAAAATAGTGCCTCATTATGCTGGTAGAGTCCCCTGCCAACTCCCCTTGCATTTCTCCAGACTCAGAAAAAGTCTAAGTTAACTTTTTGGAGAACCATAGAAAATGGGTGAAAATGAAAAAATGTATCCCAAAATAGTGCCTCATAATGCGGGTAGAGTCCTCTGCCAACTCCCCTTGCATTCCTCCAGACTCATAAAAAGTCTAAGTTAACTTTTTGGAGAACCATAGAAAATGGTTGAAAATGAAAAAATGTATCCCATTATAGTGCCTCATAATGCGTGTAGAGTCCCCTGCCAACTCTCCTTGCATTCCTCCAGACTCAGAAAAAGTCTAAGTTAACTTTTTGGACATCCATAGAAAATGGTTGAAAATGAAAAAATGTATCCCAAAATAGTGCCTCATAATGCGGGTAGAGTCCCCTGACAACTCCCCTTGCATTCCTCCAGACTCAGAAAAAGTCTAAGTTAACTTTTTGGACATCCATAGAAAAGGGGTGAAAATGAGAAAAAGTATCCGAAAATAGTGCCTCATAATGCGGGTAGAGTCCCCTGACAACTCCCCTTGCATTCCTCCAGACTCAGAAAAAGTCTAAGTTAACTTTTTGGAGAACAATAAAAAAGGGCTAAAAGTGTTAAAATGTATCCGAAAATAGTGCCTCATAAGGCAGGTAGAGTCCCATCAAACTCCCTTTGCATTCCTCCAGAGGTCATTTAAAAAACTTAAAGTTTGTTAAGAACAATGCCGGGGGGTCTCCGAGGCAACAAATGTATCCGAGCCAAAGTGCACAGAGAGCAGATGAATTCCTCCATGATGTTACACAGCCGTTTTTTTTTCTGAGTCCTCTCAAAAACTGGGTTTCCGATTTCGTGCGGACAGTAGTCTGAAAATGATGAATGAATTTTTTTGACAGAGAAGGGGAGGCTCAGATTCACCTCTCCGTTGTAAGTTACAACGGGGAGCTGGAAAAGTCTCCGGGGCTTCGGCCCGAAGCGCCGAAGGGTTGAGCTTTTTGGAGCCCCTTCTCAGTTGGGACTCTGAAAAAATTCAACATTTTCAAAAAACTTCATTTTTGATTATTTTAAGATATAATTGACGGTTTTCTTTCATTTTTTTTCTTTTCACGGGTGTTGGCCTATGGCAGGCCGCCTATGAGCTCCCAAATTCGGCCTGGAACTTCCAGGATTTGTGGGATAAGCTCCATAAACTGACAAAGTCATCCAAAAATGTCACTTTTATAGCCCAAAGATATATAATACAAATAAATTAAAATTTTAAAAGGTACAATTGTGCTCCTCATTACCCGGAATTTGATTTATATAGCCCCATAAAAGTGTTTTAAAATCATTTTTGTGGGGAAAAAGTGTTAAAACGCCTGATTAAAGCATATGCAGGACCCCAGTGAGGTCCAGACTATGTGCATTGTGTTAAGGAACCATGTGGATGATAGCATTCATCATTTAAATGCAAAGACAACGATTACAAATCATTTTTAGGGGGAAAACGGTGGATCTGTCCGTTTCGTTAACAAACTGATAGGCAAATGGACAAGCCTGATTAAAGCTTGTGCAGGACCCCAGTGAGCTCCAGACTATGTGCATTGTGTTAGGGAACCCTATGAATGGTGTACATGAGTGTATACATGTTTTAAATAGTAGGATACCTCCAGGGCGCATCACCACATTTTACAAGCCAGGGAAGGTGCATGGATCCTGGGTAAACATTGATTAAGTGTTTTTAAATGTGTGGAACAGTGTTTTGTCACTTTCAAAACTCTCCTGTCATTGACCGGAGAAATTGGGTCAACGTTGTATTCAATCTGGCCATTAATATTCCAGTGAGACGAAGTACGTACATTGACCGGAGTGATCCCATGTTAATTTTGTCCAAAAACCGGAGCATTCCCAAGCCCTATTGCTACACACACACATAACGAATCCCTTAACTGAACACACACATACACATACATAGAACACAACATTGAAAACAATAACACAAAGCTGACTCCCTGAACTGGGGTCCTATCTTTGACCCTATATAAACTTCCTCTCCCACTAGGGGTAGAGGGCCCTCTGTATGTGGATGTAAGTGGCAATGCATTGCAGTTACACCCCCCAATATTACAAGCTTAACAAAACAACTTAAATGGAGGAGGGCGGAAGCTCGAGATTCTCTTTCAGTAACGTCTCAACAAAGGAAATCACTGAGGGTGAGTTGTCTTCAGCCCCTTCACAGACACCGTGTATCCTAATATTTTCTCTTCTGGATAGGCCCTCCTGGTCCGTTAGCCTGGCTTCCATGTGTGTCTGTAGCTTCAGCAACTCCGACACCGCGCCCTCCACGCTTTCTAATCTATCTTCTGCTTCTGCAATTCTCTCTTCAGCCTCATCAATTCTATTGTTTGTCTTATTTATATCTTCCCTGACAGAGAATGCATTCGCCGTTTTCTCAATTCTCGAAGGATCACGTCCAGGTTCGCCATGTTTCCTTCCTCACGTTGCCCTTCGGTGTCTCGCTGGCTAAAGCTAGCTCTCTCGCTAGCGCCGCTCTCTTCGACGAGGGGCTTGTTGTTCATGGCCTGCTTACCGGGAACTTTATCGTGGTTTGGTTTCTTCAGCTGTCCTTTAGGTATCTTATGGTCCCCCACTATGATTTGAATAAACTGAAAATACGTAAGAGCCAAGTTACAGGGGCTTTAGATATTAATTGGGGGGGAGCTGTTAAGTTAGTCTGCTACCAGCATGGCCGCTCAACCGGAAGTCTCAATACTACTTTTCAAGTAACAATCTGACAACGAACTACCAACATGCCTATAGAGATGGTCACTCTACAAGTACAGCACTTGCACAAATGACGACGACTGGTTAAAGAGCATGGATGATAGGAGGCTTGTAGGAGCTGTGATGTTAGACTTTAGCGCAGCTTTCGATGTAATCGATCACAGTCTGCTGCTGAACAAACTCAAATGCTATGGCTTTGGTTCTGTTGCTATGTGTTGGATGGAGAGCTACCTGACTAGGAGAAGGCAGTGAGTCTTTTTCAATGGGAGCTTTTCTGTTAGTAAGGTGTTGCAGTGTGGGGTCCCACAGGGGAGTTCGCTTGGGCCTTTGTTGTATTCTATATTCACAAATGACCTTCCTTACGTATTAAAGTCCAGTGTAATAATGTATGCTCATGATTCCACAATGTACAGTACAGCATCAACATGCAGTGAGTTAAACTCTCTACTTAAAATAGAGATTACAGCCATAGCAGACTGGGTCAACAATAACAAACTGGTACTCAACATTGCAAAAACAAAAGCAATGGTGTTCGGATCCAGACATATGTTAAGCAGCAATCCTCAATTAAGCCTGACACTGGCCGGTCAGCCAATGGAACAGGTAAACAAGGCTAAATTGTTTGGCATTGTTCTTGATTCTGGTTTATGGTGGACAAAGCAAATTGACAGTATCGTGGCTAAAATGGGAAGGAGCATAGCTGTGATGAGAAAATGTACAAAGTATGGAAGACCAACCACTGTGAAACAAGTCATTCAGTCTCTGGTTTTGTCACATCTTGAGTACTGTCCGGTCATATGGTCATCAGCAGCAAAAACACACACAGAAATTACAAATAGCTCAAAACAAGGCTGCCAGACTAGCTCTCCACTGTTCGAAGCGCACTCATATTGGAGTTATGCATAGAAACCTATCATGGCTTCCGGTTGAGAAACGTCTGCAATCTCGTGTTATCACTTTTCTAAAAAAATTCAAATTTAGCAAAAAAACACTGTATTTTTATGATCAAATAGTTTACACAAGAGATAGATAAGACTAGACAAGCTACATCAGGCCATCTACGGGCACCTAAACCCAGGACAAATCTTCTGAAATCTTCTGTTACTTATAGAGCTATAAAGGAATGGAACTCATTGCCAAACTACCTCGCTGAAATAGAGTCCAGAGCCTCTATCAAGAAGAGATTGAAGGGCCATCTACTAATGACCATGTACCCTTGTGAGCTGTGAACCCTAATTGAATTTGATCGCATGTTGTTGATGATATTGGTGATGTTTTTAATGTTGTTAATGATGTCAGGACTTATGTCCTAAATGTTGCTGTATTATTGTTATAATATTGTTGTACTGTTTTAAGTATCGGACCCCAGGAAGAGTAGCTTTTGTAGAGAGCAAAAGCTAATGGGGAGCCGTAATAAACATAAACATAAACATGGTTACAGCAGGGGGCGTGCATTGTATCGGAAAAAAGAGTTACTCATACTTGTCGCTCCTTAGTCCTATTAATGCACAGTGTGGTGTTTGTGTAAGTTACTGTAAGAAATATGCAATTAATAGGGAGGCATGTGGCGCAGTGGATAGAGCCTCGGTGTTGGGATAAGGGGAGCACAGGTTCAAAGCCCACTGCAGTCAGCATGTCATTGTGTCCCTGAGACACTTCACCCCAATTTGCTCCTGTGGGGATTGTCCACAGTATTGAGTATGTAAGTCGCTTTGGATAAAAGCGTCTAACAAGTAACATGTAATGTAATGTAATACTTTTCAACTTCATTTTTGGAGAACATGTGTAGGTGGGCCAATAATTCATCTAACATCTTAATCCGGACGTTTTTCCTCCAAAACTGCATATGCACAGTTTTTCAATGTGAAATTTGCTGATTAATGTTTCATGATGGAAAAAAATGACATAAGCCTACTTCTGCATGATCAGCATCATCTGCAAGATTCACTGTTCTCCTTCCTAGACCTGCCTGCAGCAGAACGGTCTCATCTCGAGGAGTCCTATCGATGTTTTCAGGATGCAGGCAGAACTGAAGCTCTAACATCTTTATGGATGATGGTGGTCTAAGAGCTTCAGGTGCCTTTCTTTTATGCCGTGTCCTGTTTCCAGAATATATTCCTGGAAAGGATCTAGAAGGAGATAAAAAAAAATGGGTTGGTGGGCTGCTAGTCTTGGGACACTGAATATCGATAAAAGATAGATTATTCAATTTGTCAATATTACTCACATTGACATGTTCAAAACCCAATATCACAGAATTGGGTTTCACATTTCCTTACCTTAGCATCTCCTGCTGGACTGTTCTCTGATGAACGGGCTGGCTGACCCCAAGTGAACTAGCAGCACTTGACCGTGCTTGAGACTCTACTGGCCTACTAGTTCAAGGAGAACTGCCCGAAATCGGCGGGGTTGCCACCCCACCACCCTGCACATTTCTCCCGATGCAGCCGAGGAGATTTCTGATCGCAGTTTCAATGTCTTCGTTCTAAATAGAAAATAGCATGGATAATTTACAAAGGCTTGAAAAACACAGCAGGAGCACAAGACAATTATAAAACTGGTCATTATTTCAGTACAGTTCAATTGTTTTTATTTTCATAAACGGTTATCAACCGTTAGTGCCTTGTTTAGCTAGCATAAACTCAACAACGCTAGCGTTAGCTGGCTAACTGACGTTATTTTGCCGCTAAACTGCACGATATAAAACGGTGGTCTTCAAAGCAGATTTATTCCTCAATCACAATAATAATATTGAAAGTAATACTGGGCAAGTAATGGGCAAAACTTACCGTTGATTGACGCGACATGTCAGCGCAGTCGTCCGACCTGACTATGGCTGTGTGACTGACCCATAGGCCTGACACGAGAGCCTCGTCGTTCTGATAGCTCCGCCCCTTCGCTCCAACCCCCCTCCCTCCCCCCACATCTACAGCTGATCTACAGGTGAAAAATACTTTTGCGACACATTTATCGCAAGAGGTGTAGCAAAAGTCAAGACCGCAGATTCGTCGATTTATACTGCCACAGAGCAGATTCGTCAAGTTGTAATGACTGATTTGAGAGGTTGTAATAACCAAGTTGCAGTTATAATGGAAAATATATTTAAAAAATATATTTTTTTCTGCAATTGAACATTGCATAACGAAGTTCATTTTTTTTCTAAAAGCTACAACACCTTTTTTTTCCTTCTGTGATTTCAAATTTGGTTCACAGTTACGTGGATATTTTATACAAGTGTAAATTTGGTTCACAGTTACGTGGATATTTTATACAAGTGTAAATGTATGCACATAAGCTCAGATTTTTTTTCTGCAAGTGCTCACATCAGGTTTTACACACTCTCGCATTTTGCACCATATCTACCTTCATATATAGGCTACTCCTCTTTTGGGGCCTCCAGCATTATCAAACTCGCGAAGATGTTTAGCTAAGAATATTCTCTTAAATACTATAAAAACTCATTGTTGGATGCTTTTGATCCGCCTATTATTGGGTTTCATTTATATGGCAGAGAACTCTAATATTGCACTTTTCCTGTTTTAATTAAATTGTCTATAATATGTTGTCGTAGTCAGCCCCAATGTTACGATGAGTATCAATGTAATGCCTTTAAATGTGTTTTTGTTACATTTTGAATCTTGAAAATTCAAAAGCACATTTAGGGTTGCTGGGGGTGGGGCAGAGTATCTTTGACGCTAACCTAATTTATTATAAAGAAAAAGAAAATGGCTTCTTTCAGATGAGACACAGAAGATGTGAAATGTCAGGAGACTGAACAAAGAAAACCCCCAACAACACAGAAAGCAATTCCACACCTGTAGAATTTATATGCCATCTTTGTCGCTCCACAGATGCTGTTGAAATCAGTCAGTGAACGCAGCACACAAGGGGGTACGGGCAAAGAGTGGCAGCAGCATATATATCACATTTCATTCGCAGTCTGCTCCATGTGTTGAGCTAGAGAAAAAAATGGAGAAAGTGGGTTTTTATTACCTTCCCCTGTAGAGTAATCAGGAGCAGCGGCTAAGCAGAAGTGACAGCAGCGGTTTGGGATTAGGGTCAGTAGCTTCACAAAGCTCGCTGCTGAGAGAAGGAAAAGGAGAGGAGGGTGTGCCAGTGGGCAGGGGCCAGCTGGTGGAGGGACGGCCCCGGGGCCTGGGTTCAGAAAGTTTCATCGCCCTACCTATCAGGAATAACACCTCTGCAGCTAAGGCTGATTAACCACCTACTGGTGTGGAGAGAGAGGTGGCGTGGTGTGAGGCTTGTGAGCAGGGCGGCGTTAATAAGGATGTGTCAGAGGCATTTTTATAAAGTGTAGATTATGACAGAACCCTATTTCACTCTGGACTCTGTGTGACCTTGTGCTCATTAATGGGGGGCCGCGATCAAATGTTACTGCTCCTCTGGGGTTTTGGATAATGTCATGCGGCCATAAACGCTAATATTTGGCTTTCAGTGACACTTATGATGGGTTTAAATCCTGCTGCAAATCAGTTTATCCTGGGACAGCATGCAAATGGAAAAAAGAGAACAAATCTGAGATTAGAAACCCCACTATTATTATTGCTATAAAATGGTTCAACCTCCCCCGAATTCCTCCAAAAGTCTTTATTTTTGTCATGTATTTTTTACTAAATCATGTTAGAGCAAATTGAGTTCCAAAATAAGAAGAATAAACCCTCTCCATGCATTGTAATAGACATGATTACAAAAAATGAGGCAGACAAAGAAGGAAACATATATTACACACTCAGAGGGAACATAATAAAAGCCTTAATACTCTCCGTACATTCACCCTGGATAACCCCCTAACAGGTACTTTAAATGAAGTTAGAGCAGTCTGGTTTGTGACACAGGGGAAGCAAATCTTAGTGTGAAAAATAACAGCTGTCATCTATTCAGTTTGGAAAAGACTGTGATTTGTGCATTTTCATCAATAAATCATTAGCATATTAAGAGAACAGAGACCAGAGGCCTGTACTACGAATCCAGTTCAACATACCCTGGATATGTTTGAGTTACCCGGTTTACCTAATCCAAAACAAACGCGCTCTCGCTAAGCGGTCGCTGCATCATCTTGGTAACTCAAGCCAGGGTTTCTCTGTCCGGCTGAGTGCGTGTTCACATGAAAGGGGCGGGGTTAGCAACATTTGACCAATCACAAACATGGAGAAGCGTACTGATAGCGCAGCGTCGTACTTCCTGAATGAAAAGTCAACTTGCCTATACAACCTGATCTCACCAGAATGCGTGACTCCACCACGACTCCTTAACACCGCATTGTGTGGTGGAGTCACGAACTTTGCGACATGTACGTGTCTGCACCACGCAAACGACCTCAATGTAAAGTGAATGAGGCTCCTTTGTCGTGGTGCACACATGCATTTCTGCAGTGAGCTTTTATTCTATAAAACGTTTTTAAAATCTACTTTATAGCTTGTAGTAACTCACGGGAGGCTTCTTTTATTTTATTTGTATTCATAATCATTTTTATTTTTCGTCAGAATGTATTATGGCAACCCTGTCTCCTAAAAATTACGTTCCCACAGAACTAAACTGCATTCTCAATTACGTTTAGCAAGAAACATATTTTCTCCCACGTTACGTTTGTTATGAACATATCTTAAATATGTTTATTTTCTACATATCTTTGCCATTTATTGTCTTGCTTATTATAATGATAATAGTCATTTATAAATATAATTTTAGAGCACACATTTGAAATCAGTAGGCGAGGCTGTCATTTCGCCAGCTGTTACTCTCATGAGCGTGGCAGAAAATAATAGTTTTAACATGCCAAAAAGCTGCTGTGTCGTTTATTGCACCTCAAACATTAAAACAAATCCAGAGTTACGTGTTTCTGTACTTGTCATTGTGTTGAACTAGAGAGAAGAAAACCACAACAAAGCCATACATGTTGAATCAATATCTAACTAGTTGCAATCAGTTGCTCACTAGTGCAAAAAAAGCCAAACTAGTTGAAGGAAAGGCCTTACATGTAAGAAAAATGTGTAACATGTAAGGTCAAAGTCTAACATGTGTATAACAGAACCTGACTAGTGGGAAAATTACCCTCCACTAGTTAACTAGTAAGAAAAAGTTTGGTGTCACTAGTTTACTAGTGACTCCTCTAAGGCTTCACTAGTTAACTAGTGAGATAAAGTGTGTGTAACTAGTTAACTAGTAAGGCAAAAACCATTGCACTAGTGTAGCTAGTGGACACTTTGGACCTCACTAGTTAACTAGTGCACATTTTGAGCCTCACTAGTTAACTAGTAAGGTCAAAGGAGGCGGCAACTAGTTAACTAGTGAACATTCTGCCTTCACTAGTTAACGTGTAAGCTTTAATATGTATCCACTAGTTAACTAGTCGCCGTTCATATGGCTCACTAGTGAACGCGTATGGCATACACGTTCACTAGTGAGCCATATGCAAATGAAGCAGGCGGGACCCAGATTCTGATTGGTCAGTTCAGCTCTGTGAGGGAGAGCCTTAGGGGGCGTTCTCCTGCAATGTTTTTAGCAACGTCTCGAAGACAGTCGGGTATTCAGTGCCTACTGTTAAAATATTGTCCGTGGGAAGTCAGTCAGTGTGTGTTTTGCCTAGAAAAATACATGTTTCTGTTTCTGCTTTGCTCCGCTTTCTGTGTGTGTTTTTGTTGGTGCGAGTGTGCGTATGCTTGTGTGAGAGAACACCGGCACTCGAGACACAAAGGTAGCGGATATGATCGTAGGACATATTATCAGCGGTGCCCACGAAATGAATAAAGCTGAAACACTGGACAGATCTTAAAACCAGGGTAACGATAGATCCGTATGATGATAAACAACCTCTCCATATTTACGGAAGTCACGGCGATCTCTCAAAGCTGTGATCCGAAGAGGGTTACTTCCTCTTTCTATCCATCACTAATGTCCCTCCTTCTGTTATCACAGTTCTATTCTAATCCAGCACCTTTCAAATTGCAGCTTAATAAAATGTTTTAAAGAGGATCTATATTCCTGTCTGCACTCCTAAGGCAACTTTCTAATTTTAACAAAGTATTCAATGTTCTTACCTCATTTGATATACAGTCATATGATCATAATTACAACAATACTTTTGTTTTATATTTTTGTAAATATGGTCATATGACTGTATTTTAAAACACAGTGTATTTAAGCTCTTAAAGAAACAATTTGGGCTGGGTGGCGCTCTATATCTTAGGGCCAATAGGAGACCTCGATGCATTATTTCCCCTCCTCCTCATTAGCATTCTGTGCGACTAGTGCGACTAGTGCACATTTGGGATCCACTAGTGCGACTAGTGAACATTTTAAGCCCGACTAGTTCACTAGTGGAATTTCAATGTATCTCACTAGTTAACTAGTAAAGGGCGAAGGGTTCACTAGTTAACGTGTAGACATTTTGAGCCCCACTAGTTAACTAGTAAGGCCAAAAGACGCGTCAACTAGTTAACTAGTGAACCTTTTGCCTTTACTAGTTAACTAGTGAGTGATTCTGGGTGCGACTAGTTAACTAGTGCAGACAAATGTATGCCACTAGTTAACTAGTTGTGCTTATTTTGTGTAACTAGTTAACATGTCAGAGCTTTTGCAGCGCACTAGTTAACATGTAAGACTTTTAGCGTCACTAGTACGGTCAGAGGGTCACTAGTTCATGAAAAAGCTTACATGTTGATACTTTGGTGCAACTAGTGCTGCTCCTGGCGTCACTAGTAAGGCTTATGTGCTAACTAGTCGGACAAAAGTGCCACTAGTCGCTGAAAAAGACTGACTAGTGTAATGTTTTATTGAACTAGTAAAGCAGAATGCCAAACTAGTTTGACCATATCTCTAACAAGTGGAATCAAAGAGCCAACTAGTGTAGTGTAGCTGAAACATTGGACAGATCTTAAAATCAGATCTTAAAATCAGGGGAACGATAGATCCTATGAAGATAAACAACCTCTGCAGATTTGCCTTAGACTAATATTTACGGAGGTCACGGCGATCTCTCAGCCTCTCAGGAAAGCTGTGATCCGAAGAGGGTTATTCCATATATCCATCACTAATGTCCCTCCCTCTGTTATTATCCCAAAGCTATTCTAATCCAAGCACCTTTCAAATTGCAGCTTAAGAAAATGTTTTAAACAGGATCTATATTCCTGTCTGCAGTCCTAAGGCAACGTAACAAAGTCTTCAATGTTCTTACCTAATTTGATATACAGTCATATGATCATAATTACAAAAATACTTTTGTTTTATACTTGTGTAAATATGGTCATATGACTGTATTTGAAAACATAGTGTATTTAAGCTCTTAAAGAAACTATTTGGGCTGGGTGGCGCTCTATAGCTTAAAGAGCAACTTTCAGGTTTTTTTTTTTTACTACATTTATGCTTAACCTTGCCTGAAAATTACAATTAAAAATGTTAATGCAGGATTTTGCAAGAAATAAGGGCAGGAATTCAGAGGTAAAGGAGCCGTTTTGAGCTCTGCTACTAAAAACTGCTTTTTTTTAACGTCATACATCAAACGCTTCATATTACGTCACATGGGGGAGCAACTTAATCGGACTCCTTTTCTGCCCAATCCGCGGTAGTAGTTTGTAGTTGGTTTGAGCGGTTGTGATTTAGTGAGATGGTATTTTTTCGGCAATTTTACATTGCATTTCACCATTTGGAATCATGGTGAGCTTGTGTTTGTGCAGGTTGCACAAACTCGAGCCTGTCAGGACATCGAGTCCACAGTTTCCCTCACGGGAAAAGAACCGGAGCTAGCGTTCGTTCTTGGGTACGTTGTGCATCCACCTCCCTGCAGCACATACTCTCCACAGCTTTATCAGGAAAGCGTATTACATCTCTCTCCCCCCCTTCGCTGCTCTCTCTCTCTCCCCTCCGGTACACGGCACTGTAAGACGTAGTGTGGAGTTGCATTAGGTAACGCTGTGGTGGCTGTACTGCTCCAGCCGTCTCCTTTGTGTTTGTTTGTTTCCCCCTGTCTGTGTTGTTTGTGTGGGCGTGGTGGCTGTCACTCCTGGCTCCCGGCTCAACCTCCACTCACCTACTGCAATCAGCTGTGCACCCTCCCGTTAGACCGGCCGCTCTCCCCCATGTTACGTCACACGCGGGAGGTCACGTGCGGAGGCTTTTTTATGCGGAAGTGAAAATGACGACGCCAGATGTCACTGTAGTGTATATTTCTGTATATTCTTTTGAAAATCTAGTGTATTCATCATTTTCCTACACATGTATTCACTGGTGTCTCTAACCTGCAAGTTGCTCTTTAAGGCCAATAGGAGACCTCGATGCGTTCTTTCCCCTCCTCCTCATTAGCATTCTGTGCAACTTGTGCAACTAGTGCGACTAGTGCGCATTTGGGATCCACTAGTACTACTAGTGAACATTTTAAGCCTCACTAGTTCACTTGTGGAATTTAAATGTTTTTCACTAGTTAACTAGTAAAGGGCAAAGGGTTCACTAGCAGAACCATTGACACATCTCTTTAACTTGTCTTTTCAATTTGGTAAATTCACAAATAAAATGAAAATAGCAAAAGTTATAGCATTATATAAAACTGGGGATAAACACCATTACACAAACTACATGCCTGTTTCATTGCTCTCTCAGAGTTCCAAAATCCTTAAAAAGCTTTTTACAAAAATACTTCAACGGCACTAATGGAATTAAGGGTGGAAGTAGCAAACTGCATGGACAATAAAAAAAATAGCAGTGGGAATATTTATAGACTTACAAAAAGCATTTGACTCCATAGATCACAATATTTTACTGACAAAACTGGAACGGTATGGCATCAGAGGGGTGGTATTAGACTGGGTGAGAGATTATTTAAGCAACAGACAACAATTTGTGGAAATTGGTGAACATAAATCAGAATACATGAACATAATTTGTGGAGTACCTCAGGGGTTCGTGTTTGGTCCAAAGCTGTTCATAATATACATCAACGACATTTTCAGAGTATGAAATATATTGAAATGTATTTTATTTGCAGATGACACTAATATTTTTTGTTCCGGTGACAATTTGAAAGAGCTAATGGAAGTGATAACAGCAGAAATGATTAAAGTAAAACATTGGTTTGACACAAACAAATTATCATTAAATATAAGCAAAACAAAGATTATCTTATTTGGAAAACATAAAACAAATCCACAGGTGCAATTAATACTAGATAACATAAACATAGAAAGAGTATGTGAAATGAAGTTCCTTGGTGTGGTTTTAGACCACAACATCAGCTGGAAACCTCATATCACTCATGTAAAAGCAAAACTGGCTAAGGCTATTGCAATATTGGGGAAAGCCAGACACATTCTGGACTACAACTCATTGTATGCTCTATATAACACACTAATACTGCCATATCTGATTTACTGTGTGGAGATTTGGGGAAACACGTACAAAACCAACCTACGGCCGTTATGCACATTACAGAAAAGGGCTATAAGAGTTATCGATAATGTTGGATATCTTGAACACACTAATTATTATTTTTGAAGTCACACATATTAAAGCTCACTGATCTGGTTAAATTTTAAACGGCACAAATCATGTACAGAGCAAGACATAATCTACTTCCTAGGAAATTAAAAACATTGTTCATAGACAGAGAGGGTGGGTATAATTTGAAAGGAAATCTACATTTTAAACAACTCAAGGTCAGCACAACTCTGAGAAGTATGAGTATAAAATCTGTGGGGTGATTTTATGGAATGGTTTGGAGCAGGAGTCAAAACAAAGCACAAGCATCATTCAGTTTAAAAGAAACACTTTTTTGGAAAACTATGAGAATGAAGAGAGGTGATTGAAGATGAGAAATGATTGTATATGTATGTATAAATGTAGGTAGGAATAACTTGCATAATGATTTAAAGGACAATCATTGATCAAGTAAGGGGTGGGAATTAATAAGCATTTGCTTCCTCCTACTCCCTTTCGGACACATATGATTTTTTATTATTATTATTAATATGAAGACTTTTTTTTGTTAAATATAGCAATACGGTATTCTGTTTTTCACATTTGTTATTTTTTATTTCTTGTTTTTTTAATCTGTTCGAAATAAAGATTGAAATGAAATGAACTAGTGAGTGATTCTGGGTGCTACTAGTTAACTAGTGCAGACAGATGTATGCCACTTGTTAAAGGTCCCATGTCATGCTTTTCTGGTTATTACCCATCCCCTTGTGTGTTATGAAGGTTTTTATAAATGTAAACGGTCTGCAGAGTCACAAACCCTCAAAGTACACCCTGTAGGGAGTAAAACTCCAACACAGAAAATACCTATCTATGCTGCCCCAGAACGCCCCGTTGGAGATTTTCTTTTTCCATTGTTTACTTATTGGGTATAGTATGAGTTATATAATTAATCATTTCATATCTAACTTTGTATGGAGCTTTTGAAAGACCCTCGGGTATCTCAAGGACATCCTCACAATGTTGTGCAGGTAATTCTATTTTGAAAACTGGGGAGTCTAACACAGTGAGCTGAACGCCTAGTGATTAAAAAGGTGTTATTGAAATTCAATTTGCAGAGTAATGGTCCCAATGGTCCAAATTTGCAAATTAAAAGAAATCTGATTGACACAGAATAGGCCATAAAAGTGTGTAATGTTATTTTTAGCTGCAGCTGAGAGTCTGCAGGCACTTGTACTTGAGCAGTTTCATAATTGACATTTTCACAGTTTTATATTTTAATCTATACAATGAGTCATCTTGGTAGCTTGTTTTAATGGGAAGTACAAAATGTCAGTTTTCTCTAATATTGCCACCTGCTGTCACTTTTTCCATGCAGCTAATTTAATGCAAGCAATTAGCTCATGTACTGTCAATAAATAAATACATAAATATGTTTTTAATTGGATACGTTGAATGTTAAAAGGGATGTTAAGCATATGAGAGGAGAAAACGAAAAAATGATTCACAAAATTCTAATTGTAAAAATAAGTAATAAAAAAGTATTTCCTATTGAAAATGTGTGGGGATTCGTAAAGCATTGATGCCGATAGGAATGATTTTCAAGACACTTAATAATTCATTAAATGTAATGTAGTGGTTGAATTATAATGTGTCTCCACAGACAGCATTTCAGACGCGTTCATGTGTCTATTTTAATCAATCCACTTTTCTGCGCTAACCACACAAGCTCATATTAACCTTTTTTAGAGTATTTTATTTTGTTTTCAGTGTTTGTTCGTGGGCCTATGCATGCTGCCAAAAGCCACAGTTTCTTGTGTCACTTTTTCATTGGCAGCAATAAACCCTTGAAACATATGTAAAATAGAGGATATTTCATAGATGATGTAGTCGAAGAATATATTGTTAAATATGCAAATGTATGCAATAAAAACACAGGAACCAGACCAATTATACATGCATATCTATGTGATCAGTATGCATATATACCTTTGCATTAGAAATGTATATTTTCTGTAAAACTTTTCAGCAGCATCAGTTAATAAGTTGATCTATTTTTTAGGCTCATCAGATCATTATGTTGCTTGTCAGATTCACAATCCCATCACTCATGCTGAACCTCTTTTTAATAAACTTAATTTTGCTTCCTGAGACTGCAGCTCCCTTGAGAGAATAACACAGAACATTAAACATCAGTTGAATGAGAAACAAGCACACATGTAATCCTCTTAAAAATAATAAGCATAAATAATTCTGATTACAGCTCATGCTCCCTCGGTGCATCAACATGTGGGTAAATGTGTTTTCTACCATGCATTGTTGCTCAGTGCAGCTCCTTTGACTGCAGTGGATTTGAAGGTAAAATGTGATTCCACAGCGCCATCTTCTGTTCAGTCAGAGCAGCACAGCTTGATAGCTGTGAGAGGAGAGCATGTTCTGGAATTACAGGGTTAAATGGTTTAATGATTTAAATGTGTGATTCAACAGAATTAGGTGGCTATGTAAAAAACACATTTTCCTCTAATATTACAAGCAGCCAAACAATGGATATGATATGCAAAGCTCTAGGCACAAACAAAACGACTGGGTGATATGGCGAGAGAAAGTGGGGAAATAAATAAATGGTAATTTATGGCAAATATTTGTGATGACTAATGATCTTCCCCATTTGTTATTCTATGTCTTTTGTTTCTTTAATTATATGTATATATTATTATTTATATTTAGGCCTAGGTAAGTATAATATTTAATATATTTAATAAGTATTTATTAATTTAATTTTGTTTAATAAATGTGACATTGTAACATGTTAAAGTCATACATTTAAAGTATTTAAACCCCATTCATTCAGTAAAAATAAAATTATACAAAGAAACGAAATATATATAATTTTAATATCCAACATCTTTTAGCTCAAGTTAAATAGTATTTGCATCAAAACAAAGATAACTAAATAAAAGTAATGAAGATGCAGGGTGTCCCATTTTAAAATTAAATCTTATAACTGGATAGATCATAATTAGTGATTAATGTGTTCATTTCTTTAATGTTGCAGCTGGTAAAGGTTAGGGTATTTTTGAATGAATGTATATTCTGCCAGGACCTTAATATATTATAAAATATATCATACCTATTCTTCTGTAGACTTTGTACTAAAACCGCAAAATATAATTAGATCGCAAATTGTAGCCGATGAGATGTATTTACTAGCATCAAGTAGATATTTTATACTATACTAAGTACAAGAACCTAAAAGTGTGCTACTTGTATTTGTTACCTGGGTTGGGACGGCTACTTTGAACATGTATCCCATTAACTTCCAAAGAAATGCAATCAGTAATCTGAGTATTCAAATATAAAAGTAATGTAACCTGATTACTTTCCATTACTTTTGAAATACCTCAATATTGAATGCAATGAAAATAAATAAATAAAAGAGACAATAAATGTCAATCAAGATGTATTGTTACTGAAGTTTATTGTGTAAGGAACACATGAGGATATACAGATTAAAAAAGCAGACATTAAATCTGAGCTGAAAAAAATGCTCAGTTTTAGTTTAATACACACACTTGAGCTCACACACACAATTTTAGGAACAGATAAAAAAAAATAGAACAAATGAACCACAGAAAGTGAAAACCATAAACCATTGTACGAGTTGTGTTGTAAAGTGTAAAGATGTGCTTCATTATACAGTATATTGTTATTTATTTTAAAATGTATTGTAACAATGTAATCCTGCTAGTAACCCCCATTTTTTAAGAAACATAACAGTAATCTAATTAAATATTTGTGTATAACTGTAAGCAAAAACAGTTACCTTTTCTTGTATACTTCTGTGACCATTACTAAGTTATCCATAACTCCACAAGCCTGGTTTATATTAGAACATGTAATATGCTTTAATGTTCACAAACACATTATTCTTCTCAAGCTGTCTGAATATTTGAAAATCCATTCGTCTGAAAAGCTTTGTTTTAGCGCCTGTCTCTTAAAGCCCCAATCTCAAAGAAGCTCTGCTCTGATTGGTGTTCGAGAAACATAAGGTGCAACTTTGAGAAACTAGTACTGCAAGTACTGAAAGTCTCATAATGCATTTCAATAATCCCAATACATTTAGACATTCATCTTCATAGCAACATTGTAGTCACCTCAGCCTTCTGCTGCTGTTCCTCTGATTGGACCACAATTGATATTGCACACGGACCGCGAGGAAACATGATTGCACACTTCACATGTCTGTGCAGCTTTTCTGATGAGACCCATGCTGCAATCGTTCTCACTCATGCTGAGTCTGCAACTCCAAGATCTGTTTTGATGCTGGGATAACTCTCTGTCTCGTGCTGCTTCAAACCACATAAGGACTCGCAGTCCTGCAGGGGGGAGTAAGACGCTGCCGCAATATGGCTGTCTGATCAGTTTGTACACTGATCAAACTGATATTCCTGAGTGCCATGATTCAGATACACTGTGGCATGTTGCCACTCCAGAAACCAGAGTGGTGTAGTGATGTCATATTTTTAGAAGGCAACCCGGAAGTTAGCATCGCAAAGGCTCCCATAACAAAAAGCAATGCGATTTTTCAATTGTATTTCAGTATATTGAGGAACATAAGATCTGTGGCAAGCATTTATGAAACTTAAAATGTTTCGTTAAACATGAAACAATACACTACTTTTCTATTCTGATGTGATTTTCTAAAGCCTCTGCTTTTGAAACAGTAGATGAATGACAAATTCCTCACCACAAGTTCCTTTATTGTGGAAGATAATCAACATACAGTATGGGGGTCTAAAAAAACATAAAGTTGTAGCCTCGAAGCAGGCTATAACTTCATTTCCTGTCCTCGTAGATTGTTTTATTGACCAATTTATGCATTTTGTGAATGATTTATGAATGATATGTGTGTATATTGTGTTTTTGTTTTGTTTTCCATGCCTAGGAGGATCATAACTAAAATCGTAATCTTATTTCTTACCTGATTTTCTGCCTCTCTCTGTCCCTTTCTGCCTCAATGAGTTTAGTTTGGCTGCTGCAAGCTTACCTAGCCTGCAAGCTTTAGGAAACATCATCTCAAGATTAGTTAACTAAATAAAGCTCAGCGCATGTTCTTTCAGGAAGACTGGGTATATTACATTTCACCTCAATCTCCAGCAGCCAATCATCGTGCTGCAGCCAAACTTTAAAAATGGTTCTCCTCTCTCCTGCAGTCACTCTTAAGGTCCTTACACACCAAGCCGATTTTCGGCGTCGGTAGATGTCCGGCCGTCGATGAGCGTCCTGTCGCCCTACTCAGATTGGTGTGTCCCGCCCCGTCGTATCTTTTCGGCCGTGCCGACACCTTCCGCCAAATCGTGAGGCTAAAGGCCGTCGGCCGAAGAAATCACTCTGATTGGCTGTTCAGCTTAGCGAATCAGTGCATGAGAAGCGAAACGGAAGTGAGGGCCCCAAACAAACTATTAAGAAGGCAAATTTGAGATTTAATTTAACTCCAGCTCTCGACACAGGTTTGGGAAAGCCCCATGAGCTTCTCGTTGTAGAGTGAAAATGGAATGCACAGGCCTTTTGTGGTTTGTTTATATCACGCAGTCTGTTCTTCTTCTCTTGATAATCACGCAGTCTGTCTTCCGGTTGTTGCCTCTTTTGAATGACGAATACACACTACCGCCACCTGTTGGTAAGGACAGTTATTGCCTCTCAAGCATGCGCAGTTCGTACGTGCTACTTGGCCGTCGGCTGAAGTCTTTGCGGTGTGTTCCAGTGTGACTGTTGGCCAAGACGCAGGAGACAGTCGGGACTTGTTCTTTGGTGAGTAGTGTGATCGGTGCTCTCTATAAAGGTATACCCCTGGAACAACCTAAACTATAGTTATAAATATGTTTGTTCTTCACTGTCGGGTCACTCATTACTGGATCAGTGAGCTGCATGAGATGGATACTGACAGACTGTCAAGGGAAGGAGAGAGGGAGAGAGGAAAAGAGAGCGCTTCCGTTCATTTCTCCCGTGTTATTATCGAAAGTTAATGTAAACTTGAATAATGTACTTCATTTGAATGTAATAATGATGTTGGTTGTTGTTTGTGGAAGCGCATCATGTATTGAAAAATTAATCTGAACTTTTCGATCCGTTACGTACGGAGCCCTGGAGGGTTCATAGAGAGAAAAATAAATAAAACGTGGCCACGTTTTACTTTCTCGTTCGCACGAGATAGCTTCTCGTGCAAACGCTTTAGTAACTTGTGCGCACGAGTTAATAAAGCGTGCGCACAAGTTAATAAAGCGTGCGCACAAGTTAATAAAGCATAGCCTCGTTTTGTGTGTGTGTGTGTGTGTGTGTGTGTGTGTGTGTGTGTGTGTGTGTGTGTGTGTGTGTGTGTGTGTGTGTGTGTGTGTGTGTGTGTGTGTGTGTGTGTGTGTGTGTGTGTGTGTGTGTGTGTGTGTGTGTGTGTGTGTGTGTGTGTGTGTGTGTGTGTGGGCATTTGTTTATGATAGTATTGTTCGTTCCGGTGCACTCCGGCAGGACTATAGCACATCGAAATTAAGATTAAACAAATGTCTTTCACTTGGGAATACACTATAGGCCAGGGCCGTGGGAAGTAGGGGTGCTGAGGGTGCTGCAGCACCCCCTGGTGGAGGACAGAGGATCTGCACTTCCACAAGATGTACCGGCGGGTTTTGTTGTTAGCTTCTGCTGCGCTAACGGATATAAGAAGCTGTTTCTACAATAATGTGGAGAGAGAGTTCTGTCCTGTCAGACTGAGAGGCTCAGTGAGGTAAAGGACTCTGAGGGTTTAGATTGTTCACTTTATTCTAAGTTATCTCAGTGGGTCTCAAACGTTTTGATCACAATTTATGTAGGCAAATACTTCAAAGGGACACCTTTATAATTATTAGGATAAATAAAAACAGGTTTGAAATCATTCCAATGTATACTATAGGACAGTAAACCAAAAATATTGTTTAAAACTGGAGAGATTTAAAAATATGCATAAATAAATGTTAACTGGTAAAATAAGATATAAATGAACCACAAAAATAAAACAAGTTAGCCTACATTTATTTGTTATTGGCTATGGTAGGTTATTGGTTATGTTCACATACAAACCGATCTTTTTCACATGGGTGTTTAGAGTTCTATCCCCTAGATCAGTCTCTAGTAATTGGGAGCTCAAAGTGCACCAGATTGAAGTATTTTACTTTAAAATGTTAAAAAAATCTTCCCGGGGGGACCCCCCGGACCCCCTTAGAGGATCTGAAGTCCACCTCCCAATTCAACATGTTCATGCAATACTAAATACATTTGAAGCCTTTTTATATGCTGTCCACCATATCAATACGTTTCTCTTTTTGTAGTGTATTAGTCCTTTGTAGAGGTTTTTCATTGCCAGCTAAAATCTTGCCTAGGGCAGCAAATTGGTCAAAACCGGCCCTGGTGTCATCCCCACAGCACCAGGGGCGCAGCTGCCCTGTGTCAGGGGGGTATGCAGCAACAATTTTGGCGCTCCCCCCCCCAAAATTTTTTTTTAATATATATATTATATATATATATATATAGTAATAATAAATAAATAAGTCTGCTGGACATGGCCTTTAAATAATAAGGGTTTATTTTAAAGCATATCAGCCACTGTAGGTCTACCATCATTAAATAATAAACAAATTTACACATTTACAATCATTATAATCAATGCAACATAAAACATTAAAACATTAAAATGCAAAAGTAAGCTTACAAAGATCCATTAGAACACACTCTGTTAACAACAACCACAGATGTAAATCACTTTATAGCTAACTCTGGTACCTGAACTGTCTTGTACACGGCCCCTGACAAATAAGCTAATAAATAAAAAAAATTAAAAAATGATGTAGCTTATGTAACAATGTTGCTACCTGAGATTGTAGTAGAGCACTCTTTAGTTGCTACTAAATCGTAACATGGCGTGCCTTTGCACTTGCCCATTTATCTAGTATTGCATCGAATGAAACAGTTCGTGCCACACTGTTTTCAATTGAAATGACTGCTAATTGGGTTAAGCGATCATTGCTCATGTTGGAACGAAGGTATGTTTTAATCAGCTTTAGCTTGCTGAATGATCTCTCGGCAGAGGCAACTGTCATAGGCATTGTCAGGAAAACTCTCAGGGCTACTGTCAGATTTGGGAAAACCAAATCAAGGTTCTCCTTTAGGAGGACATTTAGTTTATCCAGAGCCTTTTCATGCCCCCTAAGTAGACGGCTTGCTGGGTAAATTTCCTGAATGATATCCCTTGAAACATCATCGGTAGCCAGTGCATATCTTGTCACTGATTCCTCCAACTCAGCTTTTGTCATGCGTTCCATTTTGTAAATGAACTTAAACTTTTCGGACACAAGCTGAAGATTGCAAAATCTGTCAGACAACTCCTGAATTACAGTGTCAACAATAACATTAAAAACCATGCACCTAAAATGGGTCTCAGGTTCCTGTTCAAAATGGCCAGTGCTTGAATCATCTCCATGAAATCTCTTTTGCTTTCTGCAACGTCTTTCCTTAAAGTCAGGGGAAGCATCCATCTCAATGGCTAGTCTGCGTGCAATGTCAAGGGATTTCTGAAACCCCTCCTCTCTATACTTACAGAAGAATTCTTTCAGAGAATCGATCATCCTTATGGCAGTGTCCATCGAAATGTTCACTGCTTGCATTGCCTTGCTAACAAACGTGATCTCTGACAATAGATCATACCAAATCAAGAGGCACATCAGAAACTCCATGGTAACAATCTCGCCAGAGAGCGACTTTGCCTCTGAGACTGTTTTGCCGTCTTTTTCCACTTCCTCAAGCTTTTCCAAAGCGTCAAGAATCCCCCCTAACTGGAAACGCACAGCATTGACAGAGTCTATTTTCGCCTCCCACCTGGTTTCACTGAGAGGCTTTAGAGTAATGTCCACAAACTCTTTGAGGATATCCCACCTCTTCACCGAAGCTGAAAAAATGGTGTACAGTCTCTGGATAGTGCCAAAAAAGATAAGACACACTCTGTTTGATGATGCAGCATCACATAGGAGAAGGTTGAGACTGTGGCTACAGCAGGGGATAAATAGTGCCTCTGGACACTTCTGCTGCACCAAGGCTTGAACACCTTTGTGTATACCTCTCATATTCGAGCCATTGTCATAACTCTGTCCCCTACAATTCTTCAACTCCAACCCCAGGCTATCCAGCACCCCAGTCAGTGTTTCTGTGAGACCTTTACCAGTTGTGTCCTTCAAAACTATGAAGCCAACAAAAGACTCATTGATGGTGGCTTTCTTTTTGTCGTCCGTATGAACATACCGGATTATGACTGAGGCCTGTTCCTGCTTTGAAATGTCAGGAGTGCAATCCAACTCCACAGCAAAGTACTTGGAGGCTTTGACCTGGGCACAAATTTTACCAAGTACACAGTCTGCAATTGAATCTAAAAATTCATTCTGAGTGCACCAGGAAAGATATCCTGTGGTTTTTTTAGCCGCTACCTTTCTAAGATGCTCTGCTAGTGTGACATCATATCGTGCTATGACCTCAAGGACACCCAGAAAATTTCCATTTTTAGGATCTCCTAATGTAGCATTCTTCCCCCTCAGTGGCAAGTTCCTTTCTGCGAGAAAGAGTATGCAATCGATCACTCTCGTTAACACGCTTCTCCAGTGTGCCTTTTCAGCTTCTATGGCTTTTTGCAAGGTACTGTCAATTGTCTTACCAAGGCGTAAGCGAGATGTTAATTCTTTCCACAAAAGATACGCGTTGATGTGTAAACCACTGGTTTCATGGTGCTGCAGCATTTTTGAAAGACTCTGCCAGTTATTATATCCCACCACAAAGCGTGTGTCAACAACGCTAGCTCCACCGAAAAGTTTACACGCAAAACAATACACCTTATTCGTACTTTTAGAATACAGTAACCAATCTCGTGCAACTTTCTCTCCATTTGACATTGTGCGAAAACAATACGCTTTCGAAAAACACCTTCTAGACTTCTCTGATCTTGGATATGGCCCATCAGGACATTTGTGTGGGCCATTTTAAACAACACACTGCCTAAATGAGTCCCCAATCTGATGTGGTGGTGGCCAGTCTGATGGATCTTCTGAGTAAGGCCTTGACTCAGCCCTCTCCTCTTCACCTCTCTGTTCCACAACCTCATCTTCACCTCTCTGTTCGACATTCTCTTCCACCTCATCTTCACCTCTCTGTTCCACATTCTCTTCCACCTCATCTTCACCTCTCGGTTCGACATTCTCTTCCACCTCATCTTCACCTCTCTGTTCCACATTCTCTTCCACCTCATCTTCACCTCTCGGTTCGACATTCTCTTCCACCTCATCGTCACCTCTCGGTTCGACAATCTCCTCAAATTCCACCTCTGTGGTGAGTGGCTCTCCATCTCTGTCTGCACTATTATCCCCAAAAAGGACACAGTGAATAGGTTGGTCAACAGAACTTCAAACCATACTGGACATTGAGTTTTGTGTGGTCAAACTAATAGAACTCCTACTACCTGACATCATCACTGGTCTCATCTCTACTTGATGCCATCGCCGACCTCATGTCTGTCTCATTCACTCCTTGCCTGTGTTCTTTTCCACTAAGATATATTGTCAAACAAACATTATGAAATAGATTTTCCATATTAGTTTTTCCTTATTAATAATATTAAAATAATATTAAGAAATGAATCTGTTGGTATCAAGACCCCTACACTTACACCTAATGTTAGACCTACCTGTTGCCTTCCCCTGTCTTTCCTGAGCCACCATCCTCACACCTGAATAAAATGAATTCACTGTTAAAGCAGCTGTCTAAATTAAATTATTATATCAGCCCAGTGATAAGGCAACTTAATAATAAAAAAAACAACACTATTATGCCGTGTAAGGTTGTGCTGCTGTTGAAAGTACATTCACATTTTGGATTTTAAAAGAACAAATAAAAAACACTATTATGCCGTGTAAGGTTGTGCTGCTGTTGAAAGTACATTCACATTTTGAATTTTAAAAGAACAAATACGGAGAGCTACTTAGCACAGACCTGTAAAGAGATGTGACCCTGTAATAACAGCTTCTGTGTCACCAAACAGATGTATAGCCTGTATGTCTGACAGCACAGCTAACATAGACAGCTAATGGCAGCACAACATATTTAAATGATTCCATGGTTAGCTATGTTTTCCAGCTTCTTGACATTTATTGTGCATGCTACCTTATATTTACCAGTTGTTATTTTACCTTAATACAATTTGGACGTGACATGCATGGGGTTTAACCAAAATCTAAATGTAGCTATCAGAAACATCGGTTTGCATTAAAGCTAGCCGTAAACCACACTTCAGCTGCTAGTGTTAGCAAACACTAGCCAATCTGAGAACAGTCTGTTAACATGAACTGACATTTGCAAGCCTCTTATTTGGTAGCAAATGTGTGCATGATTCCATGATAAACCAGAGTTATTGCATTAGTTATGTTTTCCAGATTCTTGTCATTTATTGTACATGCTACCTCATACTTTCCATGTCAGCGCTGGCGCAGCAACATTGGTTTGCATATTCTAAGCTAGCCATAAACCCACCCACCTTTGGCTGCTACATGCCCAGTGTTAGCATACGCTAGCCAGTCAATATTTCCAAGCACAGACAGACGTCACACTTTAAATCATCCTATTCCTACCTGTTGCCTTTCAACATCCACTTATTTAGCTGTTGTCGCATCCCTTGACACGCCGTCTCCTTTCCCTCTTTCTTTTTCTATTTTCTGCCCCCGACCGCTTTTTTGGTTTATCCATGATTTCTTTTTGACGTTAACTCACAACGAGCGCCTGCTCCTCAGTGTTCACGGCGTCCCTGCTCGTGCTCCCTCCTCTATGTCAAAATTCTATGATGGAATCTTATGAGATAGGGCGCCCTTCTCTAGCATATTACTCCTCTAAAATGTTTTAAAACCTTAAGGAAATGCAGAAACTATTTAGAAACATAAAGAAAATACCATTTTATTTTTATTTAATTTAAAAAAAATTTTTTACCATCGCTTGTTGGGCGCCCCCACTGGTGTGGCGCCCCTATGCGTCGCATATAGTGCATACCCACTTTTTGCGCCACTGCACAGCACCCCCCATTTGAAACATGTTCCCACGGCTATGCTATAGGCTAACTATGGAGAACCAGATTTGTGTAAATTACTGTTCGTGGTAATTTGAAAACAAATGCCGGTGGTGTCGGACACACACAAACACACCGAACACGCACACACAGAGCGGAGCTGAGCACAAACACACACCATGCGCCCCAGTGACAGGACATCTCCTTAATAAAACGAGGGGAATACTCTGGTAGTTCGATGTGTGTAGAGGTGTGTGTGGTTAAACGTAGCAGCCTCGATCTCTATTCAGCGGATCTAGGGAAACACAGTGAAGTAAACAGTAAAAGGCACAGCTCTTTGCAGCTGGTGCTGCTCTTCTCATATTCTGCTGAGTTACACGTTACTGCCTCCAGTGCCCTGTACGACAAAGCCAGTTCAACAGACCCTGGATATGTTTGATTTACCCGGTTTAACTAACCCTAACAAACGCGATGTTGCCAAGCGGTCCTACGAAGCTGGTTATCAACTCAGTAAATCAACCAGGGTTTCTCTGTCCGGCTGAGAGCGCGTTCACCTGAAAGGGACGGGGTCAGCAACATTTGACCAATCACAAACATCAGTGGCGCAAAAAGTGGGTATGCACTATATGCGACGCATAGGGGCGCCACACCAGTGGGGGCGCCCAACAAGCGATGGTAAAAAAATTTTTTTAAATTAAATAAAAATAAAATGGTATTTTCTTTATGTTTCTAAATAGTTTCTGCATTTCCTTAAGGTTTTAAAACATTTTAGAGGAGTAATATGCTAGAGAAGGGCGCCCTATCTCATAAGATTCCATCATAGAATTTTGACATAGAGGAGGGAGCACGAGCAGGGACGCCGTGAACACTGAGGAGCAGGCGCTCGTTGTGAGTTAACGTCAAAAAGAAATCATGGATAAACCAAAAAAGCGGTCGGGGGCAGAAAATAGAAAAAGAAAGAGGGAAAGGAGACGGCGTGTCAAGGGATGCGACAACAGCTAAATAAGTGGATGTTGAAAGGCAACAGGTAGGAATAGGATGATTTAAAGTGTGACGTCTGTCTGTGCTTGGAAATATTGACTGGCTAGCGTATGCTAACACTGGGCATGTAGCAGCCAAAGGTGGGTGGGTTTATGGCTAGCTTAGAATATGCAAACCAATGTTGCTGCGCCAGCGCTGACATGGAAAGTATGAGGTAGCATGTACAATAAATGACAAGAATCTGGAAAACATAACTAATGCAATAACTCTGGTTTATCATGGAATCATGCACACATTTGCTACCAAATAAGAGGCTTGCAAATGTCAGTTCATGTTAACAGACTGTTCTCAGATTGGCTAGTGTTTGCTAACACTAGCAGCTGAAGTGTGGTTTACGGCTAGCTTTAATGCAAACCGATGTTTCTGATAGCTACATTTAGATTTTGGTTAAACCCCATGCATGTCACGTCCAAATTGTATTAAGGTAAAATAACAACTGGTAAATATAAGGTAGCATGCACAATAAATGTCAAGAAGCTGGAAAACATAGCTAACCATGGAATCATTTAAATATGTTGTGCTGCCATTAGCTGTCTATGTTAGCTGTGCTGTCAGACATACAGGCTATACATCTGTTTGGTGACACAGAAGCTGTTATTACAGGGTCACATCTCTTTACAGGTCTGTGCTAAGTAGCTCTCCGTATTTGTTCTTTTAAAATTCAAAATGTGAATGTACTTTCAACAGCAGCACAACCTTACACGGCATAATAGTGTTTTTTATTTGTTCTTTTAAAATCCAAAATGTGAATGTACTTTCAACAGCAGCACAACCTTACACGGCATAATAGTGTTGTTTTTTTTATTATTAAGTTGCCTTATCACTGGGCTGATATAATAATTTAATTTAGACAGCTGCTTTAACAGTGAATTCATTTTATTCAGGTGTGAGGATGGTGGCTCAGGAAAGACAGGGGAAGGCAACAGGTAGGTCTAACATTAGGTGTAAGTGTAGGGGTCTTGATACCAACAGATTCATTTCTTAATATTATTTTAATATTATTAATAAGGAAAAACTAATATGGAAAATCTATTTCATAATGTTTGTTTGACAATATATCTTAGTGGAAAAGAACACAGGCAAGGAGTGAATGAGACAGACATGAGGTCGGCGATGGCATCAAGTAGAGATGAGACCAGTGATGATGTCAGGTAGTAGGAGTTCTATTAGTTTGACCACACAAAACTCAATGTCCAGTATGGTTTGAAGTTCTGTTGACCAACCTATTCACTGTGTCCTTTTTGGGGATAATAGTGCAGACAGAGATGGAGAGCCACTCACCACAGAGGTGGAATTTGAGGAGATTGTCGAACCGAGAGGTGACGATGAGGTGGAAGAGAATGTCGAACCGAGAGGTGAAGATGAGGTGGAAGAGAATGTGGAACAGAGAGGTGAAGATGAGGTGGAAGAGAATGTCGAACCGAGAGGTGAAGATGAGGTGGAAGAGAATGTGGAACAGAGAGGTGAAGATGAGGTGGAAGAGAATGTCGAACAGAGAGGTGAAGATGAGGTTGTGGAACAGAGAGGTGAAGAGGAGAGGGCTGAGTCAAGGCCTTACTCAGAAGATCCATCAGACTGGCCACCACCACATCAGATTGGGGACTCATTTAGGCAGTGTGTTGTTTAAAATGGCCCACACAAATGTCCTGATGGGCCATATCCAAGATCAGAGAAGTCTAGAAGGTGTTTTTCGAAAGCGTATTGTTTTCGCACAATGTCAAATGGAGAGAAAGTTGCACGAGATTGGTTACTGTATTCTAAAAGTACGAATAAGGTGTATTGTTTTGCGTGTAAACTTTTCGGTGGAGCTAGCGTTGTTGACACACGCTTTGTGGTGGGATATAATAACTGGCAGAGTCTTTCAAAAATGCTGCAGCACCATGAAACCAGTGGTTTACACATCAACGCGTATCTTTTGTGGAAAGAATTAACATCTCGCTTACGCCTTGGTAAGACAATTGACAGTACCTTGCAAAAAGCCATAGAAGCTGAAAAGGCACACTGGAGAAGCGTGTTAACGAGAGTGATCGATTGCATACTCTTTCTCGCAGAAAGGAACTTGCCACTGAGGGGGAAGAATGCTACATTAGGAGATCCTAAAAATGGAAATTTTCTGGGTGTCCTTGAGGTCATAGCACGATATGATGTCACACTAGCAGAGCATCTTAGAAAGGTAGCGGCTAAAAAAACCACAGGATATCTTTCCTGGTGCACTCAGAATGAATTTTTAGATTCAATTGCAGACTGTGTACTTGGTAAAATTTGTGCCCAGGTCAAAGCCTCCAAGTACTTTGCTGTGGAGTTGGATTGCACTCCTGACATTTCAAAGCAGGAACAGGCCTCAGTCATAATCCGGTATGTTCATACGGACGACAAAAAGAAAGCCACCATCAATGAGTCTTTTGTTGGCTTCATAGTTTTGAAGGACACAACTGGTAAAGGTCTCACAGAAACACTGACTGGGGTGCTGGATAGCCTGGGGTTGGAGTTGAAGAATTGTAGGGGACAGAGTTATGACAATGGCTCGAATATGAGAGGTATACACAAAGGTGTTCAAGCCTTGGTGCAGCAGAAGTGTCCAGAGGCACTATTTATCCCCTGCTGTAGCCACAGTCTCAACCTTCTCCTATGTGATGCTGCATCATCAAACAGAGTGTGTCTTATCTTTTTTGGCACTATCCAGAGACTGTACACCATTTTTTCAGCTTCGGTGAAGAGGTGGGATATCCTCAAAGAGTTTGTGGACATTACTCTAAAGCCTCTCAGTGAAACCAGGTGGGAGGCGAAAATAGACTCTGTCAATGCTGTGCGTTTCCAGTTAGGGGGGATTCTTGACGCTTTGGAAAAGCTTGAGGAAGTGGAAAAAGACGGCAAAACAGTCTCAGAGGCAAAGTCGCTCTCTGGCGAGATTGTTACCATGGAGTTTCTGATGTGCCTCTTGATTTGGTATGATCTATTGTCAGAGATCACGTTTGTTAGCAAGGCAATGCAAGCAGTGAACATTTCGATGGACACTGCCATAAGGATGATCGATTCTCTGAAAGAATTCTTCTGTAAGTATAGAGAGGAGGGGTTTCAGAAATCCCTTGACATTGCACGCAGACTAGCCATTGAGATGGATGCTTCCCCTGACTTTAAGGAAAGACGTTGCAGAAAGCAAAAGAGATTTCATGGAGATGATTCAAGCACTGGCCATTTTGAACAGGAACCTGAGACCCATTTTAGGTGCATGGTTTTTAATGTTATTGTTGACACTGTAATTCAGGAGTTGTCTGACAGATTTTGCAATCTTCAGCTTGTGTCCGAAAAGTTTAAGTTCATTTACAAAATGGAACGCATGACAAAAGCTGAGTTGGAGGAATCAGTGACAAGATATGCACTGGCTACCGATGATGTTTCAAGGGATATCATTCAGGAAATTTACCCAGCAAGCCGTCTACTTAGGGGGCATGAAAAGGCTCTGGATAAACTAAATGTCCTCCTAAAGGAGAACCTTGATTTGGTTTTCCCAAATCTGACAGTAGCCCTGAGAGTTTTCCTGACAATGCCTATGACAGTTGCCTCTGCCGAGAGATCATTCAGCAAGCTAAAGCTGATTAAAACATACCTTCGTTCCAACATGAGCAATGATCGCTTAACCCAATTAGCAGTCATTTCAATTGAAAACAGTGTGGCACGAACTGTTTCATTCGATGCAATACTAGATAAATGGGCAAGTGCAAAGGCACGCCATGTTACGATTTAGTAGCAACTAAAGAGTGCTCTACTACAATCTCAGGTAGCAACATTGTTACATAAGCTACATCATTTTTTAATTTTTTTTATTTATTAGCTTATTTGTCAGGGGCCGTGTACAAGACAGTTCAGGTACCAGAGTTAGCTATAAAGTGATTTACATCTGTGGTTGTTGTTAACAGAGTGTGTTCTAATGGATCTTTGTAAGCTTACTTTTGCATTTTAATGTTTTAATGTTTTATGTTGCATTGATTATAATGATTGTAAATGTGTAAATTTGTTTATTATTTAATGATGGTAGACCTACAGTGGCTGATATGCTTTAAAATAAACCCTTATTATTTAAAGGCCATGTCCAGCAGACTTATTTATTTATTATTACTATATATATATATATATATAATATATATATTAAAAAAAATTTTTGGGGGGGGGAGCGCCAAAATTGTTGCTGCATACCCCCCTGACACAGGGCAGCTGCGCCCCTGACAAACATGGAGACACGTGCTGACAGCGCAGCGTCATACTCCATGAATGAATAGTGTAAATAGCAAATCCTGCTTCGTACAGGCCACTGGTGCCGCAGAGATTTCATAAAGCGAAGGAGGTTTTCCTTCTATAAAACAGCTGTGGGCAGCAGATACTGTGAGTCACGGACAGGAATCCCTAAATTTAAATAAAACGAGGCCACGCTTTATTAACTTGTGGGCACGCTTTATTAACTCGTGCGCACGCTTTATTAACTCGTGCGAACGAGAAAGTAAAACCTGGCCACGTTTTATTTATTTTTCTCTCAATGAACCCTCAATAAAAACAAGGATAATTGTGTGTTATTGGTGAGTAAATAACAGTGTGTTATTTTTGAAAAGAATAACAAATTAGAAGGAAAAAAAGATTTAAAAAATACAGATTTCAGTATTCTGAGGCTCTGAGCCCCATTTATTTTCCTCACAGATGGCAGCAAAAGTCCGAAATTATACGATTTAAAATAAAAGCAATAATTGTGGCTTGCTATTGAGTAAGAACATGTTTTTATGAACCACACAGCTTCCTATAACACGTAATGCCGTGAGACTACCAATAGAAATACATTGCTTTTAAAATTGTGCTGTGCAACACGAAAAAAAAGGGGAAAATCGTGTTGGTGAACACAAATCAATAGATTAAAAATCGTGTTGGTGAACACGAAATGCCATGAGACTGGGTTGCATATGGACAGGGGTTACTATTTAAAGAAATGTGCAAATGTAAGATTCTTTTTTAAATTTTGGAGTTAAATGCATCAATCTGCTGCAAATTAAAAACAAATTGAAAGTTGTTTATTTTTGTTGTGAGTGTGTCTGGGCTCCTGAATCTGCCTCCCCTGTCTCCCTCCTCTCCCTCCTGCTCCTCTTTCACCTCATTCGCAACAACGGTGTTTCAGGGCCGGTGTAGGTACCATATCTGCTCGGGTGTATTTCCCTCACATCCGTCATCCGTCATATCCGTCATATTGTACGACAACTCAAGAGGGCCATCATACACAGTCAAATTCCGAACATTTAAACATAGCCTACACTTCATTCTTTACTTTGTCCGTTATTATATGTAGAAGATATTACTTTTTTCTCCGTCATGTTGTTTCCATAGCAACAACTTCAAACAGGAAGTTAACCTAAATTACATTTAAGACACTGCAACGAAAGTAACAAAAACAATGTAAAATCCTTTTCCGTTTCACAGAGCACAAATTGGGTTATTACATAATTTCGAACCTCTATATAAGATAGTAAAAGATATAAGGGAAATAATTTATTGACAAAGCCAAATCATTTAAAAATATTTATTAACAGGTTAACTGCATAGGATAACTGATTTTGTAAAACGTGTAAACTTTGCTATCTAAAGTGAGATGCATGATCCTGGCTCCCTAACAGATCAATCCATTCCAAACAGTGTAGACCTGATTCAAAGGTTATTTGTAACCTGATCTGAATTGAAAGAGCGTTAGTGTTATCATATCCCTATTGATCAAAGGAAGTGATGAAAAACAATACAATAGGCTAGTTGCACAAGATGGCGTCTATCAACTTCCGGCGGCTGGGTGTGAGCCTGAGTACTTCCGGTCTTCGGTGTGGAGTTGTTTGGAGAGAGAGAGAGAGAGAGAGAGAGAGAGAGAGAGAGAGAGAGAGAGAGAGAGAGAGAGAGAGAGAGAGAGAGAGAGAGAGAGAGAGAGAGAGAGAGAGAGAGAGAGAGAGAGTTACTGATAGATAGCATAGATTGGAACAGTCTACAACTGAAATTGAGCAATTTTATTTCTCTGAATGTTTTTAAAGCACGTCTAAGTGAAATGCTTTCTGAAACTATGGGTATTTGTAAATGTTGATAAGTATGTAAATATGTTGTATGATATCCTCTATTGTTTGTTTTTATGTTGTTTTATGTTTCATGTGGAACTTAAATTGCTGCAGGTCTCCCTTGTAAAAGAGATCTATGATCTCAAGGGACCAATCTGAATAAATAAAGGTTTGAAATGAAATGAAACATTAGTGTACCACACTACATCATGTTATCATATTGTGGATTTATTATATTATGTATTGTCCTATGTTATTTTTGTGTGCATTTGTTTTGAGGTTATAATTCATTAGTTATATATAATATATATATATATATATATTAGTTATATTCATTAGCCGATTCTTTTGAAAATGAAAAATGGAAAATGAGCCAAACGCAGCAGCATTTGGATGCACTTCAACCAAAACCCAGGCAGTGATAAAGCGCACCATTTGTAAAGGCAAACTATCCTTTAAAGCAGGGTCAACAAATAATCTCCATCGCCATTTAAAAACACAGTATCTAATATAAAGAGTTGCGTGAATTTCATTCAAGGCAAGACAACTTTATTTACTTAACACATACAGAGGGCAAATTCAAAGTAGTACATTCACTGACATGGATATGGCGCCACCTTGTGTCATGTTTACAAAGAAGATTATTGACATTAGGTCTGGCAATACAGTCAATCATTATCCTGGTGATTATTTAGCTTATTTTCCATTCAAAGAGCCATAATTCCCATCACTAATTGCTGCCCAGGCTTGCCCAGGCTTTTACCAGCGGCCCGTTCTGGTAGTTGACCAGGAAGCAAGCCACATTGAAGAGCTCCTCAATGCTTCCACACACAGACAGTGGTATGGCTTTGTCAAATAGTTTGTTCTCTTTGACTCTTCTGATGCACCTCTCCACATGGACCCTCAGACATGCAATGGATTGAGTCTGCCTGACATCCTCCCTGCTCATTTGGGTTTTTTTGTGCAGAAAGGCAGGCCGGTACACTTTACACTCAACCAGATTGTCCACAAGGAAACCTTTGTCGACCATTATCGCCATGTCTGGTGTGAGCAGGCTCAGATGCCAGACAGCTTGAAGATCTCCCGGTCACTCATAGATCCTGCATACAGGCCAGACACAAATGTAATGGCACCATGTGGTGCCATGCCGATCATGGCCTTGAATGTAGCATGCGACTTGTACTGTATGTAGAAAACACCTCACTCTGCAGCAGGAGAGATGATGGAGTCTGGCAGAATACTTCAGTGCAGTCAAGCACCACTTGTATGTCAGGGAAAGCTGAAAACTCTGGTGGAAGGTGAGCTTTGACAACTTCGCGTGGGATCCACAGACGTTTTCTTCCAAGCAGTTGGTAGAGTGTGTCCAGGTGGAAATAATTCTGCTGACTGTGGTGCGGTGAATGCCAAACCGTTCTGCTAGATCCCTCAGATGTAGGCCCACTGACAGGTGCATGAGGAACAGCAGCAGCTCATCTATGGGTGGAAGTTTGTGTGAAAACAAATAAGTGTTAGGCATACTGTAGATACTGTTATAGGGGAGACCAGGTACAGTTGTAACACATTTTCCTGGGGTTTGTTGTTCTGTGTGTATGTGTGTGTGTGTGTGTGTGTGTGTGTGTGTGTGTGTGTTTTGTGAGTGATGTGATGCACTTGTTAAACGGTGGTATAGTCCGCAGCGTGCATAATTATTAATATACATCCATGCTTGTATGCTGCTTACCGTTGTTGATGGTTGAGAGGAATCCGAGCTGCTGGCAAAGGATGCCTTGGCGTTGGTGATCCGCACCATCTTGGTGTTGGCTGCAGGCTCCACCAATTTCCAAAAGGCGAGGAAATGCTTGTATGTGGCAAATCTAAGAATGTAATATTGTTCATGTTAGACATAGTTTTGTTTCTTAAATTAGCTTCCCCAAATGAAAAGTGTTTATAAAACTAGTGGCCATAACAATATCCTGATAGCCTTATAAACAAACCTTATAAACAAACCTGGTGTAGAAACGAATGTCCTTGTCCGACCCTGCCAGGCGTTGTGTCCCGAAACGAGATCTCAGTTGTAACACTTCCAGCTGGTGTTGGAGCTCCCTTACCTGGATTTTCAAGGCTTCGTTCTCGTCGGCCACCTGATTTGCCATCACTGCCGTTGCTGGATTTACAGAGTAGTCATGATCCGGCAGCGCAAGTGTTTCCACCTCGTACTCAGCTGTCAAGTCCGTGGTGGGACTTCTGCCCTCGGCCGACGCTCCCAAACATTACGTCTTGGTGTAGGTAGCTCGTAGTTATTCCAAGCAAAGAGAACAGGTGTAGCTCCTTTCTTTACTCTGTTCAGTCCTCCAGCTGTGACCAATAAGTCTCCTGGTCGAAAATGCCTACTACACACACGGGTATTTGTTGTGGGGGCCTACTGACCTTGATCAGCCCCTGAGCCTTTACCTCAGCATCAATAGGAAATGAATGGAAACTTATCTCCCGATTATAACGGGACTTATTTGTACAAAGGGGCACACAGCAATGTAGTGCCGACTTTTTTTTTTTTACAACTCCACACCGAAGACCGGAAGTACTCAGGCTCACACCCAGCCGCCGGAAGTTGATTGACGCCATCTTGTGCAACTATCCTATAGGGGGAGTTCACAACAAGCTTGGAAGAAACCCAGACAATCATGGAATGCCAAAAAGTTTCATTTTTAAACATAAGGTATTATCGTTTTTGTTGTAAACCTGACCGTGGCTTAATGATAGTACATAAACACTACTACAACAGAAACTGGTCAAATGTGACTCTTTGTTTGCTCTTGTTAAAGTAAATGTTTTAACCCATTTGTGGGTAAAGACGTGCAGACATCAACTCCTGAACAACAACAAAAAGCCGGCGTTTTATCCAGTTTGTACACAACGATGGAGAAACTTAACAAGCAGCAGTGGTCCACTGAAGAGAACAGCTACCTACTGTGAATCTGGTCTTCCGAAGAGGTACAGAGGAAGCTGGAGCACAATCGGCCATTGTTGTTGTTGTCGGTGTCAGCTGTGAGGGGTTTCGCGGTTTGGCTTTATGAAGCAGGCACGCAAACGGTTACTTCATGACGAAAACGATGATGCAATGACGCAGCACCAGTCGGACTCTGGGCAGTGTGAAAAGAGCCGGAGCTAAACCGAAGAACCAGTTCTGAACCTGAAAAGCTGGAGTTGCATTGGTGTGAATGAGGTATTTGAGGCAGCAGCAAAGACTAGTTTGAGCTCTCAACAAGTTTTAAAAGTTTATCTTGCCTTTGTTCACCTATTTAACATTTTTTTTATTTTTACTCATGCATATTTTATTAATCACTCCCCCCTCAAATGAAAATATGTGTTTACATAAATTGGGACCAAACCGTTTGAGACCCACTGAGATAACTTAAACTAAATTAACTATCTAAACACTCAGAGAGTCCTTAACCTCACCTGAGCTGTAGTTATCTGCCTCTCAGTCTGACAGCAGAGGACTCTCCTCCACCTTGTTGTTGAAATAGGTCCTTATATCTTTGTGAAGCTGACAGTTGAGCGGCCAGACCAAGCAAGGAGGCAGAGGCAGAACGTTCAAAATACAACCCAGTGTGGGCATTTATTACTCACGGGCACATGACATAGCCTCAATCTCGCTGTTCACGTGAGCACAATCAACAGCCAGAAGGATCTCACACACACTACCAGCCAACACAGACAGGGAAACAGAGCCTAAATACCCACACACTAATCAGCAATTCGACACAGGTGGGGGGTGGGTGGGAGGAGACAACACAGGGCACCAGGTGAACATAATCAGGAGTAACAGATATGGGGAAAGGGAAACACTTTTCAACAACAATGAAGCTAGACAACCCGTAACGGAGGCCGAGATCTATGACAATCTTTTAGAGCAGCTAGCTAACCAGATGCTAACAAGAAAAATACTAGTAACCGGTGCTCTCTCTCTCTCTCTCTCTCTCTCTCTCTCTCTCTCTCTCTCTCTCTCTCTCTCTCTCTCTCTCTCTCTCGTTGTGAGTGGACCAGTGAGCGTAGCGGAGAGCGTTTGTTTAAAGTTTGCAACTTTTCAAACCATTGTTAACAATTCACTTTTCTCTGGGTGATAGTTGATGTCTTTGTGCATCACTTCACCGACTTTGGGTTTTGTTGGTGGTTTTGTTTGGTTGCACTGGTGAATTGTTTGTCTAATTGTTTGTCTAGCGGCTGCAGCTGCAGTCACGCCGCCCGGCATGGCGTTCCGTGGCAGCTGCGCTGGGTTAGAGAAGCTGACTCGCCAACACGCCATCAAGCTCCCTCCACCTGTCGGTGTGTCGGTGGAGGAGTGTGGTCTGGCTGTGGGGGCTATGGTGGGATATGACAAAGAGTCAAATCTGCCTCCCGCATGAATAGTGCAGTGGTCATATTTTTAGACTGCAGTGAGAAAGCTAACCAGCTGGTGGAGAGTGGGCTAGTGATTAAAGGGATGCTGTTACCCGTGCTACCCCTTGTCACTCCAGCTAAAAAAGTCATCATCTCTAATGTGCCCCCGTTTCTGAGAAACGAGTTGTTGGAGAGAGAGCTGGCTCGACACGGGCAGCTTGCGTCTCCCATTAAGTTGATCCCCCTGGGCTGTAAATCCCCGCACCTCAAGCACGTTGTGTCTTTTAGGAGACAGGTGCTTATGGTCCTGAAGAATGATGAAGAAGATCTGAATCTGGTTCTCACGTTCCAAATTGATGATTTTCTGTATACTGCGGAGCCGCTGCCGGTTGCCTTGTGCGAGGCCGTGTCGCCGGTGATGGGGTCCGCGCCCGCTGCGGAGCCGCTGCCGGTTGCTTTGTCCAAGGCCGGGTCCGCGCCGGAAACGCCGGTGGTGGAACCGCCGGTCAGTCGGTCCGTGGCAGAGCCAATGGTTTCACGCGTAGAAAGCACACAGGCAGCCGGTACACACAGTATCACACATACGGACACTCAGGTCACGCAGGAAGCAGATAGTGAGCACACTGCAGCCCAAGTGGCTGAGTCTGTTCTGGCGGATGTGGTAATGGATGAGGATTTATTAAGGTTACCTGTTAAAAGGAAAAAACAAACAAGTGAGCAAAGGCAGTGTGGCACAAAAAGGGAAGGTGTCAAAGAAGGAGTCGCTGTGTTCATCCTCTCAGCCAGAGGGAGTCTCAGAGGACTCAGAGGACAGTGACAGTGAGTCATTCTTTGACATCGTTGAGGTAGCAAAGGGAGAGGAGTACTCTTTCCAGAGGATCAGATCCTTTCTGGCGGAAACTAAGGGGTGGAGGGGGGTGAAGTTAGATAATTTTTCTGCTGATTTGCAGATTTTTCACAATACTGCCAGGGTCCTCATGCGGCGCATAGAAGCCTTAGGGGAACCTTTCTTCAGCGGCCCAGAGAAGGCTCGGTTAAAGAAGATAATTCAGAGGATTAGAGAGGAAACTGCAAAGAATGATGAATAAGTACATCTTGTTTTTATTTTATTTTATTTTATTCTCTTTTTATTTTTCTTCAGCCTGGGTTTTGTTTTATGCAATTATAATAAAATAATGTCATTATGAGTGTCATAAAGCTGGGCTCTTTAAAGATTGACGTTTCTCAAGGGGATGCTAAGAGAGCATCTTTGTTTGTGGTGCTTTTCTTCTGGGACTGCATGCACTGGGTCCCTCAGAGCGTCCTGATCCTGCCAAAATAGGAGGGGGGACATGGCCTGGTTCACCTGGCAGGCAGAGGGGCTGCCTTCAGGCTCCGGTTCCTCCAGAGTTTCCTGACTGGACGTGCTGACCTGGTCCGGAGACCTGTAGCTCGGGCCTTATTGGAGCGCTGTGGTGGGCTGGGTCTGGCTGAGTCGCTGTTCCTGATGGACCTGAAAGGATTACAATTGAACAATCTCTCGGGTTTCTATGAAGGTCTCTTCAAGGTGCTGGGCCTTCTCTGCAACAGAGACTCTGTGAGGAGAGGATCCTCATGCTGGGCCAGGTGGTGGAGGTGTGTGGCCCCCGCCTGGACAACACTGCAGGCCTGGCCTCACGTCTGAGCAGCCTCCTGCTGCAGAGACACTGATCGCTGCTCACTGCAACGGACTGAAGTCTCCAAATGGCAATGACTCTTTTCCAGAGATGTTTTTCCTGATCTCAGTTGTGAGGTTTTTTTTGTGTGAAAGTCAAACAATGTTACTGATTTTGAATTTAAGTTTAGCACCATGTCAAACAAAACGTGTATTATTTGGTGATAATGTGTCTTTTTATTTTTTGTTGTTTTGTTTTTTGAGGAAAATTGTGAATAAAGGTGGTTTAAAAATCAAAAAAATCTCTCTCTCTCTCTCGTGCCACACATACACACACCCTCCCAAGCTTGAATGACACACAGAGAACAATCGAGGGCTTTGATTTATGATCGGTATGGAAGTGGCCATGTCGGCAGGCCACATCATGTAGTAGACAGACAGTCAGCCTGTGTGAGGCAAATCCACATTTGCGCAGCGTTGCGTTCACAATACATTAAAAAAAAAAATGTGCCAGGCCATTGGGAAACCTCCCGGGCCTCCCGATGGCTAGTCCGGGCCTGCACAGCAGCAGCCTTGCTACAAACTTAAATATGAAAAGGTTCAACTACGCACATACACATCATCTCGGCTTGGGCAGCACGCTCACAGGCATAGATTGCGCAATAATGTATTGCAGGCATATTGCCATTCAAGAGATGCGTTGTTCTTTTGGAAAACATGTTTTCTTTTAGCCTATTTACCTCGTTAACGGAAATAATACTCATTACATTGACACATGCATTATTTGTGATTAAAATAATGGTTGTTGGTAATGTATTAGCGACCCCCACAGATGTATGATTTCACTGCGTCCGTGGGAGCTCAGATCCCTCCTTATGGGAGCTCAGCTCCCATTGGCTCCCACATATCTCGAACCCTGGTGTGTCCACCATGAAAAAGGATCGCCATTCACTTTACATTGGGGTTGTTTCCGTGGTGCCGACACGTCATTTAGCAGATTCCGTGTCTCCACCACATGCGGTGTTAAGGAGTCGTGTTCATTTCACGTATTTTGGTGAGACCAGGTTTTAAATTACATACTTCAGCAAATTATACTAATGAAGTGGAAGAAGGAGGCCTCTCCACCAAGGTCCTGTGGGTTACATTTCTACACATGGAGAAATTAAAGTATACTTTGGGTGGTTCCACAGGTACATTATATAATATATGACAACCATTTCTAGCATAGGCTATGCATACATACCTTGACCTTTTACATCACTATGTGAATTTGGTTTTTGTTAAGATCTATTTTTGCTAATGTGTGTTTGAAAATATGTATTATTTGTATGGTTTATTATTGTTTTTTGAGTAATTTGTCAGTACTGTTATTTATTAATTGTACATAGATATAGTAACATACATATACATATTTATTTTAGTGATATTTATACTCTTAATTATATTATTTATTTTCTGATTATATTAGTCCTATAACTGTTTTGTTTTGTTTTATACAGCATGTTTTTGTTTTTCAGCATGGTGGGTTTAATACAATTGGACAAATGCACACTTTTGTTTCATGCGCTGAATGAATTGTAAAGTTGTTGATGAAAAAGAAAAATAAACTGGTACTTTGAGTTAATAAAAAAATCAGCCATCTTTGCTTCTATTGCTGAAGAGTAAATCTGCCTATACCCATAAAGTGTATATTTTCCAAAGGTTCTAATGTGTGGGTACGCACTGCATGATGATCATCCTCTCACTCTGAATTCTGCTGAGTCAGAGCAAATGGAGCTGCAGGAAATGAATCCTAACATTCTCCAACACTCCCGCTGGGACATCTCTGCCCTATCATCTGGAACAAAAATACATTTGCATTTCTGTAGGCTAGTAAGTCCAACCCACTGCACTTCTAATTTAGATATTGCGGATATAGAAACAACTCTGTTAAATGATGCGTTCTTTATAAACCAATGCAACCAATACACACGTTAAACCTCTTTTATTGCTATCATTCATATTCATACATCGAATAAACATGCACAGTGTTACTATTTATTTACAACATGTTAAGCAAACCGATGCCTATATTAGCATAGTATATAAATACATTTCACATGAAGATATCCCAGGAACTGTGAGGTTGGAAGCCAACGTCACCTAGAGGCGCTAATTAGACACTCAACACAACAGGAAAGTAAGGGCAGTCCAATTTTTCTGTTTCAAAAAGTCCCATATGCCATAATGTTCCGTTTCATAGCTAACATTCTGAAGTACTCTCATCTTCCTTGGGTATTTGTTACCATCTTAATGCTGATCAGTCTGTGCAAAGCAGCACTGATAATACAGTAGCGACCGTGGAGCCATCGGACAATTGCTTCTCTTGAGCTTTGTGTATGGACTTCAACAGAGAGTGAATACATTGTTCTATGTGGTTGCTCTTAGGATTCTTTGGCTCCATATTGGCATTCACTTCTTGTACCGTTCACTGAGAAGATGGCTATAAAAACTACAACTGCAGGCATGATGTATAAAACCTGACCGTCTTGGTCTTCTTACATTAACCTTTTTAATGGGTCAGTGCTCACTGACTTCCACAGAGCAGCTCAAAAGCAATGAACAGTGTAACTGATCATTTCTATTAGATTTAAATAACAAAAAATGAGAACAGGAGTTTGAACGTCCTGCACCTGTGTGTCCACCTTTGGCTTTATTACTGATCTGGTCCCCTCAATAGCCTCAACGGAGCATTTTATGATGAGTCTTCTCCATCATATTTAACTAAAAAGAAATTGAGCAAAGCATAATAAACAAAAAGTTGCACTTGAAAACCATGCAGTAAGAACAAACATAAATTCGACTTTTCTATTTTCATCAGGCAAGGAAAGCCGTTAAATTGTTTGTAGTTGATGAAGCAATGCAGATAAAGAGGAACATATAAACGATTTAAAAGGCCATGACAATGAGGTCAATAGATATTACCAATTTAGATTATGTTGAATACACATCGAATGTTGTTAAAATTGAAATGGAATGAGTGAGTGTATGTCACAGTAATAATTGAATACATCAATAAATAATCATGCATCTCTGTTGTTAAACTGAATCCTGTTTCTATCTGAAACGTAAAGTGTCATGTTTATCTCCTTATTGACTGCATGCTATTTCAAAGTTATCCTATCAATAACGAACACGATTAACATTTGAAAATGCTCTTCAAGATCTCCTAGGTAAGGAACTAAAGGGAAACAAAGAGGAAATCAAGTGGTAATCTTTGGCTCTTTGATTCATGCCATTTGTAGCAAACATACTGTATCACCTGAACTAAAAGACTCAAAACTCGCACAGTGAAATATGACGGCATAGAAAACTGAGAACTGAGAGAGAACCGATACCTCAAGCGTAGCATATCCAGGCCGTTCTCCATTTGGATAATGCTCAGATGATGACATTGTATTGAAATATTTTGGCAATTTCATTCGTATTCAAATCATTCTACAAAGTCTATCACATCTAGTTCTGACTAATGCTTTATATTTTAAAAAAGCACACTGAGAAAAACTACCAGCAGACCATGAAGAGTGCTACATGAATCACTACCTGTCTTTCGAGGTGTGTATATCCACAATTTTAACACCTGGCCAATTGGTATGGAGAGTGTTAGGAGTAAATTGTTAAATAAAACATAACGATATGCACAATCATATGAATAAACAAACATTAATTAAAAAATAAACACATTTTACATTATTAATAGGGCCTTCTTTCCCGAAAATATTACATGACATAGCCTACATACTGTATATGATGTTTGTTAATTTTAAACATCTTTTTGCAAGTCAAGAAATTGGCATTTTGTTGTTCTACTGTATGTAATGCTACATGAACAAACAATGCTACATGTTTTTTCGCTTCCCCATATTGTTAGTGAAATAAGGTTGCAAGGGGTTCTCTCAATTGTAAAAATTATTAATAAAAAAATATATAAACTTGATTTAGCAAGCTAGCTAACACTGGCTCCTCAAAAAGTAAACAAGCCAAACTAACAACATTTTCCAAGCTAGCTACATTGATAGGTAGGTAACATATTATAACCATGTCAAACCAAATAGTAGGATAGGTCTACTCTTTGCACAGTCTTTTCAGCAGCAGCATCAATTACTTTAGCTTTGTTTTGTGTCAAGCTTTGTCTAGTCGCTAGCTTGTCAAAATTCGGTGATGACACGTGAATCTTGCCTGAGGCTTAGAGTTAAAAAAAATATGAAAAGATGTGTTGTTTGTGTAAATGTCATTATAACAAAAGTAGGTTTTAAAAAATAAAAATAATAAAATAAAGGGTAAGATAATGTATATAGTTGAGGTTAAAAAACTATTTCAGAATTTGTTAAATAAATGAACCGTATTAATATATTAATTAATATGGTTATATATTGATTACATGCATTTTGTTGTTCAACATATTGTGGTTTCATTCCCATCCTTGTGAAACTGCAGGACAGATTCTGGAGGACACGTGTCCTAATACTGTTCACGCTCACACAACTGAAGGGATCAAAGGCCACTACATTTATAGTGTCAATGAAACAAATAAATGCAGGCAGAGAGAGATAGCACTGCTTAGGGAACTAAAAATAACTCTGAGATGTACAAAGAACAAAGAACAAAGAGAGATTTCAACAGCGAATGGAAGTGTCCGTCCTTGAGAGCCTAACAGTCTGTTGAGTTATTTCTCTAGCTTGTATTTCTTTTTAATCACTCTTCTCTCATCCATTAATTTATCTATTTCCATCTAAATGGTACATCTGCAGGCAGAAATGGAAGATGACATTGTACAAATAATTAATCCATCACAGCAGAAAAAAAGAAAACGGGCATTTGCTCTCCCTCTGCAAAGATAGCATATTCTGTCATACAGCCTTAGATTACAGCTCCATGCTCTCCATGTCTGACAGTAATTACCTGCATGGAGATTTGCGTAAAATAAATCATACTACAGAAAAAAAAGATGTAGACTGCCATGTTTTCCATTGCAAGCAATTTTCCTCTCAACGTATATCAGCATTGATTAAACCTTACCCTGTCAGTGTTAAATTATCCTATTTTTAACCAACACCAGCCGCATTACATTTAAAGCAATGGCTCAATCCGAGTTCACATTAATATTTAAAAATTGAGCTGTAATCATAAGCATTTCCCAGAAAACCTATGTGAGTATTCCACTGCGCTCATGAATCCAAATGCAGAAATAATACATA
The DNA here is from genome assembly GCF_949606895.1 of Notothenia rossii. Taxonomy (NCBI): domain Eukaryota; kingdom Metazoa; phylum Chordata; class Actinopteri; order Perciformes; family Nototheniidae; genus Notothenia; species Notothenia rossii. The sequence continues at coordinate 58,861,423 of NC_136909.1, read as the reverse complement.
CTCATCTCAAAACACACCTAAATAACGCTTACTGTACATATACATACAGTACAATACACTTTTTGTTTACAAACACTCTCTCTGGGAAACGGGCTGCACTCGAGCTGATGCTAAAAGTACAGATAATATGTCCAGTAGAGCAGGTTAACCATGACAAAAGAGAGGGGGAAGGTGACTCTGGAGTAGTTGTCTATGTGGTGGGGGTTCTCCACGGTACAGCATGTAAAGGAGCGGAGCACTTTGCGGACCGTGGCCAGAGCAGTGAGGCACCAGTGGGTGGGCTCCGGGGGGGGCGCCTCGGGCTTCGGCTCGCTGCCCGAGGGGCTGGACGGGCTAACAATGAGTTCTAGGGAGGCGGGAGCCGGGGTCTGAGTCGCGGCAGCCTCCTTGCGTCTCTTGGCCCTGTTGTGGTTTGAGATGGTGGTGATGATGCCGTTCATTTCGTCGTCCAGGTCGTGCATGTGGTGGCCGTAATGCTGGGAGACAAAAAGAGAATGAGATTTGAACTGAAGTCAAAATAAGTTACATTCAAATTTGAGAGAATTTGTTCCACTTACCCCAAAATGCTCATGATGACATGATGTAGAAGACGAGGAGGACAATGACCACCATTATGAAGACAATGACTGTGACCACAACAACAGTAATGACTCCAGCAATGACTCCAACAATGAACAGTAACACAGGAAGGACATGCACATGGCAGGTCTTGAGTTGCCTTCAGTTTAGCTGCTTTTTCGTATAATAAATAATAAATAAATAATACAAATAATAAAATAATACATGCGTTATGAAATAAGCAACCAAAATGGGTTTCTTACAAAGACAGCTGTCATTTCATAATACATTTAAAATATTGTTATTGTTTTGTGGATTTATTACCTAATATGGATGTTATTACACAAGCTTTGGCAACCTAGAGTCTTAAAAATAGTAACACAAAGCGATTCCCTGTCACTTAACATCCAAACTTGATACTTATCCCATTGAGGGCACCAATTGTATAACAGCTGGGATGTGTGCATCACGTTACACAATATTGCTTTAATATTGTGTTTTTATTTCACATCACATGCAGGAACTAATGGCATTTCTGAAACTCAGTTTAGTGGGTGCCCTTTTATCAGGTTAAAACAAAACCCCTTAAAATGTATCTAAACCACGCTATAAAACAGTATATCCATGAGGGTCTCACCATGAAGATGTGTGAGTCCATGTGACTGAGGCTGCAGAAGTGCGCCACGGCGTACTCGATGAGCGCTCCGAAGATGAAGCTGAAGCAGATTCCAAGGTAAACATCGATGGCCTTGATGAAGCAGTTGGCATTGGGCAGTGACGTCCGGGCTCCCATCATCAGAGTGGTCATGGTCAGGACCGTGGTCACACCTGGAGCAAAGAAAAACAGAATATAACATTGTTAAGCAACTTTTATTTGATCAGTTGTTATATTTTTCCAATCTGTGTTTCTCACTACACTTTAAAAAAGCCAACATTAAATTACGAGAGGAATTCTGTCTGTGCTGTCAAAGCTTATTTTTAGTTTCATTATTTTTAAGTGAGCATTGACCTCACCAAAATGTAGCCCCTTAAATCCAGTGTGCTTTTTAAGGTTTGAGAATGGTGTGTTCTCAAGCCCCCTGTGGTAGTTGCCGATTTAATTCAAGGCAACATCTAAATTTGAATGTTCCCAGTTAAAAACACCAATGTCACAGATGCTCTCTTCAACCCCTCAGCCCATCTCCGAACCAACATCTGTGCTCACAAAAGGAGAGTAAAATATATCTCATCTTTGTGTAGCCATACAAATACTTTTACTAAAGAGAAAATATCAGGGTAAGAAACATGTCTTTGTTCTCGTACCTATACAAATGCGTGCTGGAACAGAGGACAGGGAGATCCAGAAGGAAACCCATGAGAGGACAACAAGCAGGCTGGAGGGGACGTAGGTCTCCAGGATGAAGTACAGAATGCTCCTCTTCAGCTCAAAGTGGAACACCAGCCTCGGGTAGTTGCCTTGGGACAAAAGGACAAAAGTGTGTCAATGTACAGTATTTCACAACAGAAACAGGTGGTATGTATCTGATATGTTACCTATATATATTACTGCTGTTTCCTGTTTTATTTTCTACATCTGCGTCATGTCTGTTTTTATTTTCTGTCTTTTTGTGTTTTCCCGCCTTTTTGATTATTGGAACTGGCCTTAATAGTTCCACCTTTCCCCAATCAGCTCTGCAACCACCTGACCTCCTGTACACCTACACTTTATCCCCTCATTAGTTCTGAGTCTATTCAAGTGCTGGTTTTCTGTTAGTCTTGGTTGAATTGTTGTATGAGGTTCAACGTGAAGTTATATTCTGTTTATTTTTAGCTTGCCTTGTCTGGATTAAATCTAAAATAGAGTTATTTTCTGTTAACTCGTAATTTATCCTGCATTTGGCTCCAACCCCGCCCCACTACATGTGACATTGAGAGATGAAGGTTATTGTTACCAGTTTCATAGACGGCCTCTGAGACAGAAGTGTAGTGATCCTCTACGGTGTACTGGGCCAGCTGTAGGGTGTCCAATCCGCTGACAGACTCGTTTCCTCTGGTCCAGTAGAACATGATATCATTGATGTTGTAACCCCCTGTAGAAGTGAAAAAGAGATGGAAATCACCTTCATACGTAGATTACAGAAAAATAATCTAAAGTAGAAGTATTCAATATATGTTATTAAAAATCTAATTGAATAAGGATGTCAAAGTTGTAATATTTTGTTTATATTGAAGAACACACAGATAATTATCACCCAAAGTTCCTCTCAGCTCTACTCAAAGACAGTCTAAGGCTGGGCTTGAACTGTTTCTCTGTTTGATTGCCTGCTGTTTTGTACTATTGATGTGTTAAGCTGCGGCAGAACGCTGCTTTAAGCTCTGATCAACCCACAGTACACTACCTCGTTCATCATAAGGCATCGTTAGCAACCAGCTGTACACAAGGCTTAATAAAAGCAGATTGAATGGCTGAATTCCAATCCGCACCCACGTGTCCAAAGCGGCTTTTTTGGACATTTCTTACAACCATTCAGTGCTTGAGTGGCGTGCCACTAGGCTCCTGTTTGGACAAATGGTTGCATTCAGCTCCCAGATTCCCAATGGACCAATGAGGTCGCTCGTTTGGAAACTATTTAACATTATATGACAACAATAGTTAGCCTGTATGTACTTCTGAAAACATTTGAGGTGAGACGCACTCCATGGAGTCAGGAGATGCAGCGAGTTGTGCTGATGGCCCTTGACTTGCATAAATGGGACACCTGGCTTTGAAATGCACCGTGGTATCATCAGAATGAATTGCACGGCTGCTTAGTGCTGATCCTGTTGACACATTCCATGAGGACTGAACACTAATAAATGTCAGTGAGGAGCTGCAAGGGGCGAAATGGTATAACTATGAATGGTACAACACTTTGCTGTGACGTATTTTGTTACTTTGTCAACACCAAAGCATGTTATGTACAATTTGAGCTTTCACGCTTTATTGGAAAACCAAATTGTAAGCTAAATAAAAAGAAATAAAACATGGATATAAACCCTGGAATATTTTCAGGCACAAACAGAACAAACAGGACATTTTCGCTGAATTTGACAGAAAGTGTATTGTATTATTATCAACAACTCCACCTTTGGGCAATAATAAAAGATACGGTTTGAGTAAAACGTTATGCAATATAGCTCATATGCTTGCATTCCTCTTATTTGATGTTTATACGGTGTACACTACCATTTTAAATCCTTAATGTAAATGTAGAGTCTCTGTATACATTTCATATGCAAGGCTAAACATCCATCTCCTCCTTGTTTACCATGTTTTATGCTTCCAAGCCTCCCCTAGTAAACCCTTGTTTTCATAATGCTATGAATTGTGAGTAATTCCCTCAGGCAAAGCGTTTATGTATGCAGACTTTACGGAGTGTGCATAAAGTGCTCAAAATGTCTGCCAGCGAGCCCTTGTTGCAATGACAATGTACAGTACGGCCGCCCGGAGCCCTCACACATTAAGCGAGAACTCGCCTTGAAGTCTGTGAGTCAACAACTGACTCATGTGTCCAGTCATAGCCGCGGGAAGTAGGGGTGCTGGGGGTGCTGCAGCACCCCCTGTTGGCGAGTGGTGTACATTTGAAAAACTAAGTAACCACCTAATTAAAATGATTAAACTACATAAAACAGTTATGATTTTATTTAAAATAAAATTTGCAGTAGCATATATTTGTATCAGTCCGGTGGCTTGAATTTATTTTCCAAATAAATAAAATCCGAGTCATCGAGGTCATAGGTCGTGGGATAGTGACGTAAAAGAGAGAGTGACAGAGACTTTCTAGAATGGCGCAAAAAAGGATTTTGGATTTTTTTTTCCCAACCTAATAAAAATAGTGGACCACCAGCTACTCCTCAGCCCACCACCTTTACAATTCCTCTGTCTACTTGTGAGCCACCAGAGTCAGGAACTAGAAGAACTTCTCCCATTACCACCAGCGATCGAGAAAATGTGGAAGGAGAAGAAGCTAGCGTCGAATCAATGGAGAAGCCACACCAGCCAACTGACTTCAATTGTCCCGGTAGAAAGTTTGGTAAAGAAACCTTCTGTCGGTCATTTAATGCAAGTTGGTTTGACAGATGGAAGTGGCTCCATTATGTTGAGGAAAGTGACCATATCATGTGTTTCACATGTGTCAAAGCAGTTCAGAAATGGCTAATTAATGAAGACAGCGTGAGGATGGATGTTAGCAGCTTTGTAAAGGGGGGATTCTCTAACTGGCGGAAGGCAACAGAAAAATTCAATGAACATGAGAAATCAAAACTTCATAGTGATTCAAGCCAACATATTGCTGCTTTAGGTAGCACACCAATTAACGCCCTTCTGTCTGACACTGCCCGGAAAACAGAGAACACCGCAAGGAATGTGCTTGAATTGATGTTCAGGTCAGTTATCTTTCTTGGTAAAAAAGGAATAGCTTTTCGGGGTGACAACAGTCGTGATGGTGTTCTGTATGAACTTATGCTCGAGCGGACATACAACCTCCCTAAAGACAGAGAATGGGTGCTTAGGAGGGATAATTGGCTCTCGGATACGATACAGAATGAAATCATTAAACAGTGCGCATATGCTATCCAGGCTGACATTGTGTCTCGCGCTGTAAAAAGCCCCTACTATGGAATAACCGCGGATGGTACAACGGATGTAAGTGCCATGGAACAATTTTCACTGACACTGCGATATGTGGACAAGAGCATGGAGATCCACAAAGATTTTCTTGGATTTTACATTGCTCCCGACAGCACTGGAGAAACACTGTTCAAGTGCATCACCGATGTGTTTCTTAGGCTGAACATCCCAATTGAACGTCTAAAAGCATACTGCTTTGATGGGGCAAGTAATATGTCGGGACGATTTTCGGGAGTTCAGGCTCGACTCAAAGAAGTGTGCACTGACTCTCTTTTTGTGCACTGTGCCAACCATTCGCTGGACTTGGTTCTTCAAGAGGTCGGTCGTGAGGTCAGTCTTGTTGCTGAGACATTGAACTTTGTTCAGGGCATAGCCACGGTCATCCGCGAGTCATCCAAACGCAAGGAGCTGTATGTGTCCATGTTTGGCTGTGATGATGTGGTTAACATATTGGCCATATGTCCGACAAGATGGTGTGTGCGGACAATAGCCATCAACCGTGTCTGCAGCTCTTACACTGAACTCCAGAAGACTCTGAAAATACTCAAAGATGACAAAAGTGTGAGGGGAGATGCAAGAGCAAAGATCGGAGGCCTTTATAAACAGTCTTTAAAATGGAGAACATTATTTGGCCTACTGTGCTGTGAGGCACTGTTTGAGCCATGTGAAGCAGTGGCTAAGAATTTGCAGAGCAACAACGCTAGCGCACGGGGTGCTCTGGAATGCACAAATCTGCTGAGGGAGCGCATAGTAGCCCTTCGTGATGACACCGTGGTCCAGGGCATAGAATCCAAAGTGTCTGCAGCGGAACTGAAAATGCCAGATGCTCGTCAACACAGGGCAAGCAAAACCCCAGCCCGTTACCGTCACACAACAGAGCCAGAAGCCCATGCAATGAGTACATGGCAACAAGCTTTTTTTTTTTAAGCTGGAACACAGGAAATCTGTAAACAGCAAAATATCTGAGTGCAAGCGTACAGTTTGAGCAGAAGCAGAGCAAATCTAAGTGTAAGCAGGCCCTATTTGAGTGTGAGGACATGGTTTGAGGGAAAGAAATCAATAAAGTATGCTCTCAAATTTAAATACCACACTCTTGAATAAAGATAGGGAATAACCTCCATAGCCCCCTCCCCACTTTTCGCAGCACCCCCTAAGCAAAATGACTTCCCGCGGCTATGTGTCCAGTGGCCACAAACACAAGTCAGATAATTGCTTATGCTGTCAGCTGGATGCACACATAGGCAGCAGTTACCTAACATGTTCTCTGAAAGTTTATAAGGTCATAATGTTAGTTTTACAGGTAAAACATATTTTCTTCTCCTGAAGCAGTTGCCGTGCTTGTGTAGGTCTCAGGCTCGAAAATGACATGCCCAGAACAAATGACTATATCTTCCCTTCTAAAATGTGTACATTAATAATCTTTTTTCTCAAAGCAATGATAAACCTGTGAGTTGGATGTAGAAAAGTCAGAATCAATATACAGATTTATTTTATTTTAAAGTCAATTCAGATTGAACATAGTAAAAAAAAAAAAATGATAGTGTCCGTCCAAAAAACAACCATTATTTATCGTGAAAAAAATGAAAGGATGGTAGACTAAAAGCCCAAACTATAACATAATAAGTACCCTGCATCAAGATTGATGCAAAACAAGTTAAACTAGACCTTTTTAGAGAGATTTAGAAAAACAAAAACACTTCTGGGGTCATTTGGGTGGATTTTCCATCCCATTTGACTTATACCTCTGGAATCAGTGGAATCTCAGCTTTCATGTGATATTTTGTTTTTCGCAGATCCAATAACTAATACAATATTCCTACCATGAGTTCTGCGTTAGCATTTTTTAGCTTAGGGCTAACTCAGAGGCTTGATATTACCCTTGTGTTTTGTTTAGATAACAATTGTTAATATTGTCTGATAGATGAGTTTCTTCCCGTTAAGTGAGTATGACACATTCATAGTTTGTTAAATGTTAAAAAGCCCTCAGATGCTGTTTCTTGCAAGATGTTGCGTTTTGCCCCCGGTACCGGGGTCATGGGGCTTAACTGGTTAATGGTCTGCATGTATAGCGCTTTTTCAGTCTTTACGATCTCTCACAATGCATTGAAATATAAGTAAATTACAAAGGCTGCCATACAAGGGGCCACTTGCTTATTCACATTCCTTCGCACATGGTTTGCCATGCCATTGGAAGCTGCTTGGGAATAAGTATCTTGCTCAAGGAAGTCATTTAAAAATGGTGCCATTTTTTATGCTTTATAACAGATTATTTTATTTGCATATTGACTGGATAATGTGCCATTTAATTTGTGTTTTATGACAGCTGTATTTGTCTGCCTGTATTGTTTGTGTTTATTTGTTGTAACATTGTTCATGCTACCCTCTTGGTCAGGTCGCTCTTGAAAAAGAGATGTTAATCTGAATGAGACTTTTTACCTGTGTTAGAAAGATATCACTCGTCACCGGCTTGAGCTTCAATATCAGGATACATGTATTTATTATCCTTGCAAGAATGGAAGTAGTCATCACACACAGAGCTGCATGGGACCAACTAGTTCCCCTAATAGTGTCCTTGACATGCTTGTGAGTGTTACAGTCACAAGATGCAGAATACGGGTTCAAAGTAGTATTCAATGTTTAGTTCAGATTAGCTAAGGCCTGCATAAGCAACAAACATGACAGTCATATGTCTACATCCATAGAGGCTGAACCATCATGTTAATCGTTGTCACATAGCTATCATATGCCTAAAACAGTGTGTCCTGACGCTGTTCTAGGTAATCATACATCCTGTTACGTACACAGCTATGTAGGGCCTTTGTTATCATGTGCTACTAAGATATTAGAAGAGTACATTCAGTATTTTCCCAACAACCTGGTTAAATATATAGGATATATAATATCATATCCAGTTATGTCAACAATTTCCAAAAACTGATTTGTGTTCAATATGATTAATAAGGAAATAGCTGACTAATATGCAACCAACATGGCTGTGTTAGTTAAATTCAACATTGTCTGATCAACTATACTGACCAATACAAATTCAACACAATTCAGTCTCATTTGCCTTACTAAACCGTGGCAATAATTCCAACATAAAGATACTGACTTAGCTCACTTGTGTACATGTAACTTCACAGTTAGACTTATGTAACTCAACTGTCTTCATTAAAGTCTAAGAAAGAGGCAAAACAATGAAAGCTGGTAAAAGTATTGTAATAATGATGCGATGATGATGATGATGGTGATGATGATATAGATGCAGCATTAACGGTTACTAAATCCCAAGGTATGGAGGGAACAGCTGCAAATGTTAATTGCTGATGCTTTGCTAAAGTCTGATCGTTTCATGGTTGAGTTGTTTGGGATTGCAACCCTTACTGGGAGGTAAATTCCCTCTAATGCTAAATATCAGCATGAAAAATAAACACTTGGCAACATCTGAACATCTAGTTTAAGAAGCTATTGTTCCTCTGGGTTCACCAACACTAAAGTACTGTATATTTGCCATTAAAACAACACAACACTTTGAAAAAGAATAATCATGTTTCATGTAGTTAGAGTCCCAGTGCAAACAGACTATTATCCCATTACTCACTCTAACCCAGTCTGACGTAGAGGATTGCTAATGGAAATGCATTTGTGGTGTTAATGTTCACTTCAAAGCAAAATGTGCTGATGAAGAGCTTAACTCTGGTATCATGGCAGACTAATCATGCATATTGCACTGGGCCCCAGAGAGCCCGATAACCCAAATAAGAAGCCATGTAAAATGAATCTGGTCAAACATCATTGTGCTATTGAAAGCAATTTCACACTTAGCATAAGTATAATATCAATTAATAAGAAGTGGTGTTGAGGACAGAAAGGTGTGGTTATTATCCTCTGTGGTGTATTTCTCAAATTTTTCTGCAGAGGGAGCAAGAGAATAAGAAGAGGAAGTGCAGTACGCTGAATTTTGAATACATGTCTATGATCTGTTTTACATGGAACGCTCATTATTTTTGCTATTTCTCTTCCCATTAAAACCCATATGGAGTCATGTATTATTGACAGGGTGAGCCACTGTGCTGAAAGCAAAGTCGCTTAATGAAGGGCGACGGTGACTTTGATGCTGTAAGGCCCTGTTAATTCACAATTGTTCTCTCTCATTGTACTCATTATTTCCCTTACCTAAAGCTCTGACATTTCAGTATAAATACAAACCCAAATGGAGAATGACATGCGGTCCAATTGGATAGAAGAGGGGTATTTTACCTTCCAGCATCCCTTAAAAACAAGTAGCCATATCCAAACAATTAAAGCATGTATCAGAGCCCCCACTAAAAGTTACATAACATCACAGACCACAAAAGACTGTGACTATCTTCTGACTTTTTCTGCTGTCAGTAGGCACTAAATATTTAACCGCAATCCCGATCTAAACGCCCCACACCCTCCCACAACGACGCTTTCTTTAAACCTTCCTCATGTGCAGAGGATCCACTTTTGGCACAACATTAAAAGAAGTAAATCCATGCATATACATATTCATAAAGCAAGAGGGAGGGTAGGAATTGAAGGAGAGGAGAGAAAACAGCGGAGAGAGCAGCAGGATGAGGGAGAGATTGTGAGACAGGGGGAGAAGAGAGGGAGATAGATGCAGATATTTAGCCTGGAATTATTAAAGGAGCGGAGGAAGGATCCATCATCCTCTTTGTTACCTAACTTTAACCTCCAGAAGTCTTTTTGTCTGCTAAGTGGCACTGGAGCTGCCGTTAAATGTTTTATTTGGCACAGAGGTCCTGGTGGGCTTCTGGCAGGGATAAGACTTAGCTTAACCTGGCTGGCTATCATCTAATAGCACGGAGCAAAAGCCAGATGAGCAAGGAAGACTGTGGAAGGAAGGCTTTTTTCCTTCCTACCATCAGCTGACAGCCAAATAAAAAATAGATCTTGCCATTTTATTTAATCTTAATTGCAATTTGATTTAATGTTAAACAAACTGCCACTGCATCGCCAATTGAAACCATTCCAACATTTGACAAAGATTCTTTAACATCAATGATTCTCAACACATTAAGCCTACTGTCAGAGGTTTGTATATTTCAGTTATTAAAATGTTAAGAGGATTTGTAAATATGCTGCCCAAAGACTTATGGGAGTTGCTATGCAAAGTACGGATCAGTAAAGGATCAGTTTTTTACTTTTTTGTTAAAGTAGCTGATTTCACTCTGGTGCCCTGAATTGTGTTGTTAATAAACTCAGTTTATACCAGTTGGTTCCTCACTAAATCACATTTGTGTATTTGTGAAATCTAAACAAGTATTAGTTGTCTTTCTTGATTCGATAAATATTTGCAAAACCATTTTTTTGTAATGCTCCCAAGAGTGCATTGATATCCTTTATGAGTAACAAACGTTGTGCTTCTTAATGGTAATTTAATGATCACTAATCCCACAGGAAACCTTTACAAATGGCAATAGAGCTAGCTTAGTTTAGCGAAAAGGCTGGAGAAAGGCAAAGTGCTTGCCTAGCTCTTTAGCCTATAATGCTAAGGCTAATGGGTCATCACTCTAGGTGTAAAATGACAAAATCTTGAAAGTAAATGAAAGTAGTTGCGTACGTGCACTTCCAAAAGGTTGACTTTATCCTCAGCATTTTGACTTTATTCACTACAATTCTATTTTAGACCTTTCAACTTTAGTCTTGCAATTCAAAATAAGTTAAAACATATTCCTCCTCTCATTTTTTTCTCCTTATACCTGACCCATACACTCTTCCGTACTAAGAAGAAAGACAGGAGAGCTAATGATCCTCTCATCTACTCTGGGCAAGAATTTGGCATATTTCCCTGTTCAACTATCCCATATGAAGGGTAGACATTCAGGTTCGTATGACACTAATTTATGGCTGGCACACACACACACACACACACACACACACACACACACACACACACACACACACACACACACACACACACACACACACACACACACACACACACACACACACACACACACACACACACACACACACACACACACAAGCACACAGCAGCAGTTTAGAAGATGAGAGAAAGTGATCTGTTTGATCCTCTGGTTTGATGCGATTCATTTGACATCACGCCCACCCACCAAGTCCCAGACAAGGCTTAAAGCTGCACAGAGCTGATTTTCTTTATTAAGTATGAAGTGTCCTTACAGCTCTCCAGTTGTAGCGTGCAGGTCTGTTTGTCCATGGGATACTTGGTCAGATCCATGTTGCAGGCCACGGTGGTGGTGATCCTAAAAAACAAAAAGGTTGTTTTTATTTCAAGGGAAATTCCAAGAATATACCTAAAGCATGGTATTTTATAGATCTAGAACATTAGTTTCAAACAATCAATTGTGTAAATGTGTGAATTATTTCTCTGCTTTTTCGTTCAAGTTATCATTAATTTCTGTTATACATATGAAAGTATGTATGAATTGAGCCCTCAATGCAGAGCCGGCCCGACCCATTAAGCGACATAAGCGGCCGCTTAGGGCCCCGCAGCCACTAAGGGGCCCCCTAGCAAAATATTTTTTTTAATTTTTTTATTTTAAAAATAAATAAATCTCAGTACACCGTCGCCGTGATAAGTATGTTTAATTAATTGTGTTAATATGCCTAGATTGCCTACTCTCAAAGTGATGTATTATATTATTGAGTCCGTAATATAATACATTAACCGTGCTTTACCTGAACCTCATCATGACACAAGAGAGGACGGCAAGATTGTAATTTCCCGTGTTCAGTGAATGCAACAGAGGCAAGACACCAGACCAACCAGAGAGTTGAATGGAAATAAACATCTGTCTTATTGGCTGACAGGTACCTATCATGTGAGCTGTGACAATGTTTAAAATAAACTTTCAGTCGGACTCAGAGTTTTTGAAGATGTGCATAAGGAAACGTTTTTCTTAAAAAATACGACAATTCTCAAGTAGTGGCTCACACAACAACCCCAGAGCCACCACTTGAGCCAGGTAAACAAGGTATATAAATGTCAGTAAACTTCCAAGTTATGCGAACATGTAAGCAAAGCATAAATTACAGCTACGTTGACGTTACTTTGAATCGCGGGGGTAAGCTAAACCGTTAGCAAGTAGCTATAGCTAGCCAGACATATTAAATAAACACTTTGTCATATAATGTAAATGTAATGTTTTTCAGCGTTACCTGTTGATTTCAAAGAAAGCTCTCTGGGAAATGTTGACTTACTCTTCGACATGAAGCTAGAAGCTACCTTACAGCACACAGTTGATTAGGAGTCCTGTCAGTTAAAGTGGTGGCATAGTTGCCACTGCTTTACATGTCAACAGCATGTTTGAACCTATTTGCAGCAGTAAATGTGGCTGTGTGGCCACTGACGTTGCCATAACAACACCTGCATTTAAATATGCAACCTCTTTTTGTGACAGATTTTTGCAAGAAATTATAATTCTTCTGAATGATATTCCTATTGACAGCTAGTTTCTATGTGAACATTATGAGATAGACAGCCAGAGAGAATAAATGAAAAACAGTTATGAAATACTATATGACAAAACAAGAATAAAGTTTAAGTGATTTGTAAGATATCCATAAAGAAAAATCTGTTTACAGTTCTGTTTCATATGGGTGTTGAGAGATGTATCCATAGATCTCTTAATTTTTCTCTCAAAGTGCACCAGATTGATGCTTTTAACTTTAATATTTAAAAGTGCATGCCCCCGGACCCCCCTAGAGGAGGTGAGGACCCCCTTAGAGGAGGTTAGGTCCACAGTGTTTACATGCTTATTTATACAATATGTGTACTTATGCTAACATCATAACACAAAAGTTTGTTCCGTGTTGTGTGTAGTGAGAATGCGCTAGAGTGAGGGGGGCCCCCAAGCCAAAGCTCGCTTAGGGCCCCCAAAAGTCTAGGGCCGGCCCTGCCTCAATGGCACAGGACTGAAGATCACTTTTAAAGGAAATCAAGGCTTCACTCTGCATTGCTGTCGTGCTGGAAATCTGGGTCATGTATGAAAGTCTCTCACAGAATAATTTTGATCTGAAGTGCATCAAAACTTTAAGAAAGATGCATTTTTGATCTAAAATCTAAGAATACATACTTCACGTGGCTCCTTCCTTAGTGTTTGACTCAGACTTACGTCTCCTAAGTCGGTTGGAAGGGACCACCAGAGGCTTCGGCTACACATCATTTTAGTGAATATGAATAACATACATTTTTGGGAATAATTGACTGAATGGGACAGTGATTTTGTGAATGAGATAAATAATGTTTTAATTGATATAGACCAATAAGCTATAGCAACTTGATTAAAAACCGTAGTGGAAAATACAGTTAATCTACCATGCACATGGGCTGTAACAGCAATGTAGAAACTGTCTGATTGGTATCTCTAGTCTTTACTGTACTGACATTTTTCATTTATTTTAATATGGGGAGTACCAGAATCTGCTTCATGGTTTTCACTTTCTTTGCTCCATTTGTTCTGTTTTTAATTCAGTAGGTGAACCTGTATGTTCATAAAATAGTGTGGGTGAGCTTATCTGTGTGTATTAAACAAAAATGGATTGGCTCATGTGTTTCATTGTTGGTGTGAAGAGTACATATACCAACAGGACCTTTGTAAACCATAACAAAAAAACATAAAATACAATATGTTATTTAATCTGGCCTTTTGACCGCTCAGCCTTAGTCTCTGGTCATTTCAGTGCTTTATCATGTATTCCCCCTGGCACAGGCCTGAAACATTTACCACAGCTGTCCTTTCCTCAACACCTCAAATTTCCCACTTCACTCTGACCCTTTTCACAGCTCACGCCCTGACGTGAACATCCCTCTACTGTCCTGTTATGTGCTGGCAAAGCGCTACCCTCCTCCCAGTTTCCTTTGACAGGGTGTGACCCTAAACTGTGAAGTTATCGAGGCGCAAATTTCCACGAGGGATTCTTCTCATCTTGGCAGTGGAACCATTTTCAGAGAAAATTCTTAAATACAAGGATTTGTATTGGGATATATGCTGCTGACTCCTCTAACTAACTAAGATATTACGATCGCTAGAGGAGACAAAGCATTGTGTCTGAAAGCACGCGTTGTAAAGGTAAATCACATTATAGATTTAATTACAACATTACATCTATGAAAAACATACCTTAAACAATAGAGGCAATTTACATTTTTAAACCATCAGATGGTTTTCCTACACTGATAAAAACGAGTAAATAATACTATGATTATGTGTTTAAATCCTACAAGAAATTACTAATAATTTTCTTTTACTCAAAATCTATCCTTTTATTTAATGTGTTACTTGAATTTGCAAGTAATTGTGTATCTTCATTTTGATAGGTAATGTTAAATCATAGCACAAAGTAAATGTTAACTAAAGTAATGTGACCTACAACCTGTGAAAAGCTAGTAAAATGTACAGAGCAATGTGAGTAAAGGTGGGCGACGCCCCTGAGGAAGTCAGAGGAGTTTGCGTAGAGTTTTTGTAGACATTGGAAAAAAAGCAGTCACAGACGATTGAAGAGAAGAGAGCATGGACCCTCGCCTAAAATGAATACTCGTGTATTTTGAATCATGTAAGTATATTTATCTACTTTATTAACTTTGTACATCCCTGTTAGCTTCTCTGCTTAATGTGGATATCAAACGAACCAGTCTTTCAGCTTAGCAATTTAGCTAGTTAGCGTGCTAGCTAATTTAGCCTGCTTTCATGGACGAGGCACACACAACATGTAATACTTTGCGGTTTAGCAGTTGTTTCAAACTAGTCAACAGCTGGCGAAATTCACCGTTTTGAATACAAAAATGTGGCAGTGGGGAAACGATGCTGAAGTTGGCTTCCGATTCAGAGCATCCGATTCGGCAGTTAGGGGGAATGTTAAGGGACATTTAATTTACAGCGCTGAGCGAACAATCCTCCGTGTTTGTACCTCTTAAATCGCTGCATAGCCGATTTATTTGGACTGGATTATCCCAGAGAGTCTAAAGATTATTTATAAACCAGTTTGAGATTTGTGAAACCTTTATTCTATTTGTGAAAATACAAAAAAGGGAGATTTCAGTGCTTTTTTCACATGTAGACCACATTAGACCAGGTCCTGATCTAAAACCACTAGACCTAGACTCATCAAATCTGGACTGGATTATCCCAGAGGGTCTAAAGATTCTTTATAACACCGTTTCAGATTTGTGAAACCTTTATTCTATTTGTGAAAATACAAACAAGGGAGATTTCAGTGCTTTTTTTGCATCCTGACCACATTAGACCAGGTTCTGATCTAAAACCACTAGACCTAGACTCATCAAATCTGGACTGGATAATCCCAGAGAGTCTAAAGATTCTTTATAAAACCGTTTCAGATTTTTGAAACCTTTATTCTATTTGTGAAAATACAAACAAGGGAGATTTTGCAGCTTTTTTTAAATCTAGACCACATTTGACCAGGTCCTGATCTAAAACCACTATACCTAGACTCATCAAATCTGGACTGGATTATCCCAGAGGGTCTAAAGATTCTTTATAACACAGTTTCAGATTTGTGAAATCTTTATTGTATTTGTGAAAATACAAACAAGGGAGATTTTGCAGCTTTTTTAAAATCTAGACCACATTAGACCAGGTCCTGATCTAAAACCACTATACCTAGACTCATCAAATCTGGACTGGATTATCCCAGAGGGTCTAAACATTCTTTATAACACCGTTTCAGATTTGTGAAACCTTTATTCTATTTGTGAAAATACAAACAAGGGAGATTTCAGTGCTTTTTTCGCATCCTGACCACATTAGACCAGGTCCTGATCTAAAACCACTATACCTAGACTCATCAAATCTGGACTGGATTATCCCAGAGAGGCTAAAGATTCTTTGTAACACCGTGTCAGATTTGTGAAACCTTTATTCTATTTGTGAAAATACAAACAAGGGAGATTTCAGTGCTTTTTTTTATCTAGACCACATTAGACCAGGTCCTGATCTAAAACCACTATACCTAGACTCATCAAATCTGGACTGGATTATCCCAGAGAGTCTAAAGATTATTTATAAACCAGTTTGAGATTTGTGAAACCTTTATTCTATTTGTGAAAATACAAAAAAGGGAGATTTCAGTGCTTTTTCACATGTAGACCACACTAGACCATCTGCTGATCTGAAACCATTAGACCTACGCTCATCAAATCTGGACTGGATTATCCCAGAGGGTCTAAACATTCTTTATAACACAGTTTCAGATTTGTGAAACCTTTATTCTATTTGTGAAAATACAAAAAGGGAGATTTTGATGCTTTTTTAAAATCTAGACCACATTAGACCAGGTCCTGATCTAAAACCACGATACCTTCAACCTCCAGACAGGGAAGATAGACAAACTAACATCTCTGTTAACCACCTTTGCTTTTTCACAGTCTCCATCCCCACCAACTCATAACGCTGGCAACGTCCTTGATCTCATATTCTCAAGGAACTGCACTACTTCTAACCTCTCTGTAAACCCGCTCCACGCATCCGATCACTTCTTCATTTCATTCTCTCTACCCCTTTCCAAACATAACAAACTCATCTCTTCTCATCCTGCACCTGTCCACCGTAACCTCCGTTCCCTCTCCCCCTCTACCTTTGCCTCATCGGTGCTCTCAGCCTTCCCTTCCTCTGACTCGTTCCAACTCCTGCCTCCAAACTCTGCTGCAGAAACTCTCCTCTCTACTCTCTCATCCTCTCTGGACTCTCTCTGTCCTCTCACATCTTGGCAGGCTCGTCAGTCCCCTCCGGCTCTCTGGCTAAATGACGCACTGCGTGCTAAAAGAACCATCCTTCGGACAGCAGAGCGGAAATGGTGGAAATCCAAACACCATGACGACCTCCTAACCTATCAGGCTCTCCTCTCCTCTTTCTCTGCTTCGATCTCTCAGGCAAAAAGCACTTTATTTCAAGATAAGATCCAATCTTCCTATTCCAATCCCCAAAAACTATTTTCAATCTTTTCCACCCTCTTGGAACCCCCCAAAGCCCCTTCCCCCTCCTCCCTTCTGTCAAGCGACTTTGTTAACTACTTTGAAAAAAAGGTTGATTATATTCGCTCTTCTTTTTCTGACTCACCTTTACTCACTGCTGGGTCACCAGAACCTCCTTTCACCCACACACTAACCTCCTTTTCCCCTCTTTCTCCAAGTGAGGTTCTTACCCTCATTACCTCTGCCCGTCCTACCAGATGTCCTCTGGACCCTATCCCCTCAAACCTCCTTCAGACTATCGCTCCTGATATTCTACCGTTTCTCACCCATTTCATCAACACTTCTCTAACTTCTGGTCACTTTCCAAACAGTCTCAAGGAGGCAAGAGTAAACCCTCTCCTAAAGTAACCCACTCTCAACCCGTCTGATGTTATAAACTACAGGCCTGTCTCTCTCCTCCCGTTCCATTCTAAAACACTTGAACGCGCTGTCTTTAAACAACTCTCCTGTTATCTTCATCAGAACAACCTTCTGGATCCGCACCAGTCTGGTTTCAAGGCAGGTCACTCCACAGAAACTGCCCTCCTTGCTGTCACTGAGGAACAGCAAACAGCTAAAGCAGCCTCCCTCTCCTCTTTCATCATCCTTCTGGACCTGTCTGCTGCATTCAATACGGTGAATCATCAGATCCTCCTTAGCACTCTCCAAAAACTTGGAGTTTCAGGCACTGCACTTTCCCTCCTCACCTCATACCTCAAAGACCGCACCTACAGGGTAACTTGGAGAGGGTCCGAGTCCGACCCTTGTCAATTAACTACAGGGGTCCCTCAGGGCTCTGTTCTTGGTCCCCTCCTCTTCTCCTTGTACACAAACTCGCTCGGATCTGTCATCAGCCCGCATGGTTTTTCATACCACTGCTACGCTGACGACACCCAACTAATTCTGTCCTTTCCCCGCTCAGAGACCCAGTTCGTCGCACGCATCTCTGTTTGTCTAGCAGACATCTCTCAGTGGATATCTGCTCATCACCTCAAGCTCAACCTTGACAAGACTGAACTGCTTTTCCTTCCGGGAGAAGATTGTCCCACTCTTGACCTAACAATCAACATCGGCACCTCTGTTGTTTCGACGACTCAGACTGCAAGGAATCTGTTTGTGACCCTAGATAACAAACTGTCCTTCACTGCAAACATTGCTGCTACAACCCGCTGCTGCAGATACACTCTTTACAACATCAGGAGGATACGTCCCCAGCTGACCCAGAAAACAGCGCAGGTTCTGGTCCAGGCTCTCGTCATCTCACGCCTAGACTACTGCAACTCCCTCCTGGCTGGTCTGCCTGCATGTGCCATCCGACCTCTGCAGATCATCCAGAATGCAGCGGCTCGTCTGGTCTTCAACCTTCCAAAGTTTTCCCACACCACGCCGCTCCTCCGCTCCCTTCACTGGCTTTCAGTAACTGCTAGAATCCACTTCAAGACACTGGTACTTGCGTACCATGCTGTGAGTGGATCTGGCCCTTCCTACATCCAGGACATGGTTACACTGTACACCCCAGCACGTGCACTCCGCTCTGCATCAGCCAAACAGCTCGCTGCACCCACACTGCGAGGGGGACCCAAGTTCCCATCAGCAAAAACACGTGGGTTTGCTATCCTGGCTCCAAAATGGTGGAATGAGCTCCCCATTGAAATCAGGACAGCAGAAAGCTTGCACATCTTCCGGCGCAGACTGAAAACTCATCTCTTTTGACTCCACTTCGAGCGATAGAATTACTAACAAAGCACTTATATACTAATAAAGGGCTGGCTTATCTAAAGCCAGTTAAGTAGCACTTGAAATGTTTTAGCTCTATGAAACCTGATGTACTTATATGATTCTGTTTACTTCAAGGTTGTATCTTCCGTGTCGAATGCACTTATTGTAAGTCGCTTTGGATAAAAGTGTCAGCTAAATGTAATGTAATGTAATGTCTCCTTTTTATTGCAAGATGCAGGGTGTACAGGAGGTTGTCCACTGTGCAAGTGTTTATCATTGACACAGTTTGCTGTCCAATTATTCCCTCTCCTCCCCAATGTGGACAGCATCCCTTTTGCTTTTCCCTTGCATCTGTTTCAGACAGTTTATACTTTTTTCTCTGAGCAGTTGGAGTAGGGCGGCTGAAGTACTTCGACTTTCTTTTCTGCGTTTTACTTCGCTTCTTCCATATCTCCTCTTGTGACAGAGGAAGTGTCTCTGGTCCCTCAGATTGTCTTTTGTCTTCAGCGTATGTTTTTGAAGGATGCACCTGTTTTTTCATTATTGCAACGCCCTTGAGTCTTCCAACCACAAACTCTTGCTGTAGCTGGAGAAAGTCTCCTGGTCTTCTGTGCAATTTTGATGAAAGTATCACTTTTTGTTGTTGTGCCGAACCAGTTCTCTACAACAGCATTACTGTCACAGGTTTTGCCAAGATCTTTAAGCATCAGACCTGTCCAAAGAGGCACAGTACCAGCGTAATGGAGAATTATTTCCACAAGTGTCTCACAATAATGAGGATTTGGCTGGCATGCTCCGTTTGCGTCATCCTCCTTCCCTGCTTCCTCCTGTGCTTGTGTGACCACCTCTTTGATAGGAGCAAAGAAAGGGGATGATTTTGTGAGATCTGTGCATGTCTTCAAAATCAGAAGGTGTGTGGTCTTCATCTTCATTTTTGAAATTGATATTTTCTGACTTCTGTGTACGTATGGCCTCCTGCAGTGCTGAGAGATGTTTCTTGCACCCATTAGTTTCAGTCTTTGATGAAAAAACATGTACCATACACCTTGAAATTGACAATACCTGGCCAAATACAGTAGCATTTTGAAGGAGGCCAAAACAGTACAAAAAAAATCGTTTTGTCTCCTTTCTGCACTGAACCATGGACAACTTCATACTGATCAACTTCAGCATGTGAGCAGCACAGAGGTGTATTACTGTCAGCTGCACTGACCGCTGCCCTTGGAATTAAGATAAGGTATAATAAGGTATAAGGTATAAGGTTTTATAGAATAAAGGTGTCACAAATCTGAAACTGTGTTATAAAGAATTTTTAGACCCTCTGGGATAATCCAGTCCAGATTTGATGAGTGTAGGTCTAGTGGTTTTAGATCAGGACCTGGTCTAATGTGGTCTGGATTAAAAAAAAGCTGCAAAATCTCCCTTGTTTGTATTTTCACAAATAGCATAAAGGTTTCACAAATCTGAAACTGTGTTATAAAGAATATTAAGACCCTCTGGGATAATCCAGTCCAGATTTGATGAGTCTGGGTCTAGTGGTTTCAGATCAGGACCTGGTCTAATGTGGTGTACATGTAAAAAAAAAGCACTGAAATCTCCCTTTTTTGTATTTTCACAAATAGAATTAAGGTTTCACAAATCTGATCGGTAGTCCACAGGAGATGAAAAACACCCACCTCACCGCCTCTTCCAAGAAACGACAGGACCGTGCGGCATTTATCCGTGAAAATGTTTTTTAGGCCGGTCAACATGTCCGTTAAAGTTTAAATCTTCCGTACAAAATTAGAAAAGTGCCGGTCAGAGGTCTTCTTTTGTTATTTATTGAGCTTTAAAACAAATTGATAACGACTCTGTTCTCTGTATAATAATAGAAGAATATTTAATAAACGGTGCCTGCCTCTCTTTTCCTCCCCCTCTTCTGACAGCCCAGCAGCAGCAGGAGACGTGTGTAGAGGGAGGCGGGCTATTTCATCGTTATCAGAAAATGATCATATAGGGCTTACACACGGAGCCGTTGGACCCCCAGAGCGTTGCGTATGCCGGTCTACCCACCTTGGGACCCGTTACCGTAGTCGTTTAGTTCCCCCCCCCGGAGCGGAGCAAGGCAACGAAACTTAAAATAATAAGCTGCATTTTACGGCGCGCTATGCATGGGACCGCCTTGGGGGGGTTCCCGACATGTCGTTTCAGTAAATTAAAGGGTGTTTCATGTTGTCGTTGCTGTGGACCTTCTTAATACCTTGGAAAATGCCGTTTAATACTTTTTAATACTTTTTAACAGCCTTAATTTTCGCTAAATTGATTTATCAACTTTTAATACTTTTTAAGACCCCGCGGACACCCTGAAATAGAATAAAGGTTTCACAAATCTGAAACGGTGTTATAAAGAATCGTTAGACTCTCCGGGATAATCCAGTCCAGATTTGATGAGTCTAGGTCTAGTGTTTTTCGATCAGGAACTGGTCTAATGTGGTCAGGATGCGAAAAAAGCACTGAAATCTCCCTTGTTTGTATTTTCACAAATAGAATAAAGGTTTCACAAATCTGAAACTGTGTTATAAAGAATGTTTAGACCCTCAGGGATAATCCAGTGAAGATTTGATGAGTCTAGGTCTAGTGGTTTTAGATCAGGAGCTGGTCTAATGTGGTCTAGATAAAAAAAAAAGCATCAAAATCTCCCTTTTTGTATTTTCACAAATAGAATAAAGGTTTCACAAATCTGAAACTGTGTTATAAAGAATCTTTAGACCCTCTGGGATAATCCAGTCCGATTTGATGAGTGTAGGTATAGTGGTTTCAGATCAGGACCTGGTCTAATGTGGTCTACATGTAAAAAAAAAAGCACTGAAATCTCCCTTTTTTGTATTTTCACAAATAGAAAGTGATGTTATAACTGATGTCATAATTGTTTCCCTCCGATAAATATAAGAGATAGCTAAGATAAGATAACTTTAACAAGATGCCTGTGTGCTTAGTACCAGGTTGTAATCATACCAGCAATGGGTCTTGCTCGTTCTTTCGCTTCCCTTCTGATGAAAGGACCATGAGTGGCTGGATCAAGTTAGCTACCTAGCTAGTAGCAAGCACGTTAGTTAGTTATTACAGGCTTAGCCTTGTCATTTGTATTAGCCTTAACATGAAGTAACATTAATTAACCCAAAATGTTAAACAGTAAGAGTAGTAGTCATATTTCGTGAACTCTTTGAAGAGTACTGTACCGGTGTGATCATTCTATAATACAGGGGTTCCCAAAGTGTGGGAAGGTGAGCCTCCCCTCAGAGAACATAATCACAGCCGCGCCCCCCTTCCCAATTATTATTGCTATTATTATTATTATTATTATTATTATAATTACTGCTGTTGTTGCTATAATGCAGGGGTATTCAATTGCATTTCAAAGAGGTCCAGTAAGAGAAAATGTCATAAAATGCTCTGTTTTCGCTACCTTTCTCTTTTTTGATTGGCTGAGCGTCACCTCCTTAAAACATTAAACAATAGCTTTTTTAAACCTCTTTATCTTTATGTTTTAAACATGTTGAGGTTAAGGATGGCAGCTTCCTCATACGTTGCACTCGGAGAGAAATAGTTGAGACGGAGTTGTCTTTAGCAGCAGGGAGGAGTAACGTTTTATCAATGTTGTGAGGTTTACCTGCCTTAGCTATCGGTAACGCCACTCGGTATGATGCTTCGGTTGTCTTTGTATTCACAGTGCTAAATGTGTCAATGACATTTTTCTGTGACTGCAATTCCTTGAGCTTCCGGTCAAAACACTCCTGTGGCTTGGTCACCAAACATGGGTGTTTCGTCTCAATATGACGTCGGAGTTTACATGGTCTCATACTGTCATTAGCTAGCACCTCGTTGCAGATAACACACTGTGGCAGTGGAATGTCATCAGGACCGGTCCATGAAAATCCTAGCTTCAAATAATCATTGTCATACTTCCTCCGTTTTCTGACAGACGCTGTCTCCTCTCTCACTTTAGGTAACTTCACTAAAAATCTATCCTTATTTTGCAGCTCGCATACATTTAGCTGAAGTTAACTAGCTAGATTTCACAGTTTTTTTCTGGCGGCTGCGCCTCCCTTGAAGCTCTCTGGCGCCCCCCAGGGGAGGCGCGTCTCACACTTTGGGAACCCCTGCTATAATACACCGGCAACATTTTTTTTTTTTTACGACATGACAAACATCATATGTGTTATTCATGGCACAATTCAAACGGGATAAGAGATAACTTTTTTCTCGCCACTGACTTCAATACATAATTTTTCCGAAATAAGGTCCCATGGAGGTCCACCGGAAAGGGAGGGACTTTGCCATTCTATTAGTAGTTCAGAAGAGGTTTTTTTACTTGCTGCTCTGCAGTTAAGCAGTGTGGCGCCAAACTGAGTTTTCCTTGAAGTCAATTCACTCACATGCATCCGACTGTGTGTGATGCACATGTGTGCTTTTTCCCCCTGTGTACACTGAGACAGCTAGCGGCACCAGCTTCCTAAAAAAAGGGTATGTCACATTCACTGCCATGGACGCTGCTCTGTGGGCCAGTATGTGTGATGCGGCCTGTTTCCCTGCAGCCTAAAGGAGAGGGGTGATCCAGGAAGACTACTGGAACAAGAGTCACTTTATTAGAAGTTTAACTGTGGGTGCCTCCTTCTGTAGCGCGTTCAATTTAAGTTACTGTAAGGCATAATCTTTGTCTCCAATGTCTTTCTGTACTTACAGTTATGTGTGTTCACCACAATAATTGACATGCCTGTTAAACAGCACCACGTTGAAGTTAGACGGAAGCTGCCCCCCCCCTGCTTGATGGAGCTTCTGGAAGAGTCTGCAGCGGAGCTGATTAAAGAGAACCAAGTAAATGTTCTGCTTGATTTGTGTTAAAATGTGTCTACTGTTCTGTTTGTACATGAATATCTCTATTCTCTAAAGGTAAGCACATCTTGCCATTATGTGGAAAACCTCTTCAGTCTCCAGTTTTTAAGTTAACATTTAGATAAAGTACATTGGAATCTAATTTTACTGCATAATATTTCTATATATTTTCAAACTTACTCAATTTCAATGTTTAATATTCTGTTTCAAAAGGTGTTTTTCAGGAGAATTGATAGTTTGAGCCTGTATAACCCAATTATTTAATGAGGTTTACTTCCTGTTTGGAACAAAGCGAACATTTCATATCTCAAATAAGAGTTCATATAAATTCCCTTATCCACACTGTAGCTACTGTGCATATGATAATAAAGCCCTTTGAACCTTTTGAAGCTTACCCAATCCCCTCTGCTTAAAAAGAACATGTAAAATCAATGGCTA
This sequence comes from Notothenia rossii, assembly GCF_949606895.1. Classification (NCBI taxonomy): domain Eukaryota; kingdom Metazoa; phylum Chordata; class Actinopteri; order Perciformes; family Nototheniidae; genus Notothenia; species Notothenia rossii. Next base: position 58,837,187 of record NC_136909.1, on the reverse strand, counting down.
CTTAAATACTAAATTAAATAGCTAGCTCAACCAAATCAGTCTTGGAAAAGTTTACAGTATTGTATGTTAACACTGATTTACATGTTTTGACAGAATGGAGGCAAAGATATCGTGGAAAAAGTACTATGCTGAGTGTCGTGAAGCTCCATGTCCTCCATGAAGTGCAGCAAAAGAAGATGCCACACCTCCCATTGTGTCCCTCTCCATCGAGGGATCGGAGGGGCTTGATGAGTGTAAATGTTTGGTGAACGCCTGCCCTCTACTCACGGGCATCATCCATGCAATGAACTTAAGTAAAACATAAAAGTTGAAATACGCTTCTTTAGTTTTCAAAAATCTTTCTTGAACTTAATTTCCTCAAGATTTCTCTTGAAAGTCCACATTTTTGCATAAGCAGTGGTGGAATTTTGAGGTACTTGAGACATTTCTTTTCGTTGCACTTTATACTCCACTACAAATCAAAAGGAAATATTGTACTTTGTGCTTCACTATCTTATATAGAGTTTATAAACTATAAGGTTCTGTTTTTTAATATACCAAAAAATGTAAATATTGTTAGAAACCCTTGAGCTATTATGTTTTTGTTTGTTAATATTGGATTTTTTACTACATGTAATACTCAAACAGGATTTAGCTAATTATAGTTTTACTTAAGTAACATTTTCATTACCAGACTTTCACTTGTAATAGAGTATTCTTACAGTGTGGTATGAATATTTGTACTTAAGAAAAGGGCCGGATACTTCTTCAACCTGCTTTGTTTAGTTTAACGGATGTATGTGCAGTATTTGTAAACATCCTTGCAAACTGTAGATTAATCATGGTATGTATCAGACAACAGAACACAAATAAATGTGTTGTTTAAAAGTGTCTACTGTTTCATGTTGTGTAGTAGCCTTAGTTTAAAACTGTTTTATTGAATAAGAATTGCATTTGATGATACTTAATAATTGTATTTCAATATTACCTACATATTTATTAAATAAAAGGTAAGAATAGCAAATAAAAACAACCTGAAAAGCCAAAGAGTTTTTAGTGGAGATTTGTAAATAGATGAAAATGTAATCTTAAGTAAAATCTACTATACAATAGTAAGTAAAATGTACTTACAAAACTGACATTTGACGCCAAAGTTTACTTAAGTGCCTTTAGTAAAAAACACTTCTTAACTGTAAGTAGATGCTACTTGAAATATATGTTAAATATATATATTACATTTTCTGAGTGCGTTTTCTTACCTCGGTTTTCCTAAGAAAATCTTACTCCCCATTTCTTTCAGTGTAGATTTGAAACTTGGCTATTCAAATTTTTGGCCGATCCAGGCTCACAAGGGCTCCCTGGACATAAGGCAATGGGATTTCCCCATTGGATTTCGATACATTGCAGAAAATAATGTCTGTGGCTAACATTTATGATACTTATAGATGAATCTCCAAATATTAACACCACCTGGGGATTTTTGAAGCGAAAATGCAATTGACAGAAGTAAAGAGCAAAAAGTTTAACATGATGACGTTTAGTAGTCTAATGTCACTTGTTAACGAGCACCATTTGTATGACTTGTACGAGTTTCGGACACCCACGAGTTGGATCTTTACTGACGTATTTTATGTATAGATCTTGTAAGCTTGTATTAGTCATTTTGTACAAATGACAGGTACATGTACAAATGACAATAAAAGCCTTGAATCTTGAAACACGTTAAAAAAAACATTGACGCTAACTTATTAGGTTTTAGGATTTCACCACAATATACAAAATATATTTTTAAACCAATAAAATCACAATTTCATACATTAACCCTCTGAGACCCACATAGGATATATCCGTTTTTGTATATGTTTGTGTTTTGCCTTATACATTGTCATTTCTTTACTGTATAATCAAGTTTTACACATCCCAGAAATCAGCAAAACCTCAGCTGTGAAGTGTTCAATGATATACAGCAGGGGTCGGCAACCCCTGGCACGCGTGCCAGCATTGGCACGCGGCACCGTAACCAGTGGCACACTAGGAATAAGTGTGCAAAATATTTAAATTGTATTTTCGGATCCTGAACGAGACCGCCGCCAGAGCGCGTCTCCCCGTTACCTGCCATGCACGCAACGCAGCCCCGTTCTCCTTATATCCAGGTGACTTTCTGCCGCTTTCCTCCGTGGTGCAGTGCTGATCGTTTCACCACGGAGGTAAAGCACTTCACTAATTGCAGTACCCATAAGGAGCTGTACAAATGCCTTAGTTTTTGCGTGGCTGTGTATTTAGTTGAAAGCCCAGTGGCGATCTGCTCATCTCTCTTCGAAATAATATGCTACAAAGGGCCATCTGTGTGTTGAACTTTCCTGTCGGCTCCCAGACCGTAGTCGAGGAGGGAAGAAGCAACAAGCTTCAGGTTCAATAACCCACTTTAGCTTAAATGACTGGAGAGAGGCGAGCCGTTCTTAGGAGGCCGTTGCATTTATTTAGCTGTTCTTCTGTTTCACAAAATACATCACAGACCTGTTTTTCTGCTGCCTCGTTTCACTTCCAGAAACAAACACACGTTCCCTCACTGTCGCTCTACCATCCACAAACACACATGCACAAGCCACACCCCTCTTTCTCTCTCTGTTAAAGGGACAGCGATCTCATCTCACTCTGCATGACCCTAATATCATAACATGTGTGTTCTGGAGAATCACAGAACGGACGATCGTCCTTATTATTATGCCGTTTAAACCAATTATTTAAATGTGTATGTTAAATTCGACATCATGTAAATTGCGCTGACAGGTCCACACACTGCTTCCCCGCAGCGAGGCTCCCCCGCCCTCCTGCTGATAGTCCTCTACCCCCCCCCCCCCCCCCCCCCGTTGATAATTCTCGATCGTTGGCACGCTGATAATTTTTTTTTTTTTAAATGTCACTTCATATCAAAAAGGTTGCCGACCCCTGATATACAGTATGTCACTCATTAGAGACTTATATAATAGGGGGTATTTGCCCATAAATAAAAAACGGAGCTTGAATTTTGTACCTATTTCATAAAAAAAAACTGCTAACCATAACATTGAAAGAAACATTCAACACAGACAATTGAACACATTTTTATCATTGTATCAGAACTGATTAGAAGATTCTAACTTATTCTGTCCATTAGTTGTGCCCATTCTTTTGGCAACTGTCCATGGGCATTTTTTTGCGAGGAATTGTCATTTTTTGTCCTGCCAATTTTGAAGACTACACATGATATATAGTATCATGTCCACAATCACACATGATATGCTGAGCAGATTCGTCTGAATTTTCATCGACATCGTCACCTTGAAATATCAGCTCCAAAGCCTCAGCTGTAGTAAACCTCCTTGCCATACCTCAGTCTACTTTTAAGACACTAAAAGAACGTATTCCAACTTTTATTTTGTTTTCGCGCGTGGAATTATACCGGCTCTCGTTTCAGTACACATAACAACGGAACTGACAGGGAACACTCTGAATCAGACTCCGATTGGCTGTGACTGCATCTACTCAGTGTCCAATTCAGAAACGTGACTCTTAGGCCCAATCCCAAACCACGCCCTACCCCTACACACTCCCCATCCTTGACGGTAGGGCTGAACGATCTATCGTTTTAGACCGAAAATCGCGATCTCAGACAACACGATTTTGGGATCGTCAAAGCTGCGGTTTTTCTTGGTGCATAATAATAATAATTTCGTCAATAATTTCACATGAATGCCCAAGGCTCTGTGCCAGCTACCAATCAGAAAGCTGCAGCCTGCGCGTGACCAGATGACGTGTTCTCCACCCCAATCAGTGTGTAGCTCGTCATTCAATTTCAAGCATGGCAGAAGCGGGAGCAGAAGCGGAGCCGACTAAATTAATACCAAAAAGAAACAGCACGTCGGTCATTTGGCAGTATTTTGGATTTGAGGATGATGATGAACACCAGAAACAGGTGATGTGCCAAACATGTCGTGTAAAAGTGGCTACATCGGCTGGCAATACCACCAATTTACATCGCCACTTGAGAGTTCACCACCTGAACTTGTATGAGCAGTGCATGGCGAAAAAGAACCGTGAAACATCAAGCAGCAGCCATACTTCGGCAAGTCATCCAACAATAACATCATCGTTCGCCAGTGTGACGCCTTATGAAAAAACTAGCCGAAGACACAAGGAGATTACCGCTGCCGTAACGACTTACATATCGAAGGACATGGTGTCTGTAAACACAGTGACCAAAGACGCATTTAAAAGTTTGCTACGCACAATGGATAAGAGGTATGTTCTGCCCTCCCGCACATACTTCAATCAAGTTGCCATCCCACAGCTCTACACAGAATGTAAGGCCAAAGTTCTAAATGATCTGGAAAACACGGAGTTTTATGCGTCAACTACTGATCTGTGGTCAAGCAGAACGACCGAGCCCTACATGAGTTTGACCGTGCATTTCGTCAACGCCAACTTCGAGTTGTGTAGCCGCTGCCTGCAGACAGCATACTTCCCCACTGACCATACAGGGGAGAATATTGCCATGGGGCTGAAGGAGTGCTTAGCCAACTGGGGTCTAAAAGAAGAGGCCAAGACGTGCATAACAACAGACAACGCTACAAATATGATCAAAGCAATGGAACTTAACCAATGGACCAGACTGCAGTGCTTCGGACACAGGCTGCATCTTGCAATTGGTAAGTACAAGAATGTGTGTTTGTGCGAGTGTGTATGTTTACAAAGTTACTACAAGTGTGAGAGTTCGTATTATCCTCGCAGAGGCCCTAGTCTCTGCTATATTACTCTGCCCTCAAACACAGTTGGGAGGGGGGAGGGACGAAGCGCCGAGAGGTTTGTTGTCAAGCTGTAGTTAGCTGACCAACTGTTAGCGCAATGCTACTTTAACATACTGTTTATCCTAGTGAGAAAAATGAACCCTTTCATGGGTAAACTTTAAAACCTCCCAATACTGCTTGCTTCTGTTTAATTGCGGATTGCCGAGAGATGCAAAGGCGGTCTCCCCTATTTTTGAAGCCCTTACTAATGGGTCAATGACGTTTTTGTAGTAGCAGATGTCAGGGTGGTGCAACCACAGCTGATGCCACTATATTACGAATTAAATGATTTTTTGTTTTTTAGTGGAATATCTAAAAAGCATATTCCTTGCTTGTACATTAATTACCAATTACAAATTAATTTATGGGCAATAACTTACTGTGGTAGTACCACCTGACGTCTGCTGCTAAAAAAACGTCATTGAACTTAATACAAGATGACAACAGATGTAATCAATATGTTATGAATTCTGTGTTATGAGCTATCCTTATGGCTTTTCATACTGTAATACATGTAATGTTTTCCACCAGAAAATGCTGTCAAAGATGATCAAAGAATCAAACGGGCCACAGGACTTTGCAAGCAGCTGGTTGCGGTCTTCACTCACAGCTGGAAGAAGAAGAGGGCATTCAAACAGGCACAGCAAGACTTAAACCTACCTCAACAGTCACTGGTCACTGAATGTCCGACACGATGGGGCTCCCGGCAGAAAATGATTGGGAGGGTGTTGGAGCAGAGCAAGGCACTGTGCCAGGTTCTGTCTGAAGACAGGAAGACGCGGCACCTGATCCCCACTTGGCAAGACATAGATGTACTTGAATCTGTAAACAATGCCCTCGGTCCTCTTCAGGAGTTCACAGACGCCCTCTCAGGTGAGGACTACGTAAGCGTGTCATACCTGAAGCCAGTGCTCCATCTCCTCAGAACAGCAACGCTTGCTGAAACTGACCAGGACACGAATCTCACCAAGGAGATCAAATCAAGAGCTCTCCACTACATTGAAGAGAAATACAGCGACCCAGTGACACAGGAGCTCTTGGACATCACATCCTTCCTTGATCCAAGATTCAAGACAAGCTACATAAGCGAAGAGAATGTCCCATACATCAAAGACAGAGTGAAGATGGAAATGGAACAGGTGGCACAAAAGGTAAGCTGTCCTTTTTCTTTGTTGTTTCAAAATAAAACAAAAAGTTGTATTTTTTGTTTTTTTTAACTATACTCTACTGACATTTTAAACTTTTAGACAAAATGCCTCGTTGGTCTTAATCACAACTGATAGCAAAACATTGATGCCTCTTATTACTGTGTGTTGTAGGAGCAGAGGGCTTGTGTCACAACCCATACCATGCCCCTGAGTGCAGAAGAAGAACCACCATCCACCTCTACAAAACGAAAGCGGTCACTGGGCAGCTTTTTTAAGACCAAGGTGGTCCCTGCTTCCTCTACTGTGCAGTTGGAGGATACCATTAAAGCAGAACTGGACAACTACCTCATAACTCCTACCATTGATGGAGAGCAAGATCCACTGGCCTTGTGGAGAGTGCACAATGTCAACTTCCCATGGCTTAGCAAGTTGGCTCGTAAGTACCTTTGCATACCAGCAACGAGTGCACCATCAGAGAGACTGTTCAGTGCCAGTGGCAATATTGTCACATGTCAGCGTGCATGTCTGAAGCCAGCAAAGGTTGACATGTTGGTTTTCTTGGCCAAAAATCTCTGAAGGGATGAAGGGGAAGATTTATTGATTTTTGTTGTTGTTCTTCTGCACTTTGCCCTGAAATCTCTTATCGGCACCTTACCCTGACATGTCTTTGTTCCATTAAAAAAGATGTTCACTCTTTTTTACTTATCTTTTGTATACAGACTAGATGTAAAATAATTTAAACAGTTTGACATCTTTTCTTGATGAGGAAAATGTAGGGTAATTTAAACTTTTTAAATTATTATGATTATTATTATTATTTATTTTTACTACCTTTACATTTCACTTCCTCTTGCCACTTTATTTGAAGAAGAAGCACAGGTTTCTGAATACACAGGTTGAATATCTGTAACTGCTGCTGATGTTGATGTTCATAAGCTAGCTCCTTTGAGCCATTTTGCACTACTTTTAAGGTAAGACTTCTTTTTTTGCTCCACTTTGTTGTTATAATTTATAATTTGTATGTAGCCTACGTTATTTTACAAAAGTGCAATTATTTTGATGCTGCTGAGCCATTGATCTTTTTAATGCTTGATATTTTGTTAATAAACAGTCTTGCATTTGAAATCTGTTGCCAGCCGTTTTCATTCTTGCATTATCTTAATGAAATTCATTGTTTTAATTAATTTACACTGAAACTTGATTTAAAGAAAATAAATCGTGGTTGAAATCGAAACCGCAATCTCTGCCAGAAAAATCGCAATTTCAATTTTTTCTTAAAATCGTTCAGCCCTACTTGACGGAGTGAACTCTGTGGAGTGACACTCTCAGCTCAATGAGGCTCCCTCCTGTCAGATGGAGGAAGTAAATACAGCAGCAAGCTTTGGGACAAACTCCCCTCTCTCCGGCAGAAACAGGAAATGCCTTAACTGTATGTAACAACGGTTTCAAATCAGCATCTCTTGGACCAACATTTTTAATTAAGAACTAAAATAAAACTCCAAACATCTTAATGGAGTTGTTTATTGCCGTTTCTGAAGTTTAAGAGGAAAAACACGGCATGTCTCTGGCTGAAACAGCTGAGAAGTTACAGATGTAGCACCTCATTTTGGACGCCCCTACACATGTGGGCCCGTGATCGGCACGGGTTGGACCCTCGCTGAAAGGAAAACCCCCCGCATGACTTGATACGCCCCTTTGATAAATACATTTAATTATAATGAAACTAGCTGCAATGGATCATGGATCCACCAGGGGGAGCAGTGATTAAAAAGCTGCCACACTGGAACTCATGTGAAATAAACAGCTGATAGATCTACAGGTATCTGATATAGCGGATCTTTGTTAACCCTCCGGTATCACTGTGGACGTTTTTGTCCATATGGGTCATTTTTCACTTTTCATTTTGCAATAACGTTGGTTCTGTTGGTGCAAATGGCCTGATTTTTTGTAACAAGGCTATTTTCTCGATCTAGTTTGGAATTCCAATTCCAATTTTTCAAATCGGTCTTTAATTCACTGTGTAACAAATCGACTACGCAAATTAGTCATTCGAGACAAAAATGTCCACTGCAAAATACTTTGATAAAAACATTATATTAAAAGGTTTTTTTCACAACTTTTTTGGGTTCAATCTTTAAAGCAACTTCCGCCCTAATAGAAAATACCAAAAATGTAATCATTTTCAGGATTTTAACCCTTTAAATGCCATTTTCAATACATGAAACCGCTGTTTTTTTTTATGATGAAAACAGAGAAAATGAGTTATTTTCCAAAAAATACATATCTAGTGACTGACTCTTTTTAAAAAAAATATATAACAGTATTCGATATGTCAAAGATTAGCAGCAAAATTGATTTTTTTGCATTATTAGTTTTTGCACAAAATCAGATTGAACAAAAAAGTTACATATTAGTCATTCGGGACAAAAATGTCCACTTCCAAAAATTGCTCTAAAATGACAACAGATAACATTTATTTTTTACTTTTTGGGGTTAAATCTTTCAATCAACTTCAGTCCTGATCAAAAATACCAAATGTTAAATTATGTTCAGGATTTTAACCCTTGAACTGCCAATTTGAAAACATGAATTTGCGTTTTCTATGAAAAACATGCAAAAAAAGGCAGTTATTTTCCATATAATGAATGTTGGGGGGGTCGGCTTTTTTTTTATTTATCACAGTCCTGGATATGTTAAAGATTAGCAACAACATTTATTTTTGGTGGATTATTAGTTTTTGCACAGAATCAGATTAAACAAAAAACTCACACATTAGCCACTCATGTCCCATCCACTCCCATTATAACCACATCTTTTGATCTCTCCGCCATACCGGTATAAAATCATGCATTTTGTAATGTCAGGGTCTTATATCGGAGGAAAATAGTTCAATTTGTCCTTTTTATTCTATATCACAAGATGTGACATTTTACCATTGAATTACATGCTTGTAATTTCTTGGTTTCTTTGCCTGTTGTGTAATGGGGCCCTGACAGCCATTGGAATACATGTATGCAACTAATATGATGTAGGTGTGTTGGTATGGATGTGGAAGAGTGGTATCAGGATTTATTTCTTTGGAAATGTTATTTTAAATACAATTAAATCAAGCTATTTTGGTAAAACTAATGAAAAATGTAACAACAAAAAAATATAAAAGATCATATTTTTTTATTTTTTTTAATGTTTTCAAATATTATTTTTTGGAATATCTTAGGCCCAGAGGGCCTAGAGGGCCCTGACGGCTCGCCACTGTATTTGACAAAATAATATTGTTTAATCCACGTTGGCGTACTACAACTACAAAGCCATCGGTTTGTTTTTTCATCAGTAAATGCAGCCCGGCTCAAACAAACGATTTTTAATCATCATCCTCACGATCATTTAATGTATCATATGTTCGCCGAATTGGCATGAAAGCCCTAATAAATGTGAGATAATCCACGTGAGTTTACAACTACAAAAATAATCGGTTTGTTTTTATATCACATCCGACGCGAGGAAATGCAGCACGGCTCTCACTACCGATTTTTAGTACTAATTTAATCATCATCTTCACGATCATTTATGTGTATGTTCGCCAAATTGACATACAAGCACTGACAAATATGAATATACTGTAGTCAACTTCATTAAAACGTTATTAACTTGCCCAAACTCAGTAATTCACTAAAAATATTTATATTTTAATGAAGCCTAGTCGGCAGATCAGGATCCCAAGGCGCAGCGGAGGGATATTGATCTGCATGACGGGTGTTATTTTCCCCATAAGGAACAAGTCGCTGCAAATTATCCCGCTTATTACATGGCCACATTCTCAACAAAGTAATGACTCCAGCTCTCTTCTCCAGCTGTAAAGTTAACTGAACATTTGCTATTTATGCAGTGATCTGTCTCTTCCTCTCTCCCGCAGACAGCTGATCGCTGTCAGACCGGACCATGGCTGTAAAGGGCTAGTTCCCCCTCGACACATAGACTGATCCTTTTTTAAAATGTAATATATAAAGACTATATGTTATTGAATTACAATCAAGATAATAAGATTAGATATACTCTATTTGATCTAAAATATTGATGTTTTTTCGTTATAGTAGCCTGCGAAAACCATAACAAATAAGTGATTAAATGCTACAGTATTCAGCAAACACAACTGCAGATCAGCAAACATTGCAAACAAACTAAGGTCGACAACACACAGTTGTCTTTGTGTATTTGTGATTGAAGCGCCATCTCATAGTTAAATCCTGAAATTGAACAAATGGGGAAATTTGGCAACGCCCTCTTAGGAAATAGTGGGAGGGCTTTAATCTCCCAGCCACTGGGATCCGCTGGGTTTTCGGTTGGAATCCGCTGGGTGGAGTCCTATCTGGAGTCCTACATCTGTATGACGCTTTGAACACAACGTGATATTTGGGATCGTATACGGCCCTGTGGGTTTCAGAGGGTTAATCTTACAGATGTAGCGATTCATTTCAGACAGTTTGAAACGCGAGGGCCGTGATTGGTACGTGATCTGCCCTCGCTCAAGGGAAAACCTCCAGCTTGACTTGAGACCGCCCCCGTGATAGATAAATGTAATTATAATGAAGCCAGCTGCAATGGATCATTGATCCACCAGGGGGTGCAGTGGGGTTCCACACTGGAGCTCATGTGAAATAAAGTCAGATACAGTACGCTGGATGTACAGCGGAACTTTGTTAAGATCCATATGTCACGGATATCATACTCTGTGCTGAATAAGAGACATGTAATCATTTACAAAACATCATCATGTTGTTATTTAACAAAATAATGTTGTTTAGTCGGAAAAAATGAATGCGAGGAAATGCAGCCCGGCTCTCGATTTTTAATCCTAATTTAATCATCATCTTCAACACGATAATGTATGTTTTTGTTCACCGAATTGACATGAAATCACTGACACTATACTGTATTCAACTTCATTAAAACGTTATTAACGTGCCTAAACTCAGTAATTCACTAAAAATATTTATATTTTAATGAAGCCTCGTCGGCAGATCAGGATCCCAACGCGCAGCGGAGGGATATTGATCTGCATGACGGGTGTTATTTTCCCCATAAGGAACAAGTCGCTGCAAATTATCCCGCTTATTACATGGCCACATTCTCAACAAAGTAATGACATGACTCCCAATATTAATTTAAATGCTTTTATGGATTTAGAAAATGTTTTTATTGATTTAAAAAATAGTTGTATTGATTTAAATTGACATGCATCCGCTAAGAAAAATAGTCCTTTGTTACCGTTTTTTAAACAGTGTGAATGAAACGGCAGCTCTCTCCCCCCTCCCCCCCTGATCTTTCTTCTCCAGCAGCTAAATTAACTGTAGGTTACTCTGAGTGACCATAGACTGTATGTGACAAGCTTACAGTTAGTGACGTAACAACACCATAAAAGCTGGTGGGTTGAAAGCAATACGGGAGGTAAAAATAACTACAATAATTGTGATTTATTTATTGTGGCTTTATGTTTTTAGGTATAAAATGTTATTTAAGTCAGGCTTATAGTTCATCCTTCTTTAAAAGCCTTCAACAATGACAATATTCATAGTAATTTAATAAATCCTTCCAACACACATTGTAAAAAATAGCCTACTGTAAGTTAAGAAATCATTCCAGTACATCTTCGGATGTAACAACAATAACATTATAAATAGTAACATAGCTGAACATGGTATTGCACATTTAGCTTTGAGTGTTACTGACCTGAGATGTTTTTATTACATGAATAAAGGTGACTCAGGCTTTGGGATGCAAACTCATCTGTATGAAAAAGGTGACAAGGATCCGAGCCCCCGGCTCCCCCACCCCACGGAATATCGGCTTTAAAATGAGGAATAACAGAGGATTTCAGCAGTCAGAACAACTAAAGCAGCAGTGTTAACAGAAACGCCAAAGAGTCACATCTAATAGAAATATATAAAAGCATTTATTTTAATTGTGTAGCAGTCAGTTTATAATTTTGGCAGCACTGTTGAGCATTTTGAAAATGTATTTTCATGCCTCTGTGCAAGGCTTAGTCTTTCTATCTTTATAGCCACATGGTGTAAAGTAACTAAGTTCATAAACTCAACAAGTACTATACTTGGGCACAATTTTGAGATACTTGTACTTTATTTAAGTATTTCAATGTTTTGCTACTTTGTTCTTCTACTCCACTACAGTTCAGAGGTACATGGTGTACTTCTACTCCACTCCATGTATTTAATACCTTTAGTTACTTTACAGATGTGGATGAATGATTTGAAATATAATCAAGTATTAAATCAGAATTTAGTTCCACCTGGAGTAAATCCACAAGCTACCCTGCAGTATACAAAGTCATTCAAACTAGCTGCACCTTTACCAGCTTTGAGAACACTTTCATGATCAATCATTATAAAACATATCATATATATTATTCTGAAATGGACCAATCTGCACAATGACTACTTTTACTGTCGCTACTTTCACTATATTTTGATGAGAATACTTTTCTACTTTTACTTGAGGAACATTTTGAATGCAGGAATTTTACTGTAACAGAGTATTCCTACACTCTGTTACTTCTACTTTTACTCAAGTACAAGATCTGAGTACTTCTACTTTTACTCAAGTACAAGACCTGAGTACTTCTACTTTTACTCTACAAGATATGTGTGCTTCTACTTTTACTCAAGTACAAGACCTGAGTGCTTCTACTTTTACTCAAGTACAAGATCTGAGTGCTTCTACTTTTACTCAAGTAAAATATATATATATACCACCTCTGTTTATAGCCTATGAAAAAAACTATTAGAAAATAGAAGGCTAAAGCTAACGTTAGGAGATAGTGACAATATATGCTAGCTAGCTAGCTCGACGATTCCTTAAATAATATTGCCACAGAAAAACGTTTCAGTTCACATCACGCTCTGCCGCTCCGACAGGGAGCTCTGCTCTGAACACCTGAACGGCCCGTTCTAACAGCTGTTCCCCAGCGGTCCAGTCTGTGCCACAGTGACTCCGGACGCGCAGTTAATATTAACGAACGCACCCGTTGGATAATGTAGCTGTTGAAGCTAGACCATCTCGGAGCAGCAGAGCCTTATTATACATCCATGAGAGCAGAGCCGACAGGCAGGAAGACTCGAGCACACAGCTCGCACTTTATTATAATATATCAAAAAAGAACACCATGCGTGTCATGATGGCACATACCAGCTCACGGCCGCAGATTACTCCGGGTCCCAGCCCCCCCCATACCCCAAAAATATTTTTATTGCAGATCTACATGAATCACACAAACGACCTATTTTGGATTCAAAACGGCGAATTTCGACAAGTTTGCATCAAGCACTGAAACATAACATCTGAAACGATGTAACAACATAATACACTTTGATGCAGCTTGTGATGTGAGGAGTGAGGGACACGGCTTAGAACGGGCGTGTCGCCTGGCAGGACAGGAGTGTGCACCAGTCTGCCTTGATCTATGAATTCATGTCCGTGACACTCACTGCTGCCCACAGCTGTGTTATAGAAGGAAAACCTCCTTCACTTCATGAAAGTGTTTTAACCACACACACCTCTACACACACACACACACACACACACACACACACACACACACACACACACACACACACACACACACACACACACACACACACACACACACACACACACACACACACACACACACACACAGTTGACATGAAATCACTGAAAAATATGAATATACTGTATTCAACTTCATTAAAACGTTAACGTGCCTAAACTCAGTAAGTCACTAAAAATATTTATATTTTAATGGAGCCTCGTCGGCAGATCAGGATCCCAAAGCGTAGCGGAGGGATCTTGATCTTGAAAAATAGTCCGTTGTTACCGTTTTTTAAACAGTCTGAATGAAACGGCAGCTCTCAGCTGTGTATTTACACAACTAATGGCCCATCAACCACAGCTCTCTACCCCCCTCCCCCCTGATCTTTCTTCTCCAGCAGCTACATTAATTGAAGGTTACTCTGAGTGACAAGCTTACAATAGACACAACACTGTCATTGCAAGTGACCCTCAGTTAGTTGACTTTTATGCTCAACTGCTAAATTCGTGACTGATAAAAAAGGGCTTCTACTGTACCTAATTACCTTAACACTAGAACCGCCAGAGGTTTTTGTATAGGCCTACCTAAAACCGTCAAATCCCACTATTAGAATGCAATTTTTAACAACATAGGGTGCTACATAACACACTTTCAGGAAAAGTCACGGACTGGGAGACTTTAATATTTTATTGAAAAAAAGTTACATTGCACACACACAACACACATCACACAAATTGACCCGATTGGCGGTTCTAGTGTTAAATAAACTCACTAATTAATGAAACCAGTTCAATACGCATTATTCTTATTCTTATCATTCTTTATGAGCGCAGAAATAGTCTTAAAATCAGATCTGTTTTTCTAATGAAATCTGACGGCAGGCAGTTAGCTCTGATCACCTATGATAAATGCGCCACACCTAATTGCTGGCCATTCAGCCACAGACACTGTTCGAAATGGGGAGGAGCTAGGAGGAGCTTGGCTCCCCCGAAGAGGGAGGGAGCTCCCCTGAAGGCTGCCTTTGAGATAAATAGGGGGAGCCCAAAACAATCGTGCATATTTGTGTCACACAGATTAGAAATGTTGAGTTTCTGTAAATAACCCTTCTTGAAATAAATAATAGTTATTGTTCATTACAGTTTCTGAATATTTGTTTTATATTTGTGAATATGTCTGGGTGTTGCCATCTGTACGTGGCGGCGCTGCATTCTTACTTACGTTGCTATGGTTATGGCGGTGATACCGACGCGGTATTTGAAATGTTCATATTGATATTTTTTTTAACTCTAGCTTTGTAATAAAAAATATGGCAAAACGAAAACAGCCAAGCGTCACAGCTTTTGGATTCACAAGCAAAGAAGCGAAGGAGTCTAAAAATGACAACATGAACGGCCGGCTGTAAGCGGTGTTAGGGTCGAGCTTGACAGCTCCACACCGAGGGAGAGGCCTGCCGATGCGGAGCCTGAAGAGGCTTCAACAACGGCCACATCCGCCGGCATAGTGACACCGTCTGTAGTAGTAGAAGAGTGTTTTTATAGCAATTGATCGCATTCGCGCTGCTGCGCCAGTCAACAGAGCGTGCGTGTGACATATTTAGTAGCAGGATGTGCTCTGAAAAATAGGGCTCCCCGAAAGCAAATGGGTAATTTGAAAACTGACAGAGCTACAAATCAAACTGTAGACGGTGTGAAAGCACCTATTGTTTTAAATAATGGTCGGAATGTGACCTGTGAGCCTTCTGAATTACCGTGGGACAGCACATTCTAAACTAAAATGTTCAATCAATAAAGTAACATCTTATATTATCTTAATAATATCTTCATATTAATAATAATAATAAATCATACAGTATGTGTCCGAAAGGGATCAGAAGAAAGCAAACATAAAAATATACAAAAAATATACTGCATATTAAAGCAAACGATTGTAAAGGTTAAAGTATGAGCATAACAAATAAAGAAGTGTAGCGTCACCTCCTTAAAACATTAAACAATAACCTTTTTAAACCTTTTTATTTTTATGTTTTAAACATATTGTATAAAACTCCCCCACTACTTGGACTATTCCTTGCACCCCTCTAGAATAAGCCCGAATGGTCTCAACCATATTGCATCAGTAACGTGCACTTGTTATTATAACAAGATCGCACGGACGCTGGTAGCGATCGGAAAATTGAGTGTTGTTCAGTTTGTGTGTTGTGGAACATGCGTGTCCGTGCATGAAAATATACCACACACCCAATTACAATTGCATGTTCAATTCACTACCCTGGAAGTTAATACAGTTGTTAAAGTTGGAACAGCCTGTGGACAGCCGTTCTTCCTTGCATGTCAGTCGACGACACCTTCTTACAGAGGACAGGCACATCTAGCTGCAGCACGACCCGTATATTTCCGCACACCGTGTTCTCAAGACATATTTTTTTTAACATTTTCAACATGGTGGATAAATACTTACAGTATATGCTCCCGGCAACACACTGAACGTCAACTTTGCCTCCTTATTACACTCACCCCTACTTTAGTGGGAACAATGAGTCTGCGTCTTTGATGCACAGAGGAATAAACGCAGATCATCCTCTGGCTGCAGCCTTGACCGTTACTTGCTTTTGATCAAAGTCAATGCGGAAAACCTGCACTCACACAGGTAGGTGGAGGTGAAGGGAATGAGCACTTTTACAGCCTTTTTGGCGAGGTGGGGGAACTCGGTCTCCACAGACAGCCACAAGTGGGCAAGTGTCACTTTACTCGTCTTTTTCTCGTTCTTTTGTGTCTCACGCTGCGCCTCCCCTGAAGCTCTCTGGCGCCCCCCAGGGGCGCCTTTGAAAAACTGTGTCCTGCTCCCTTTATTACAACCAGTCTAACATCAAAAATGCTTTTGTGTATGGTTAGAGACCTGTTAAATCCGGGTGGTTCACAAATAAGGTATTGTTCGGGTAGTGTGATTGTAAAACGCCCAGTTATACCTGATGTCCTTATAACTAAGGTATTATTAGGCTAGTGTGTGTGTATAAAATGTCCAGTTATACCTGATGTCCTGATAACTAAGGTATTGTTAGGCTAGTGTGTGTGTATAAAATGTCCAGTTATACCTGATGTCCTTTATAACTAAGGTATTGTTAGGCTAGTGTGTGTGTGTGTGTGTGTGTGTGTGTGTGTGTGTGTGTGTGTGTGTGTGTGTGTGTGTGTGTGTGTGTGTGTGTGTATAACATTTCCAGTTATACCAGATGTCCTTATAACTAAGGTATTGTTAGGCTAGTGTGTGTGTGTGTGTGTGTGTGTGTGTGTGTGTGTGTGTGTGTGTATAACATTTCCAGTTATACCAGATGTCCTTATAACTAAGGTATTGTTAGGCTAGTGTGTGTGTGTGTGTGTGTGTGTGTGTGTGTGTGTGTGTGTGTGTGTGTGTGTGTGTGTGTGTGTGTGTGTGTGTGTGTGTGTGTGTGTGTGTGTGTGTGTGTGTGTGTGTGTGTGTGTGTGTGTGTGTGTGTAGTGCTGCGTACCGGTACGCCGAACCGGTACTGGACTTGTAAAAAGTTTCGGTTCAAGTCTGGTTAAAACCGGAACGTCGGGAACCGGTACTTACGTATATTCTCCTTTTTGTTCTAAACCATCTAAAACCTTCCATAGATCGAGAAATTTGCGCTGAGAAAAGACGAAAAACATTGTTTTGGCTTCTGATATGGCGGCCATTACTGAGCTCACGAAGTCTCGCAAAATATCGCAACTGCTCGCGAGATCTGTGTGACGTCAAGGGAAGCTGGACACTGACAGCGTGGGATGCTGGTTGCCATATTTGGTAGTGTAGCTAAGCTAACTCCTTTGTATGTATGGTGATATAGTGTCTGCCGAAAGAGCAACACTTCACCCAGACAATGTCAATATGTTGTTGTTCTTGAACAAGAACACATAGACTTGTACTCTTGCATATTGAGTCTTGTATGTACATCACTATGTATGTAGTTGTGTTGTGTAGTTAGTAAGTAACACATGTAGAGTTCTAGAAAAGACATGGTGTAGACACAAGTTGGAAGGGGGCACAATAAAGCTGACGAGTTTGAATTTGAGTTGATTATGAGTTTATTTTCAATTGATAATTAGCTCACAGTAAGTTCACTTTAGTTACTCACACCACTTGACACAAGTCCGGACTTATAAGTCCGGACTTGAACCTGAACCTCTGGACTTTAGTCCGGACCTGAACCTGAATGTGAGTCCAGGTACACAGCACTATGTGTGTGTGTGTGTTTTCATTTCCTTTCAAACCTTTATTTAGACAGATTGGTCTCTTGAGATCATCGATCTCATTTACAAGGGAGACCTGCATCATTTAGTTCCACATGAAACATAAAAACAACAAACAAACAAACAACAGAGGATATCATATTTACATATTCAACATTTACAAATACCCAGAGTGTCAGAAAGCATTTCATTTAGACGTGCTTTAAATACATTCAGAGAAATAAAAATGCTCAATTTCAATTTTGCCTGAAGACTGTTCCAAGCAAGTGGAGCTGAGCACATAAAAGCTGTCTTACCTAAGACAGTCCTTACTCTTGGCACATCTAACAAGACTATATCCTGCGATCGCAGACAATAGCTGCTTGCAACTTTCTGCTTTATCAATGAACAGATATAATACGGGAGTTTGCCCAACATAGCTTTATAGATAAAAGTGTACCAGTGACTGAGCCTCCGTACAGTGAGTGATGGTAAACCTGCCTTGGTATACAGTGTACAGTGATTATACATACAGTGAAGTGCTTTACAATTTGTGACAAATCTCAGAGCACTATGATACGCAGCATCTAGTTTGCTCAGGTAGTTGGCAGGTGCATTCATATACATCAGATCACCATAGTCCAGCACAGGTAAAAAGGTCACAGTGACTAGCCTTTTCCTGGCCTCAAGCGAGAAACAGGACTTATTCCTGAAAAAGAAACCTAGCCTAACCCTCAGTTTTTTAAGCAGGTTATTGACATGAATTTTAAAAGAGAGACAGTCATCAAGCAAGATACCAAGGTATTTGTAACAGGCAACAACTTCAAGTTTTGTTCCTTGCGTTGATACAATATCTAAAACAGGCTCTGGTGTCTTTTTAACTTTTGAAAAGAGCATTATCTTGGTTTTATCCACATTTAAAAGAAGCTTTAGTTCAGAGAGCTGAGTCTGAATAATGTTAAAAACAGCCTGTAATTTAACAACCGCCTCCTGAATGGAGGAACCTGCACAGTACATCCCGGTATCGTCCGCATAGAAATTTAAAGTAGCTTCATCCACATTTTCACCTAAACTGTTGATATATATGGAGAATAAAAGTGGACCTAAAACAGAACCTTGAGGAACACCATTAGCAATGTTTAACCACTCAGAAGACAGCCCATCAAAGTGAACACATTGGGACCTTTCAGAGAGGTAGTTCACAAACCACCCCACTGCATGGCTGGATATGCCAATACTGAGTAGCCTCTGTTTTAAAACGCGATGATCAACGGTGTCAAACGCTTTGGAAAGGTCAATAAACAGAGCTGCACAACTCTGTTTATTATCTAGCATACTAGTAATATCATTTACCACTTTCATTGTTGCAGTGATGGTGCTATGTTTCTTCCTGAAGCCTGACTGATTTTCACAGGATATCATTTATACATAAAAACTCCTTTACTTGTTCACTCACAAGTAGTTCGAGCACCTTAGCCAGAACTGACAATTTAGAGATTGGCCTATAGTTATTTAAAATAGTTGCCTCCCCTCCTTTCAGTAGAGGCAGGACATAAGCAGACTTCCATACTTTAGGAATTGTATTTGTGCTGAGAGAGAGGTTAAAAAGAGAAGTAAGAGGTGGAGCAATACAAATCTTCAGCTATCTTTAAAAAGAAAGGTTCTACGTTGTCCGGGCCAGCCGGTTTCCTAGGATCTAACTTGGATAAAGCTTCATGGACAATACCAACAGTTAAAGGAGTAAAACTGAAAGGGTTTTCCAGACCACATTGTTCAGAGTCAAGGACTGGAGCGTTCACAGAAGCAGAAGCACAGTCAGTGACAGAATCAAACAGAGAGCCACAAGAGACAAAATGCTTATTAAAGCAATTTAGCATAGTAGCCCTGTCTGATATAATGCCAGATGCTGTGGTGAGGCACGGAGGTAGCTCATTTGGGATATCACCAGTGGAAATCGATTTTATGGCTTTCCAAAATTTCCTAAGATTATTCAGGTTTTCTGTGGTAACTGACAAATAGTACTTTGACTTAGCACATTTGACATGTGAACTAAAGCTATTCCTTAGCTGCCTAAAGCGTAGCCATTCTACCTCTTAGCCTGATTTCCTAGCCTTTGCCCGGTCATTGTTTCTCTCATGAAGGAGACCGGACAGTTCAGCAGAAAACCAGGGATTGTTTCGTCCCTTCACTCTAAATTTACGCAGAGGTGCATGTTTATCTATAATTTTCATAAAACCAAGATAAAAATAAGACCATGCAGTTTCTACATCAGCACACAGATCGATTTTTCCCCAATCAAAATCAAACAGATCATGTAAAAAACCCTGCTCCACTAAGTGTTTTTTATCTCTCTTTGTGATGATGCGTGGTTTAACTTTTTGGACCTTAGTGTCCCTAATTGTGGCTACAACACAGTGGTCACTCACATCATTAGCAAATACTCCCACAGATGAGTATTTATATGGAACATTTGTTAAAATGAGATCAATTAAGGAGGATTTATTTGGGGACTTAATATTTGGGCGAGTAGGACTGTCTATAATCTGAGTAATGTTCAAAGAGGTACACAGGTTTTTTAAATCCTCTGACACAGAAGTTAACCAGTCCCAATTAAAATCACCAAGCAGTACTATTTCCTTGTAGGAAAGTTGAGATAACAGTTTTGCCAATGAAGATAAGGAGTCCTTGACAGCCGAGGGGGGCCTGTAGCAACCCACTACCATGACCTGTTGACCCATTGTTACTTCGACATTCACAGCTAAAGATTCTAGTTGTTTACTAACAGATTTGGAAACCATATTTGTTACACAAAACTTATTTTTCACATAAATGGCAACGCCACCACCTTTTTTAGGACGGTCAGTGCGACATACATTGTAACCATTTATGTAAATGTCAGAGGCCAAGATGGATTTGTCTAGCCACGTTTCTGATAAGACAATGACATCAGCATCAGTTGAACTCGCCCAAATACGGACAAAATCTAATTTAGGTAACAGACTGCGCACATTTAAATGAATTAAACCTAACCCCGATCTAGAAATAAAATCAGCAGGAGTAGCTATTTGACTAAAACTACTAGGTGGACCCGGATTTGGCTGTACATTTCCTGATAGTAACAACAATAAAAATACCAAGCACCTTTTCCTCTTAATCAACACACATACATTGTCAGCTGTTCTAGAGTCACCAGCAAACTTCGCGAAAGTGAGATTAGAGTTCAAAAAACTATTCTGAAGGACCATTGTGGCAGGCATGTGAGAAAGACAGACATTTGACGAAATGAATGTCCGCGACAGTGCAACTAGCAATTGTTTGTGCAACCCATCCGAACCTGTACAGGGGATGTCCACTGCGGGCGGCAGAACAGACCCGAATCCAGCAGAATTTTCAGGATGACTAGCGAACTTCTCCTTGTCCAGCACAGTCAAAAAAAGGCACAGCAGAAACACGACATTTGCCATTTTCCCAGTCCAGCTCAACAGCATCCACGATGTTCCCGAAGCAAAACCACGTCAGGACAGCAGCAAGGAAATAGGCAAGCAGCAGTGTGGCAACACTCCGGTTTCTCCGCGGTATCTCCAGACCAGGCCTCCCCAGCACAGTAGCACCCAACAGGTGGGAGTAGGCCTCTAACAGCAGGTGGATAGCGGCCTTCAGCCGTGGGAACCACCACCAGCAGAAGCAGAAATGGGTGGACGGCAGGCCCTCAAACCGCGGCAGATCCTCCACAGATCAATGGTCCATTCTTCCAACCGCCGGCTCTGGCGGTGTGTGTGTGTGTGTGTGTGTGTGTGTGTGTGTGTGTGTGTGTGTGTGTGTGTGTGTGTGTGTGTGTGTGTGTGTGTGTGTGTGTGTGTGTGTGTGTGTGTGTGTGTGTGTGTTGGTCAATGTACCATTTTACCTGACTACCCACCAGCGTTACGCGAACCTTGGTGGTAAACATGGACTATGCCGAAGTCCGCTTAAAACTTAGAGTGTATCCATGTTTTTTAGTGTCTAACTAACATAAATCCTCATTTCTGACAAAGTCCTTTTGTACCCTATGCTGATATCCGCTTAAAACTTAAGAGTGTATCCATGTTTGTTACTGTCTAACTAACTTAAATCCTCATTTTCTGAAAATTCAGTTTATACCACAAAACATGTTTTTTGAGTGTATCTCAGTGTATAGAACAGCGCCGCTCAGGTGGTTTTTCGAATGCAGGTCCATACACATTCTTGCAGTTCCATACACTGTGTGTAATTTCCTGTGTGGGCGGTCCTTAAAAAACGTGGTCACGTCACGTGCATACTTGCAGCTGCGTTCACTCAGCTCATGGAAAGACAGAAGACTACGGAGCTAGCTACAATAGCCTACTCAATTAAACACAAACAGGTAAGCTTGCATACTTGTAGATATTGCTTATTTTACATGATTAATGCTGCGTTCACACCGGACACGATGCGAATATTCGCTTCGTTCTAATCCCTCGAGTTTCACTGCGGCTGTCAGCTGTGTCGGGAGCTACTACAACTACAACAAAATTAACATATTTTACCGTGATTAAATTGTAATACACGTTTCTAAATGATGCCGAAGTAACAACATACTGATACCGGTTAGTAAAAACCATGAATTAATGCTTGACAAGTCTGCAGACAAGACGGCAGGCGAAAAACCTTTTAAAATGCGTGTTGTCTAAATGGAGATTGGCTAAGCTAACGTTGTATATGCTCCGACCGTCCACACTCACAACAACGGCCTACAGACATAAATAAACCAGCGACTGTATTCGCCATGACACAGACAGTCTGTGGTTTGTACTTGTTTAACTTTTATCTAGTTTCTGAACAGATATGAGGAGCTGTGAGCTCTGTGTGTTAACTGCTAACAGCTGATGTAATCGCGCCGCATGTGTATATGCTAGCTAAGAGTAATGCGAAAGAAATAATGTCGGCAGCTGTTTTGTTTTTTGATTGAAGATTAATTAATGTAGAAAGCAGCCTGGTTTGGGAAAAAACAAGGCAAGATTAGACTCCTGTCTTTCTTTTAGTAATGTATGCATTTCAATCACCAGAGCTGAGGACGGAAGGTATGAACTGTAGTCCCGGTAGTTTATAAGGAGCCTCCGGTTTATTTAACCGGAGCCTCCCGGTAATCTTATGTGATGTAAACATTGTATTTAACTGGAGCTGAGGGCAGGACGTATGAACCCTTACTCTTTTTCACAGCTATAATAAACCATCAAAGTCAAGATGCAAAGGCGGAGACGCATCAATCCAAAAGATGATGCCACATTTTATATTGACACTGGAGGGGACAAAGCAGGGCTTGACGTCCAATACATCAATGCCATCAAAGGTGAGTTGATCCGGAGTAAAGCGTTTGTTAACAGTAACTGTGCGGAGTCACTGTGGCACAGACTGGACCCCTGGTGAACTGCTGTTAGACACACTTACACAATTACACAATTCAAATTAATGCTTTTATATATTTTTATTAGATGTGACTCCTTGGCGTTTCTGTTATTATCACTGCTGCTTTAGCTGTTCTGACTGCTAAAATCATCTGTTATTCCTAATTTTGAAGCAGACATTCCGTGGGTTCGGGGGACTGATGAGTTTGCATCCCTGCTTCTGACTGTTTAACCATGATTTAACTTAAAGTATAAACATAAAATATGTGACTTTAGTGTGCTATTTTGCTCACTTATTTGTTATTTGTGTTCGTTGTAGGTCGCGGCATCTTCACCTCTATACCATTTCAAATGAGGAGATGCAAGGTGGTCGACATTTTATTTTGTGAACTCAATATCTTTTCTTAAGGACATGCTCTAACCATCACACCACATACGGAAATGCTACATATTGTCCAATGCATTAGTTTTGATTATGATTATTCCGAGTCATGATTATTTCAGTATAAATATTATAAATATAATAATTTGTTTTACTTCTGATATAGTGAAACATAACTACAGGGTGTTTATTGAAATGTATATCTGAATAACTTTAATTTCATGTTACTACAAGCTATGAATGGTTTAGAATCTTTAGGTACATGGGAAAGCACCATCCAATAATAATAACAATGTTGTTTTTTTTTGCATCTTGCAGGGTCTTGATGAAGTGATGCCTCTGGAAACCTGTGGGGCCACACAGGCCACATCTCCAAATGAGAACATTGGAGAGGTATTTTTACATTTAACATAGATTTAATATCTCAAATTGATGTTTTGTGGCTTACAAAATGATCCAGTAAGGTTTTAAACTGTCGTCAGGTGGTGTTGATAGTGGCATTCATCTGAGTTTAACTCGTACTTGCACTGCCTGCATGTGATCTGCATATGTTAGTTTTACATGTATGTTAAGTTGTTCATTAACATGTGGTGAAAAGCGACCCACTAAGTAATGATAAATGTCATCTATGACAAGTTATAATGTAAACTAAATGTAATCTCTCAAATTGATGTTTTGTGGCTTACAAAAGGATCCAGTAAGGTTTTAAACTAAGTTTTCCTTTCATTCTTTCTGTCATCAGTAGGACCATTCTTGTATTCAATTCCAAATATTCTCTGCTAGTACATTTTTGACTTTGTTTACTGATCCTTCTCGTTGTGTTTTATCTGCTACAGATAGTGAAAAACAGCGACTGCACTGAGAGCTACACGAATACGACAGGTCCAGTGCTTTCTCCCCTCAGCAGAGCTGAAAAGGTACATTACATTTAATTACTACTTGATTTGATCTATTTACATACCGATATGTTTCTTTGGGCTGTGTGTGTGTATGCAGTAGTCTGTATATCATATGGTTTATAGAGACAATGGTATGTGAGGACATTGTCTTTAAATGCTTTTCAAAGTGTAAGTCAGTATCTTGAGTGTATGTGTATCAATCTGAGAACAACAGGGACATGGTTTAGGAGGTCCTGGCTGTTTAAGGGTCCATGTCGTCAGGTGACGTTGATAGTGGCATTCATCTGAGTTTAACTCCTACTTGCACTGCCTGCATGTGATCTGTATGTTAGTTTTACATGTATGTTAAGTTGTTCAGTAACATGTGGTGAAAAGCGACCCACTAAGTAATGATAAATGTCATCTATGACAAGATATAATGTAAAGTAAATGTAATCTCTCAAATTGATGTTTTGTGGCTTACAAAAGGATCCAGTAAGGTTTTAAACTAAGTTTTCCTTTCATTCTTTCTGTCATCAGTAGGACCATTCTTGTATTCAATTCCAAATATTCTCTGCTAGTACATCTTTGACTTTGTTTATTGATCCCTCTCGTTGTGTTTTATCTGCTACAGATAGTGAAGAACAGCGACTGCACTGAGAGCTACACGAAGACGAAAGGTCCAGTGCTTTCTCCCCTCAGCAGAGCTGAAAAGGTACATTACATTTAATTACTACTTGATTTGATCTATTTACATACCGACATGTTTATTTGGGCTGTGTGTGTGTAGTAGTCTGTATATCATATGGTTTATAGAGACAATGGTATGTGAGGACATTGTCTTCAAATGCTTTTCAAAGTGTAAGTCAGTATCTTGAGTGTATGTGTATCAATCTGAGAACAACAGGGACATGGTTTAGGACAGGGGTGCCCACACTTTTTTGGCTGGTGAGCTACTTTTGAAATGACCAGCTAACCGAGGTCTACCAACCAAAAATAAAATCCCAAATTGCAAGGGTTGCTGAATAACACGTTTTATTTTTACATGGGATTACTACAATAGGGCTGCAACAAATGACTAATTTGATTATCGATTAATCTATCGATTAATGAAACGATTAATCGACTATTCGGACTACTACTGTGTGCCTTGCACAATTTCTCAAACGCTCTTATTTAGCCATCAACTTTTAGATTTAGTTTGAGGTTGTTTTAGGCATGTGGAAACTAACAATGAAGACAATAAAGATGAATACTTGATTCAAAAATACATATATTATTAAATTAACTTAAAAAATTGTGAACAAAATTAACATTGCTTTTTATTCGAATTAAATAAATAATATTTCACATCAAAAGAAACAACAATGTTTTAACAAATCTTATTAAATAATCTGATGACAGAACTGTAAACAGAATAGCTGAAACTTTAACAAAATAAATAACTCAGTTTCCTCTAATCATTAACCCATGTTTGTATAATGTAGTTAACTCCGTGTGTTGCTGCTAGCATACATAACACCTGACGTGGAAACGTTACTCGTGGATGGGGCTACAGAGCTACTAGAAAGACAGTCGAACCCGGTGCATTCCTCCGTCTGAATGTGGTGCACTTTTGCTAAATGTTTAGACAAATTGCTCGTGTTACCGCCCTTACATGCTAAATACTTTTGGTGACGAGCATTGTCCACCTCAAGACGGGTAACATGTAACCACACCTTGGAGCGCTTCTCTCCACCATCTCCTCCGTGTGTTGCTGCATGTAGCAGATGCGTGTGTGTAAACTGCCCCGCCCCCTTGCAAACAGACGGGGGAGAGAGAGATCTCTTCTGGATTGGAAAGATAGAAAATACACCGACCATAGACGCATTTGTTTGTCTTTTTGCATGTTAGAAACGAGTTGGCGACACTAAGACTAAGAGATAATGTTTGTGTAGCAATAATACATGACCTTTCTCTTTCTCAACTCGCTACTCGGAGGGAAGTCGCTGTCATATGCCTTGTGAACACTCCGATAATGCCTCTCCACGTTACCTTTCTGTCATCAGTAGGACCATTCTTGTATTCAATTCCAAATATTCTCTGCTAGTACATTTTTGACTTTGTTTACTGATCCTTCTCGTTGTGTTTTATCTGCTACAGATAGTGAAAAACAGCGACTGCACTGAGAGCTACACGAATACGACAGGTCCAGTGCTTTCTCCCCTCAGCAGAGCTGAAAAGGTACATTACATTTAATTACTACTTGATTTGATCTATTTACATACCGATATGTTACTTTGGGCTGTGTGTGTGTATGCAGTAGTCTGTATATCATATGGTTTATAGAGACAATGGTATGTGAGGACATTGTCTTCAAATGCTTTTCAAAGTGTAAGTCAGTATCTTGAGTGTATGTGTATCAATCTGAGAACAGCAGGGACATGGTTTAGGAGGTCCTGGCTGTTTAAGGGTCCATGTCGTCAGGTGACGTTGATAGTGGCATTCATCTGAGTTTAACTCCTACTTGCACTGCCTGCATGTGATCTGTATGTTAGTTTTACATGTATGTTAAGTTGTTCAGTAACATGTGGTGAAAAGCGACCCACTAAGTAATGATAAATGTCATCTATGACAAGATATAATGTAAACTAAATGTAGTATATCCTGAATTCCTTAGTGAAAAGTAGGTTTAAGGATTATACTTTTCATAACCTAAGACCTGTAATCATTTGGGCTGTCGAGTGAAAGCAGAACTGCATTGGATTTCAGAAACACAACCATACATGCTTTCATGTAATGTTTTTTTGTGTGTGTGTTTGCATCTTGCAGGGTCTTGATGAAGTGATGCCTCTGGAAACCAAGCAAGACATTGACCATTTGGGTAGGTTGCCTCACTTACCTGACTTATAGTTGTGTCTGACAGAATAGAGAATACTAATTATATATTTAACAACAAAAACATTTGTGTGTTAAGCAGAAACTGTGTCATCCACAGTGAGTGAGACTGCTCCTCCCTATGAAGGTAAGGCCAGTTTGGTTGTTGAACTCGGAAAAGGCATTGACATAAGCTTATAAATAAGATACAAAACAGTGTTAAGACCTAGCCGAGACAGTTTTGATCTTCAAAAATTGATTGATTAGTTTCCTTTTTGGGAGTGGTCAATTATTACTAGAATGCATTCCAGCCTAGGACTTTTTAAATATCTAACCCATCATTCTACCCCTGCTGTCCAAAAAGATAGGAGGTATGATATGTAGATATGACCCTCAATATTTGACCCTCAATTAATTTAAAAAAGGGTAGCACTTCTGTTTGGAACAGTAACCTTTTTTCTGATATAAAAAATACAGCACATGTCCAAGACCTTTTTATAAAGATTTTTCAATAGTCACTTTACTTATTGGATTGCTGTCCTAAAGTTAAGGCTAGGAGGCAGGCAGGAAGAGGATGGCATGTATGTGCTACTCGTATCCAATTTTCTCATAAAAAGCAGATTAGTTATTTCCAACTAAAATATGACTGCCTAGTACATTTCACATTTTGATTCTACTGATTTTTTTTTTACTTGTATATCTTTCAGAAAAGGATCATGAAAATGCCAGAAGAACAATAAAAAAAACTGTGGGCCAAGGATGAGGTTACCGCAGTAATGCGGCATTTCAAGTGTCATATTGCCAAAGGAAATCTGGCAACCAAATCCGAGTGCCGGCACTGCAAGCTGGTTGAAGGCAAAGTGCTTGACGGACGAACAGTACAAAATGTTAGAGACTTTGTTCGCAATCGCGGAATTGCTCGAAAGAGGCAGTCACAGTCAGTTTTGTTTTGTTTTGTTTTATGTTGTGGTTATCCTGATGACTTAACGTTTTATACTGCACCCTGCCAGACGATTGTGCCTTCCTGTTCCAACACAGTGGATTTTTCTCTTTTGGAGAATGGTCTGGAGATCCACACTGGTAAACCAGTTATCAAAGAACAGCTTGTGGGATTGGTTGCCTGGGATGATGCTCGCAAGTCGCAGAACAATGTTGCCACTAGCCCCAATATCTGGCATGCCATCCATTGGAAAGATTAGGCCTGTGTGCACTTGGAAGTTGTAGGCGATCCCGTTGCTGTCTGACAATGCATATATTTTGTCTGTCGATCTGTATGTCTCTGTGTCTGTGTAGCTGTTTGTCTGTCTGTAAGCTGTCTCTCTGTCTGTTGATCTGTCTGTGTAGCTGTTTGTTTGTCTGTAAGCTGTCTCTGTCTGTCGATTTGTATGTCTCTCTGTCTGTGTAGCTGTTTGTCTGTCTGTAAGCTGTCTCTGTCTGTCGATCTGTATGTCTCTCTGTCTGTGTAGCTGTTTGTCTGTGTAGCTGTTTGTCTGTCTGTAAGCTGTCTCTGTCTGTCGATCTGTATGTCTCTGTGTCTGTGTAGCTGTTTGTCTGTCTGTAAGCTGTCTCTGTCTGTCGATCTGTATGTCTCTCTGTCTGTGTAGCTGTTTGTCTGTCTGTAAGCTCTCTGTCTGTCGATCTGTATGTCTCTCTGTCTGTGTAGCTGTTTGTCTGTGTTGCTGTTTGTCTGTCTGTAAGCTGTCTCTCTGTCTGTCAATCTGTATGTCTCTCTGTCTGTGTAGCTGTCTGTAAGCTCTGTCTCTGTCTGTCGATCTGTATGTCTCTCTGTCTGTGTAGCTGTTTGTCTGTCTGTAAGCTGTCTTTCTGTCTGTCGATCTGTATGTGTAGCTTTTTGTCTGTCTGTAAGCTGTCTCTCTGTCTGTCGATCTGTATATCTCTCTGTCTGTGTAGCTGTTTGTCTGTCTGTAAGCTGTCTCTCTGTCTGTCGATCTGTATGTCTCTCTGTCTGTGTAGCTGTCTGTAAGCTCTGTCTCTGTCTGTCGATCTTTAGTCTCTCTGTCTGTGTAGCCGTTTGTCTGTCTGTAAGCTGTCTCTCTGTCTGTCGATCTGTATGTCTCTCTGTCTGTGTAGCTGTTTGTCTGTCTGTAAGCTGTCTCTCTGTCTGTCGATCTGTATGTCTCTCTGTCTGTGTAGCTGTCTGTAAGCTCTGTCTCTGTCTGTCGATCTGTATGTCTCTCTGTCTGTTTAGCTGTTTGTCTGTCTGTAAGCTGTCTTTCTGTCTGTCGATCTGTATGTGTAGCTGTTTGTCTGTCTGTAAGCTGTCTCTCTGTGTGTCGATCTGTATATCTCTCTGTCTGTGTAGCTGTTTGTCTGTCTGTAAGCTGTCTCTCTGTCTGTCGATCTGTATGTCTCTCTGTCTGTGTAGCTGTCTGTAAGCTCTGTCTCTGTCTGTCGATCTTTAGTCTCTCTGTCTGTGTAGCTGTTTGTCTGTCTGTAAGCTGTCTCTCTGTCTGTCGATCTGTATGTCTCTCTGTCTGTGTAGCTGTTTGTCTGTCTGTAAGCTGTCTCTCTGTCTGTCGATCTGTATGTCTCTCTGTCTGTGTAGCTGTTTGTCTGAGTAGCTGTTTGTCTGTCTGTAAGCTGTCTCGTCTCTGTCTGTGTAGCTGTTTGTCTGTCTGTAAGATGTCTCTCTGTCTGTCGATCTGTATGTCTCTCTGTCTGTGTAGCTGTTTGTCTGAGTAGCTGTTTGTCTGTCTGTAAGCTGTCTCTCTGTCTGTCGATCTGTATGTCTCTCTGTCTGTGTAGCTGTCTGTAAGCTCTGTCTCTGTCTGTCGATCTTTATGTCTCTCTGTCTGTGTAGCTGTTTGTCTGTCTGTAAAATGTCTCTCTGTCTGTCGATCTGTATGTCTCTCTGTCTGTGTAGCTGTCTGTAAGCTCTGTCTCTGTCTGTCGATCTGTATGTCTCTGTCTGTGTAGCTGTTTGTCTGTCTGTAAGATGTCTCTCTGTCTGTCGATCTGTATGTCTCTCTGTCTGTGTAGCTGTCTGTAAGCTGTCTCTCTGTCTGTCAATCTGTATGTCTCTCTGTCTGTGTAGCTGTCTGTAAGCTCTGTCTCTGTCTGTCGATCTGTATGTCTCCCTGTGTGTGTAGCTGTTTGTCTGTCTGTAAGCTATCTCTCTGTCTGTCTCTCTGTCTGTGTAGCTGTCTGTAAGCTCTGTCTCTGTCTGTCGATCTGTATGTCTCTGTCTGTGTAGCTGTTTGTCTGTCTGTAAGATGTCTCTCTGTCTGTCGATCTGTGTGTCTCTCTGTCTGTGTAGCTGTCTGTAAGCTGTCTCTCTGTCTGTCGATCTGTATGTCTCTCTGTCTGTGTAGCTGTCTGTAAGCTCTGTCTCTGTCTGTCGATCTGTATGTCTCTCTGTCTGTTTAGCTGTTTGTCTGTCTGTAAGCTGTCTTTCTGTCTGTCGATCTGTATGTGTAGCTGTTTGTCTGTCTGTAAGCTGTCTCTCTGTGTGTCGATCTGTATATCTCTCTGTCTGTGTAGCTGTTTGTCTGTCTGTAAGCTGTCTCTCTGTCTGTTGATCTGTATGTCTCTCTGTCTGTGTAGCTGTCTGTAAGCTCTGTCTCTGTCTGTCGATCTTTAGTCTCTCTGTCTGTGT
This sequence comes from Notothenia rossii, assembly GCF_949606895.1. Classification (NCBI taxonomy): domain Eukaryota; kingdom Metazoa; phylum Chordata; class Actinopteri; order Perciformes; family Nototheniidae; genus Notothenia; species Notothenia rossii. Next base: position 58,806,298 of record NC_136909.1, on the reverse strand, counting down.
AGCTGTTTGTCTGTCTGTAAGCTGTCTCTCTGTCTGTCGATCTGTATGTCTCTCTGTCTGTGTAGCTGTTTGTCTGTCTGTAAGCTATCTCTCTGTCTGTGTAGCTGTCTGTAAGCTCTGTCTCTGTCTGTCGATCTGTATGTCTCTGTCTGTGTAGCTGTTTGTCTGTCTGTAAGATGTCTCTCTGTCTGTCGATCTGTGTGTCTCTCTGTCTGTGTAGCTGTCTGTAAGCTGTCTCTCTGTCTGTCGATCTGTATGTCTCTCTGTCTGTGTAGCTGTCTGTAAGCTCTGTCTCTGTCTGTCGATCTGTATGTCTCTCTGTCTGTGTAGCTGTTTGTTTGTCTGTAAGCTGTCTCTCTGTATGTCTCTCTGTCTGTGTAGCTGTCTGTAAGCTCTGTCTCTGTCTGTCGATCTGTATGTCTCTCTGTCTGTGTAGCTGTTTGTCTGTCTGTAAGCTGTCTTTCTGTCTGTCGATCTGTATGTGTAACTGTTTGTCTGTCTGTAAGCTGTCTTTCTGTCGATCTGTATGTCTCTGCATGTGTAGCTGTTTGACTTTAATGTGTTTAAACAAATGTATTGGTTTGAGAAGAGTTAATACTACTTTATTTTACAATTAAAATGACTGCTCCCATAATGCTGTGTCCTGTCAGGTTGTGTATGTATGTACATTTGGAGGGTTGTGGGAGTGGCTTTATCGTCCCTTTAAATACCGTATAATGTTTTTTTGGTTCTTATAAGTCACACTTTTGTCAAAAGACAAATGTCTGTGTATACCACAATATAAGTAGGTGGTGTGTGTAACCGTTCTAAAGGGTGTATCAGCTATCTAAAGTGAGCTGATTTTTTTTCAGATAATTTAGAGTACTTTGACCCAACTCCCATAGCTGTAGGACCTCAGGAAAGGGTAGCCCATCTAAACCACCACCGGGCCGGTTTAGGGGAAAAGTCTGGCTATTACATAAAAACCCGTGTGTGTGTGTGTGTGTGTGTGTGTGTGTGTGTGTGTGTGTGTGTGTGTGTGTGTGTGTGTGTGTGTGTGTGTGTGTGTGTGTGTGTGCGCGCGCGTGTCGGGGGTAACGCTGCCTTTCCCGCAGCGTTACCCCCGGTCTGCACGTTGTTTCTCTTTCAGAAACACAAAGGACTACTGTTTGTATGATGTGATCACGCTGCAAACGATGTCCACCAAAAGTTGAGTCCAGTGTCTATGGAGTGTCATTTGTATTTGTTATAGTTTGGGAAGATTGAAAATCGGTAGGGAAAGCCAGCTAAGTCGGTAGGCGGTAGAAACATGTCAAAAGCGGTAGACTACCGCCCAAATCGGTAGGCAGGGTTCCTGCAGGTTTCGCCAACTCAAATGTAAGACTTTTTAAGACGTTTTTAAGACCACTTTGAATAGAATTTAAGACCTATTTCACGGCAAGAAAGTATGAAGGAAAATTGCTATGAAAGAAGAAATACGTCCCATAATTACTTACAAAGTAAATGTATTCATGTTCAACATAAGAACAATAACTGAACATAACAGCATAACAGTACAGAACTGTGTTAGCCAAAAAGTGTGTATGTGTGTGTGTCTCTGTGTGCTTGTGTGTGTGTTCGGGCTGTGCAATTAATCGTATTTTAATCGCAACTACGATTTTGGCCTGCCTGCCACAATTACAAAAACAACATAATCGAAAAAAACAATTATTTAGCTTTGCTAGGTTGTGACAGTGACAACATATTTAATCTAATTAATTTGAGTCTAATTTATATTTATTTATCATATTTATATATGTTTAGTAGCTTGTGGAAGTGCGCTCCAAAATATTTGTTGATCTTGTTTATTGGTATTTACTATTTTGATATTATTTATTTAAATATATCATTTATTTAATTAATTTTTGTATTACCTTTTCAGTTGAATTATACGTTCTAGGTAATCAACAGTTAAAAAGATAATGTTCAAATTATTATTTGTTTTAAAGTTCAATAAATGGATATTTTCAAAGTCAATGAATAATCGTACTTAATAATCGTGATATTAATTATTGACCAACATAATCGTGATTATTGCCATAATCGAGCAGCGTGTGTGTGTGTGTGTGTGTGTGTGTGTGTGTGTGTGTGTATAAAATGTCCAGTTATACCAGATGTCCTTATAACTAAGGTATTGTTAGGCTAGTGTGTGTGTGTGTGTGTGTGGACTCGTTCTTATTACTTTGTGGGGCCAGTAAACAGGGAGAACACTTACGTTGTGGGGCCCATGTGCGTTGTGGGGCCCAACATGGTGGGCCCCACAAATATTAATGCTATAAATGAGCTCTAGGGCTTCCCCTTATATGCCTCTTGCTTTTTTTTCACTTGGCCCACAAGGTCACAAAATATGGAAAAGTGTGTAAACAATTTTTTTCCCCGGAGGCCATTCGGTGTAACTACAGTTATACACACTTCCTGAAAGTGTGTAACATTTAAGCCAATCAGATGCCGACAACCAAATCACGTGTGATGTGCGTAATCCCATGAGATATTGCGAGATCTCATGCAGCCATTTTCCCTGCATTGAATTACTTACATGAATGCCAACACATGGACTTTGCTGTGAGCAATAGGTAAGTTGATTTAATATGTTTTGGTTTAATATTATATTTATTTGGTTTATAACAAAGTTTCCCTCCACATTTATTGCAGTTGTTTCTTGATATGTTTCTAATTGTGATTAAGTAAGTAATAATTTGTAACTGCTCAGTAGGCTTTAGCTACCTATGTATCAGCTGCTTAGCAGTGCTAAGCGTAGCAGCTAAGTGCTAAGAATTTGCAATCGGGGTGCAACAGTATAGTGAATTAAGAGGCATTATTGACCATATTCAGGCTTTTGGTCAGAGATGGGTGAAGTCAGAGGTGCTAATATTAGCAGCTACTTAGCAGCAATTGCTAAGCAAAGCAGCTAAGTGTTAAGCATAGCAGCTAAGGGCTGTAGTGTACTAATGTAGAAGTACTCAGATCTTGGACTTGAGTAAGAGTAGAAGTACTCAGATCTTGTACTTGAGTAAAAGCAGAAGTACTCAGATCTTGTACTTGAGTAAAAGTACTCAGATCTTGGACTTGAGTAAAAGTACTCAGATATTGTAGTAAAAGTAGAAGTACTCAGATCTTGTAGTAAATGTAGAAGTACTCAGATCTTGTACTTGAGTAAATGAAGAAGTACTCAGATCTTGTACTTGAGTAAAAGTAGAAGTACTCAGATCTTGTACTTGAGTAAAAGTAGAAGTACTCAGATATTGTACTTGAGTAAAAGTAGAAGTACTCAGCGCTTGTAGTAAATGTAGAAGTACTCAGATATTCTACCTGAGTAAAAGTAGAAGTACTCAGACCTTGTAATTGAGTAAAAGTATAAGTACTCAGATTTTGCACTAAGGTAAAAGTAGAAGTAATCAGATCTTATACTTGAGTAACGGCCCGTCTATACTACAGGCATCAAAAAATCTTGAAGCTGGACGTGTCTGAGGCTTGGCGATTTCTCGCGCCCAAGGCGACCAACAACCAATCAGGAATCTCCCGCCCGCCCCCGGCATACAAAGCCTTGTTATGCCCTGTATATTATGCTACATTACTAGCTGTCCATTCAATGTTAAAACGAAGTAAACTGGATATAAACTCCCCAAACAGTTGAAAACCTACCAGTTTCACCAACTGTCTCTGCCACCTCCCGCCATGCCTGGTTCCTCCGGTTTAGGTCCCGGTAGGTGAACAGAGTACAGTCATACAGGACTGGGACACTTGCCACGGCAATGATTAATTTATCCTCCATTTTATGACATATGGAAAATAGTCAAGACCTGCGGTATCAGCATACACGCGGTTTGATTGGCTAGCGCTTGTACTGGCGGGAATTGCATAAACGGGATTTGATTGGCTGATGCCAAGCATCGAGCCTCAAAAGTTGAACATTGTTCAACTTTTGATGCCGACAGATGCTCGTGATGCTTGCAAAGCCATGCCATGCTCCCCACAATGCAGTTCGGCGAAGATTAAAATCTTCTACGTCAACCCATTCAAGTGAATGGGCGAAGCGTCGAAAGCATTTTTCGATGCCTGTAGTGTAGACGGGCCGTAAATGTAGAAGTACTCAGATCTTGTAGTAAAAGTAGAAGTACTCAAATATTGTACTTGAGTAAAAGTAGAAGTACTCAGATCTTGTAGTAAAAGTAGAAGTACTCAGATCTTGTACTTGAGTAAATGTAGAAGTACTCAGATCTTGTAGTAAATGTAGAAGTACTCAGATCTTGTACTTGAGTAAATGTAGAAGTACTCAGATCTTGTAGTAAAAGTAGAAGTACTCAGATCTTGTACTTGAGTAAAAGTAGAAGTACTCAGATCTTGTAGTAAAAGTAGAAGTACTCAGATCTTGTAGTAAATGTAGAAGTACTCAGATCTTGTAATTGAGTAAATGAAGAAGTACTCAGATCTTGTACTTGAGTAAATGTAGAAGTACTCAGATCTTGTAGTAAAAGTAGAAGTACTCAGATCTTGTACTTGAGTAAAAGTAGAAGTACTCAGATCTTGTAGTAAAAGTAGAAGTACTCAGATCTTGTAGTAAAAGTAGAAGTACTCAGATCTTGTAGTAAATGTAGAAGTACTCAGATCTTGTACTTGAGTAAATGAAGAAGTACTCAGATCTTGTACTTGAGTAAATGTAGAAGTACTCAGATCTTGTAGTAAATGTAGAAGTACTCAGATCTTGTACTTGAGTAAATGTAGAAGTACTCAGATCTTATACTTGAGTAAAAGTAGATGTAATCAGATATTGTAGTAAAAGTAGAAGTACTCAGATCTTGTACTTGAGTAAAAGTAGAAGTACTCAGATCTTGTAGTAAAAGTAGAAGTACTCAGATCTTGTAGTAAATGTAGAAGTACTCAGATATTGTACTTTAGTAAATGAAGAAGTACTCAGATCTTGTACTTGAGTAAATGTAGAAGTACTCAGATCTTGTAGTAAAAGTAGAAGTACTCAGATCTTGTAGTAAATGTAGAAGTACTCAGATCTTGTACTTGAGTAAATGTAGAAGTACTCAGATCTTGTAGTAAAAGTAGAAGTACTCAGATCTTGTAGTAAATGTAGAAGTACTCAGATCTTGTACTTTAGTAAATGTAGAAGTACTCAGATCTTGTACTTTAGTAAATGAAGAAGTACTCAGATCTTGTACTTGAGTAAATGTAGAAGTACTCAGATCTTGTAGTAAACGTAGAAGTACTCAGATCTTGTACTTGAGTAAAAGTAGAAGTACTCAGATCTTGTAGTAAAAGTAGAAGTACTCAGATCTTGTAGTAAAAGTAGAAGTACTCAGATCTTGTACTTGAGTAAAAATAAAAGTACTCAGATCTTGTAGTAAAAGTAGAAGTACTCAGATCTTGTACTTGAGTAAAAGTAGAAGTACTCAGTTCTGGTACTTTAGTTAAAGTAGAAGTACTCAGATATTATACTTGAGTAAATGTAAAAGTTCTCAATTATTGTACTTGAGTAAAAGTAGAAGTATTCAGATCTTGTACTTGAGTACAAGTAAAGATAGCATCAGGATTCAGGGAGTTAACAACGGCAATATTCCTGTGGTTCGTTTCACCGTGCATTTGCAGAGCGTGCTGCACGTGCACTTGATCGCCCTCCCCTCCCCCACTCTTACCAAGCTGTGCTGTGACTTCAGTAACAGGACAGAGCAGTGATGCAGTGACGCGTCTTAAAAACCGGAAGTAAGCTGCTGGTTCCCTCGCAACGTGATTTCTCCTCCATAGGATTTTGGAAAATGGCTCTAAATAAGGTCTGTGGAAAACGAACCTGTTAGATAAATGCACGTTTTCAGCCGGATAATATCCACATGTCTACCCTACTTTTATAATTTTTGAATTGATAGATTTATGATCGATATATTTATCATTAGAAAATCATTAGAAAGTGGGCTTGGTGATTAACACGGAACTGTATATACTGCAAAAGCACTTTATTTATGTTGTATGTTTTGTATTTAATTAACCTGTGTTTATGCAATGTATTCATGTGCAATGCTCAAATTAGTGAAGTTTACACAGGCACGGGGGGGGGGGGGGGGGGGGCAGCTCGGGGGATGAGAGGAGTGCGTGCAGACACGTGATGTAAAGTCTTGTTTTTACGTAAATTGAAGAACTGAAGTAAAGATCGTCTTGTTCTTTAAACGTATGCACACCTGGAAATCCTTTTTGTGTCCATGTGTGCAACAAATATTGGAGGCACTGCTGAGGTATTATTGTTTTGCCGTGTCTAAAGTAAAGATAGCATCAGGATTCATGGAGTTAACAACAGCAATATTCCTGTGGTTCGTTTCACCGTGCATTTGCAGAGCATGCTGCACGTGCACTTCATCGCCCTCCCCTCCCCCACTCTTACCCAGCTGTGCTGTGACTTCAGTAACAGGACAGAGCAGTGATGCAGTCTTAAAAACCGGACGTAAGCTGCTGGTTCCCTCGCAACGTGATTTCTCCTCCATAGGATTTTGGAAAATGGCTCTAAATAAGGTCTGTGGAAAACGAACCTGTTAGATAAATACACGTTTTCAGCCGGATAATATCCACATGTCTACCCTACTTTTATAATTTTTGAATTGATAGATTTATGATCGATATATTTTCATGATTTAGAAAATCATTAGAAAGTGGGCTTGGTGATTAACACGAACTGTATATACTGCAAAAGCACTTTAATTAAATACAAAACATACAACATAAATAACCTGTGTTTATGCAATGTATTCATGTGCAATGGTCAAATTAGTGAAGTTTACACAGGCACGGGGGGGGGGGGGGGGGGCAGCTCGGGGGATGAGAGGAGTGCATGCAGACACGTGATGTAAAGTCTTTTTTTTCGTCCAATCACTGTCTGTAATGCTGCCGCCTCAATCTGTCTTTAAACCATGTTTAAAACACGTTTTAGTTAGATAGCATCAGTATTCACGGAGTTAACTAAGGGAGAAACGAAAATATTGTGGTGCCTCGTTTTACCGTGAGTGAAAACGGTAAGTTTATATTTGGTCGGTGAGGCTGTGACGTTAGGCTGCGGTGGGAAGGAGAGGTTTTATTTCCGGCAACTCCTGTGAATGAAAGGATTTGTCTCGCCTCGAAAACGAAACTTAATTTTGCATGACATTATCTGTATATTCTATGTGTTATTCACTGTTAAATACGGCGTGGTTTTTAATCACTTTTATTCGGAGAAAGTGACCTGACGGTGAAGTAAGCTAAGCTTGTGTTATTGGTTCGGGCATCTTCGTGAAGGAGGGAGGGGGAGGGGCACAGCGCACACCCGCGAAAGTGAGATGAGGGAAGAACTCGTTATGGCATCGGAGGGAGAAGGGGGAGGGGATTTAAGGCTTCAACTGTGCTTTATGTGAGCATTATGTGAGCATCTGCTCTAGTTGGTCTCAGAGCCCCATAAATATAATGTATATATATTTTTATACTGTATATATGTTTTTTTTAAATATATATATAAATAAATGCATGTTTAAATTTCCCAAAATAAAACTTGCACCAATGCAATTCAAATGATGCTGCAGAAAAATAACTGCTTGAATGCCCTGTTGAGAAGCTCAAGAGGGAGTTTCTCAGGACATGCAGTACAATCGAAAACTTTTAGTGCACCTATCGCTGTCATGTGGCACTTCTCTCCTTAAAAGTGGTGTAAATAAATGGATATTTTACCTTTTTTAGCAAAAGAACGTTAGCTAGCTATTACTTTTCTTATTAAATTAAGTTGGAATATTATTGGCTTCAATAAGTTATGTGACAATTGTTAGCATTAAACCTCAGAATAAATGAACTTACTGACACTGCTGTGCACCTGCAAACATTGAAATATCCTGAACAGGATCAGGGTGTGATTAATAATAAAGAGTGTTCTTCTGTCTAACAGGTGAGATGGCTGACCATTTAAAAAAACAATGCAGAGATCAGTGAGAAAGAGACGGCTTGGTCCTCAACAGGATGCTGAACAGCACATTAAGTTGAGGACTGACAAGGCTGGTCTTGAAGAGCATTTTATCGACCAGTTTAAAGGTAAGTGCTTACAATGTTGTATGTTTTTAAATGAACACAAGCAAATAGTGCAAATCAAATCACAATATCTTAATTCATAATCCCAACATTGCTTCCTTTGTTCATTTTAACTCCAAAAAGTTACTTCTTACTGGCAGTATTATAATTTAAATCAAAAATCTATGCAATTATTAAAAAGCAAATGTTGTTATATTTGGTAACATTTTCTAAACATTCCTTCATCGATAAATCCAATACTTCAAGGTTTTGTAATAAGCCACTTACAAAAGTATAACGCACGTTTTTAAAACAAAAGAAACACCATATGCCTGTTAGACATCTCCACAAAGGTCAGGCTGGGCATCATATCAATGGGCCACATGGAAGTTGAGCATGTTCATGTATAATAATACAAATAGTTACCCCAATAACTGTTTTAGTCGAAAAAAGTTATTAGTCTGAATACATAATATATAAGCATCTATAGAGACAATTGGGTTATTATTTATTATTTTTTAGTCTTCATTTTTTTACAACAGTTGTTGTGATTTAAACATATCCCTCTATATTTAAATAAAACTTTTTTTGATAATCATTTTAATGTCATGTGTCTCAGAAACAGGTGAATATGTAAACCTTGCATTCTAACTTCCCACATGGCTGTAGTTTATTAATAATTATTTGTATTCAAATAAATGTTTAATCTGATTTCATTCTGCTCTAGCTGGGTTAAATATGGATTAACACAGACATATTCTCTATTTTACAAACATAAGAAGGTGCTACTTGTACATTGGCATGTCACACTGTTGTCTCCTGCGTTGTCTATTGCTGCTCTTAGTCTTTTGTATAATTTTGCATGGAAAACTATGTTGGAGAAGAGCAAATCTTAGTTTTGTAGTGCTGTGAATTACTTGAATTGGCTTATTGATAGAAAGATGAAAGAAGACTGAGGGGTTCTTGCCCTTTTCTCCAAAGTTGTCTTCAATACCATTTAAAGTTAACTCTTGAGATTTGACCTCAATTCACATTGAGATCTCCCTTTTTTTAACTTGCAATATAATGGCTTCAAACTAAAAATATGTTTAAGTGAATCATGTAATAAAGATTTCTTCTTACTTTAAAGGTCGAGGTGTGTTTGCTGCTAAAGTTTTCACAAAAGGAGTGTTTGTGATTGAGTACCGGGGCAAACTTTACAACCAGGATGATGTCAACACCAAAAACTACAGTGACACAGAAGCAACGTTCCTGTTTGATCTGAAATGGGATGGGAAATGTTTGTGGTAAGTCATAATAAATGCTATTGTTTGCTGTTGTAAAAATGCACTGCTCTTGTTAGAATCTCACATAAGAATAATCAATAATAGAATCTAGGGCTGCACGATATATCGTGTCGTGACGATAATCGCGATATTCAAATCGCAGGACGTGCAATATTAAGTAGGCAAATTAACTCAAACACGTCATGTTACAATTATTTTTGCTGCTTGCTACAAAAGGAAATCTCGCGCGGCTCTCATTTCAGGGGTACTTGAGTGAATGACATGCAGGCTCTGCATGCACAGCAAACCACCAATCACAATCATTCTTGATCAGAGGCCTGTACTACGAAGCCGGATCTTCGCTTAGCGAGCTAACTTCAGGGGAAACTCTGGGTTTCCGGTCCTACGACGCTGGTTCTCTTCTTATCGGGCTAGATCTCCATGGTAACTTATGCTGACAGCTCTGGACCAGGTTAGGTTCCAGGCTAGGAGATCAACTCGGTGAAAGCACTGCCTGCTGACCAATCAGAGCTCGTTGTGCGGAGGTTAAAGCGATCAAGTCATATTACAGGAGAAAAGAAATACAGAAAAGCTGCCTTTGCAGGAAAGACGGCCGGCAAAAATCACCGACTATGTGAACGTGAACATTAATAGAATATCACCTCCCATCTTCAGAGCAATCTGACTATTATAACATTAGTGTTAAGAAAGCTTAATTAAATATCTGCCACAACATAAGTAACCGGATCAGAGTAACATTAAGTACAGTCTGTGGCATATCACATCATAATGTATCGTATATCTCCTTATCTGAGTCAGCTGAGCCGTATCTGGCCGTGCAACACTCACAGTGTCACATACTGTATGCAGAAGTATTATTTAAGTTGACGAAACACTCGAGACAAATGTAATTAAAGTCAGATGGTGTCTTAGACGGGGCAGAGATATCATAAACCTGTTAATGTACGCATTCAAACACTTGTTCTGTTACCAGCTGTATTGACCTTGCAGGTGCAGCTATGTGGCTTTTATCCTGGATAAAGTGTTTAAGTCATGGATGTTTAAAGTTTAACTTCTTCATATGTCTAATATTATAGTTGACTTTTCATTAATGAAGTATGACGCTGCGCTGTCAGGACGCTTGTCCATATTTGTGATTGGTCAAATGTTGCTAACCTCGCCCCTTTCATGTGAACGCGCACTCAGCCGGACAGAGAAACCCTGGCTTAACGAGTTGATAACCAGCGTCGTAGGACCGCTTAGCGAGAGCGTGTTTGTTTTGGATTAGGTAAGCCGGGTAACTCAAACATATCCAGGTTATGATGAACCGGCTTCGTAGTTCAGGCCTCTGATCACAGCAGGATAACCGAGCTTGCTCAGCTTGTTGCTCTGATAACTTAAGATCCAGAAGTCCGTGACTAAAATCCTTCATCCGGTTAAATATTGTTAAAATAATAATAATAAAATATTTTTCTTCAATTCCTGTACTTTTTTCATATCCCAGGGGAAAGAAATATCGCAATGTCAGTTTTTTCCAATATCGTGCAGCCCTAATATAACCTGACCTTGTCTGTCTAATCTATTTTTCTTCATGATTTTCTTTTAAATGTAACTGACAATGCTCCACACTATATCCAAACCAAGTATGCAAGTTCTACTACTAACATTCAATCTCTATTTATTTAAGTCTTGATGCATCGGTTGAAGACAAGTCACTGGGTAGGCTTGTAAACGATGACCACAAAACGCCCAACTGCAAGATGAGAACCATTGTCCTTGATGGGATGCCACATCTCTGCCTGTTTGCCCTTAGAGACATCGCCCCAGGGGAAGAAATATCCTACAATTATGGGGATGCAGACTGGCCTTGGCGCAAACAGGTAAACATATGACTCAAAAGTAACACGTGATTTAACACATGTTTTTGTTTCCCTCCAAATAATTATAGTACCTAATTAATTTGTTGTTCGATTAACAAGTCATTTTAGATGGTTCAGATGTGGCAAACTATACTGGTATTGGAGAATTCATCAGATTTGCTATAAGTTTGGTCTGCTACCTCTATGAGCAAGTGGGGGAGTGATACTTTAATTGATGATGTATTTAATTAAAAGCAGAACTTGACAGATTTCACCTGACAACTTCAATGCCCTTGCTTGCTTTTCAGTTAGCTAATGTTTGCAGCTCATGAATATTACATTGCATTTAGCTGAGGCTTTTATCCAAAGCGACTTACAATAAGTGCGTTCGACCAGGAAGATACAAACTTGAAGAAAACAGAATCATATAAGTACATCAGGTTTCATAGAGCTAAAACATTTCAAGTGCTACTCAACTGGTTTTAGATAAGCCAGTCCTTTATTAGTATATAAGTGCTTTGTTAGTAATTCTATCTCTGGAAGTGGAGTCCAAAGAGATGAGTTTTCAGGCTGAAGAAGATGTGTAAGCTTTCTGCTGTCCTGATTTCAATGGGGAGCTCATTCCACCATTTTGGAGCCAGGATAGCAAACCCACGTGTTTCTGCTGATGGGAACTTGGGTCCCCCTCGCAGTGCGGGTGCAGCGAGCTGTTTGGCTGATGCAGAGCGGAGTGCACGTGCTGGGGTGTACGGTTTAACCATGTCCTGGATGTAGGAAGGGCCAGATCCATTTGCAGCATGGTACGCAAGTACCAGTGTCTTGAAGTGGATTCTAGCAGTTACCGGAAGCCAGTGAAGGGAGCGGAGGAGCGGCGTGGTGTGGGAGAATTTAGGAAGGTTGAAGACCAGACGAGCCGCTGCATTCTGGATGAGCTGCAGAGGTCGGAGGGCACATGCAGGTAGACCAGCCAGGAGGGAGTTGCAGTAGTCTAGGTGTGAGATGACGAGAGCCTGGACCAGAACCTGCATCGCTTTCTGGGTCAGGAGGGGACGTATCCTCCTGATGTTGTAAAGCGTGTATCTGCAGCAGCGGGTTATCTCAACATAAATGTTTACTATCTTCTTAGTGTATTCTTGTTTTATCTAAGTTCCAGGTGACGAATGAGCAGTATTATCCAGAGGCAGTTGAGGAGGAGAGCCCCCCCATAGAGTTGACTTCCCTCAAAACATCCACAACAGACCGTTCTTCTACCGAGGTAATTTAGTAATATAGAGGTGTCTCCACAATCTCATTATGTTGTGCCTTTCACTATGTAGTCCCCATACCAAGACAGGAACTTTCTTTTCGATCTCTTTTTCTGATACAGCTTTAATCCCGTTTCTAATTGGGTGATTTGGAACGATCTGACAGAGGAAACTGAATTGGTTTCATATTTTTAGACTACCCTTGGTGGGACTTGTTACAGACACCTGTCACACACACTTGTTTCTAGTCTTGTCCTCATGGGGCCCTCCCGTTTGGTTTTAACTTGAAGTCATTTAAAAATATTTTGGCAATACCTTTAAGTGTCTAAACTCAAGTTGTTGTGGGCATATGTTTATACTATTTGAGCATAAGCATGTTTCAAACGGTGATCGTTTACCTTAGCCTTGATGGGACTTGTTGCATAAACCTGTCACACACACTTGTTTCCAGTCTTGTCCTCATGGGGCCCTCCCGTTTGGTTATAGCTTGAAGTGATTTCTAAATATTTGTGCAACACCTTTTAGTCTCTAAACTCAAGTTGTTGGAGGCATCATTCTACACCCTCTGAGCCTGTGCATGTTTGAAAGGGGTAATTTTAATGCAATCCATTGCAACCCCTTTATGATATGTTCAGACCACATTAATGAATAATGCCAGGACTTTGCTTTGATTCAAATCTAGTTTCAGAAACAGTTTTTGATTTAGCTAACTGTGGTAACTCATAAATGTTTACTATCTTCTTGGTGCATTCTTGTTTTATCTAAGTTCCAGGTGACGAATGAGCAGTATTATCCAGAGGCAGTTGAGGAGGAGAGCCCCCCCATAGAGTTGACTTCCCTCAAAACATCCACAACACACCGTTCTTCTACCGAGGTAATTTAGTAATATAGAGGTGTCTCCACAATCTCATTATGTTGTGCCTTTCACTATGTAGTCCCCATACCAAGACAGGAACTTTATTTTCGATCTCTTTTTCTGATACAGCTTTAATCCCGTTTCTAATTGGGTGATTTGGAACGATCTGACAGAGGAAACTGAATTGGTTTCATATTTTTAGACTAGCCTTGGTGGGACTTGTTACAGACACCTGTCACACACACTTGTTTCTAGTCTTATCCTCATGGGGCCCTCCCGTTTGGTTTTAACTTGAAGTCATTTAAAAATATTTTGGCAATACCTTTAAGTGTCTAAACTCAAGTTGTTGTGGGCATATGTTTATACTATTTGAGCATAAGCATGTTTCAAACGGTGATCGTTTACCTTAGCCTTGATGGGACTTGTTGCATAAACCTGTCACACACACTTGTTTCTAGTCTTGTCCTCATGGGGCCCTCCCGTTTGGTTATAGCTTGAAGTGATTTCTAAATATTTTGGCAATACCTTTTAGTCTCTAAACTCAAGTTGTTGGAGGCATCATTCTACACCCTCTGAGCCTGTGCATGTTTGAAAGGGGTAATTTTAATGCAATCCATTGCAACCCCTTTATGATATGTTCAGACCACAGTAATGAATAATGCCAGGACTTTGCTTTGATTCAAATCTAGTTTCAGAAACAGTTTTTGATTTAGCTAACTGTGGTAACTCATGAATATTTACTATCTTCTTAGTGCATTCTTGTTTTATCTAAGTTCCAGGTGACGAATGAGCAGTATTATCCAGAGGCAGTTGAGGAGGAGAGCCCCCCCATCGAGTTGACTTCCCTCAAAACATCCACAACAGACCGTTCTTCTACCGAGGTAATTCAGTAATATAGGGCTCTCTCCACAATCAGTTTTTCTTCTGTTAATCTACTTTTGTTCGGTAATGATTTCAAGTAATTTTAAAGACATGAAAAATATGGACAGATTTATGTATTATATTTTGAGACCCCTGTATTAGAACATGCCGTGCAATTTGTTTTAGCCAAAGGGCTGTTGCAGAAAGACATTTTACAGAAGGCAACCTATTAATGTCAATATATTACTTATTTACTATTTTAAGGCATACTGTTTTGTGTTTATTTCTATATAGCTTTTTACTGTCAGATGGTACTCTCTAGTGGATTATCCTGACACTGATGAAGAGGATGAAGATTTTATTCCAAACTGTGATGAAGGCAATCCGAAGCTCAGGATAACAGAAGATGTTCTGGTAGGCTCAGATACTTTGAATGCAAGTTCATTTTTTTTCTCTGCACTGTTTCAAAGGTCCTCCCTTTACAGTTGAGTGTATTGGAATGCAAACATAAATAAATAAGTATTCAATGACAAACCTTTTTTGTTTTGCAGATGGATAGAGTTCCAGATTTTTCGAGTGATGAAGGTTCAGAGTGCCCTTCGACCTCAAATTTTGAAAGAGCTCCCCTCAGGCAGAGAAGAGCCTGTTGCCGTCCAGTAAGCCACTTTTTACTCTTCCATGTTGTCACTTAAAGGGTAGCACCAACCAAAATCAACAACAGTTTCACTTATTAGAGTGCCAGGCATGCATGTTGACAATGCATTTTAGGTAGTGCTTACATTTAAGTTGTAATTATGTTCAATGTTTTCAATACTAACTCCAAAAGTGTCTTTAAAGATGTGTTACTGGTTGTTGTCTTTTAAGATTTCATCTGAATTTGACACATCCAATTAGTTATGACAACATTTAATAGAATATTGAAATCTTAAAAATGACTTCAACTCAAAGTATTCTGAATTTCAGCCAACCCTTCCTAATATGAATTAATGATAACAAGTGTAGTCAGTTCAAGCTATAATAAACAATAATTTTGAGGGCGAGTATTAACTATGTTTTTTTATTCTCAAGATTCAAACGGATCTTGCAGGGTCAGATGTATCTACGGCAGATAGCGAAGAAGAATACGTTCCAAGTCCCAGAGAAAGAGAAAGCAGACAGTGAGGGCAACATTGAAATACCAATTGCCAAGAAGTCCAGTCAGTCATCCAGGGAAAGCAAAAACATTTCACATTGCAGAGCAGTAACTAAAGGGAACATGGAGCAGTCACATACAACAAACAAAACAAGTGACTTAATGCCCCCTGATAACGAGCCGGCCGTATTTGTGAATGCAGTAATGAAGACAGAGGATGGATCAAGAAAATATAATAAAAAACACCACTGCTATTATTGTGAACTACAAGTTCAAAAAATGTCCAGACACCTGGTACGTAAACACAACGATAAAGTAGAAGTTGGAAAAGCAATGAGTTTCCCAATAAAGTCCAAGGAAAGACGACTGCAATTAGATTTCATCAGAAATAAAGGGAACTTTGCACACAATAGTCAAGTTTTGGAAGACGGAGAAGGAAAACTTATTCCGTACAAGCAACCCCGCAGAAATACCGATGGAAAAGAATGTATGCATTGTATCTATTGCTATGGTTTGTTTTCAAGGAAGGTTTTGTGGCGCCATTTTCAATCCTGCAAATTCAAACCTGAAGGTAATAGATCTAAAGGCAGATCAAGAGTCCAAGCATTATGTGCTTTTGCTGAACCAGCTCCAGATGGATTTAGTGACGCATACTGGAAGTTCTTAAGTGATATGCATCAAGACAAGATTACGATTGCTGTGAAGGAAGACAGATTTATTCTACAGTTTGGTTACAGATTGTTTAAGAAAAATGAGAGGGTAACCAGCCAACTTCAACACATCTGACAAAAACTGAGGGAGCTGGGTCGACTGTTGCTGGCAGCTAAAGAAGTTACGACTGTGAAGAAGACAATCAAAGAACTTATTAAGCCTGACAGGTATGGTGATGTTGTAAATGCTGCAAGATGCCTCGCTGGTTTTAGTGATGACACTGGCAAATATCAACGTCCATCTCTTGCCCGCAAAGTTGGGCACAGCTTGCTTTCATTGGCCATGTTCCTCAAGTCTGAAGGGATGAAGTCCAACGATAAAGAAACTGCCAACGATGCTGAGGAATTTGCGCAGCTATACAAAGAAAGTTGGAAATTTGACATTGCAAGCCAAGCGCTAACTCAACTTGAACAGTCCAAGTGGAACTCCTCAACTCCTTCCATTCACAAAAGACGTCCAACATCTTCATTCTCATTTATCTGAGAAACAGCTTGAATGCGTGAAGGACCTAAAAGAAGAGGTATCGCCGTCTAACTGGAAAGACTTGGCCAAAGTCACCCTGGCTCAAGTGATCCTCTTCAACCGCCGGAGAGAAGGAGAAGTATCCAGAATGGCCGTTTCAGCGTATTTATCCAGAGACTTATCGGAAACGCATGAGGATGTAAACTTGGCACTAACAACACTAGAGCAGAAGCTTTGCAACCATTTTGTCCGTATAACCATAGTTGGAAAGAGAGGAAGAAAAGTTCCAGTACTCCTCACCCCGCTGATGAGGGAATCACTTGACACTCTGATTCAAAAGCGAGAAGAATGTGGGGTACTCAAAGAAAACGTCTTCTTGTTTGCGTTGCCAAATTCTGTCCATCACCTCAGGGGTTCTGATTGCTTGAGGCAGTTTGTGCATGAATGTAAAGATATCAAGAATCCAAAAGCACTGACCTCAACGAAACTCAGGAAACACATTGCTACTCTTTCAACCGTTCTGAATCTCAAGACAACGGAACTTGACCAGTTAGCAGATTTCCTTGGGCATAACATCGAAGTCCACCGAAAGCACTACCGCCTTCCAGAAGGAACCCTCCAGCTTGCTAAAATAAGCAAGGTTCTGCTGGCATTGGAACAGGGACGAATAGGCGAATACAAAGGGATGAATCTGGATGAGATCCACATTGATGTGAACGGTATAATATCCAATATATATGTTGTTTTTTTAAATACAATTTAAAACGGGACATCATTGTCAACCTTTTTAAATCATACTCTTTCAGAATAAAAATACATTTCGTTTTTGGAGTTTGTTTTTAAAATGTAACTACAATATTTTATTCCAACTATTTGTATCCTTAGGTGAGCTGTTTATGTATTACTTTTCCAATCAGTTGATATTCATAGGTATATCACAAATGTTCAGCTTTTCAACTTATTAGTTCATTTTCTATCATTTCAGAAACTGTTGACATGGATGGCTGTTACCAAGAGGACATGGAAGGTATGTTAAGCCATTATAACAAAACACACAACATAACAACACACACCATTTAATGCAGAAGTAGTCCACTGCAGTGCATTACCTGACGGCTAGTCGAATACGGCATTTATCATTTGAAACTTGAGAATTGATTTGACATAAACAAATATGGGGTTGCCGTATTAAAAACCTGCCATCTCTGGGTTTTGCACATAGACATATTATATACGAACCAAGTCCGTGTTTCGCTGCATTCCTTGATTTCCAGTTATAACGCCGGACTCCGCCGCCCGGAGCTAACGGAGCCGCAGGCGGCTAGCTCCGTCCGCCGGGACGCACAGCACGACATTTTAATTGTCTGGTATTTGTAACAACATTCCCTAAAAGGCATAATCACCACAAAAACGGCTAAAGGGTCAAGTACAGTAACTACAACTAGCTAACGTTGTAGCCTAGCAGAGTGGACAAGTTGCTGTTAGCTGACAGTGAGGCACGTACCTGTCCATCAACGTGACCACGCCCTAATTTATGCAATAACTTTAAGACCTAATATAAATAAAAGGGTTGCGTTATAAAACAATTCACTCAACAATTAATAATCTTTAAGGTGGAATCTAACTATATCCCGAATAATTTGTATTGCATCCAGGGGTAGAAACATATTTATTTCTGCTGTAAAGTTGGGCATTTTAACATGGGGGTCTATGGAAATTGCTCCTTTCTGCAGTCATCCCCCATCGGCCAATAGATTAACTGAATTTTGTGGCTCTTCCTTATTGGCCTCCCGGCTCTGCCCCAGAGTTTGCCGCTTGGTTTTGCACTACTATTTTGAGGGCTAGTCTGAGTCTGAAAAAGGAGGGAGGATTATATCCTTCATAGTTGACCACTATATCATGGAACAATGTAAGCTAAATCAAGATGAAAAAGTCATGTTTGATAAACCAAATGGTCTTGATCATGGCAATGTGATTGCTTTCACAATGACAGAAGATAATATGCATGATATTTATCCTAATTTGTCCTCTTTTACTGACAGCCACTGCATATTTTGAGTCCATATCTCTTGTCTGTAAAAACGATTTTCTGTATCTAGATGCCAGTATGCAGGAAGCTGAAGAGTCTGAAGGTGAGGCCAGCATGTCATCCCTTCAAGATGGTACAAGAAAGGTCCTGACGAAACACCAGAAGTCGGCTAAAAAGAGAGGTATATATTCATGCTAGACATTCATTTAATGTATTCTCTGACAGTGCCTCAAGTTTAGCTATGTCACTGATCACCATGATGTTCACTTGAAAAGTACAAAAATGCATTTACTCATCAGAAAATAGCAAGATGGTCTCAATATAAATGTTGGTAAAAAAAAACTAAATTGAGTACTTCATGTTAGCACTGTAACTAAATATGCTGAATATATAGAAACCATAACCAATTAATCAAAACTCAAACCAAATAAAGATACTACTATATTTTGATTATAAGTAAAGGAACATCTGACATTACCAATCAAGCTATACTTCTTATTAGAAAACAATAATTATGTCATGGGGTTAACAAATAACTAGCACCAACAATGACAATGATCTTGATCCAAAGTCTTTTACAAACAACTACTTCATATTTAAAGTCTCCGTGTCTCTCTTTAATATATTTCTAATCAAATGTTTTCTTTATCCAGATGCCGTAATACAAGACACTGAAGAGTCGGAAGGTGAGGCCAGCATGTCATCCCTTCAAGATAGTACAAGAAAGGTCCTGACGAAACACCAGAAGTCGGCTAAAAAGAGAGGTGAGATGAAAAGGGACTACAATGAGGGTTAGATTGTTTCCCTGTTTAATAGGTTGAAAAGAGGATAACGCAGAGTGATGAATCAGCAATGACCGTTTAAATAAATCCCTTTTTTATACAGTTTGACAAATCAAACATTTCATGAGAAATACCTTTTATTTTCTAATTCTGATAACAATACTGTAAAGTTTAAACCATATGACATATATTCATGCTAGCAATTTATTTAATTTATTCTCTGACAGTGCCTCATCAATTCTTGCTATGGATCAATGAATGTGAGACGTGTTCTGGAAGTAATATAGTCTGTGTTTACATTAGCATCGCTAACACTCAGAGCTAACCTGTACTGGAGAGAGTATGTGTAAAGAAGCAGGAAATAAAAAGAAACTCACCTTGTGGTAAACCTCAGAGAGATTCATAACTGTATGATACTGAGTCTTAGGCTTCTTAAACCTATAACATGTTCTTTAATGTCCACCTAGGGAAAGAAATGGTTGTGAAGCGCATCTGGACATCTGAGGAAATTGCTGCTGTGGAACGACACTTGAGAAGATGGATATTTATGAATCAGGTTCCAGGAAAAGAGGCCTGTGAGGATTGCATCTCTGCCGAACCACAAGCCCTATCAAATAGGGACTGGAGAGCTGTTAAATATTACATCAAAAATAGAATATCTGCTCTCCGAAGGAAGTTGGTATGAAACCATTTGAAAATATTTTCAATGCTAGGCTGATGTTAGGCCTTTTTTTTTGTCTTCGGATATGTTCTGAAGTTGGAAATTTTTTTGTTTAAACAATACAGAAAAACATAAGGAAATTGGTATAAAACCATTGCAAAATACTTTCAATGTTAGGCCTTTTTTTTGTCTTCGGATATGTTCTGAAGTTGGAAATTTTTTTGTTTAAACAATACAGAAAAACATAAGGAAATTGGTATAAAACCATTGCAAAATACTTTCAATGTTAGGCTGATGTTCGGCCTTTTTTTTGTCTTCGGATATGTTCTGAAGTTGGACATTTTTTTGTTTAAACAATACAGAAAAACATAAGGAAATTGGTATAAAACCATTGCAAAATACTTTCAATGTTAGGCTGATGTTAGGCCTTTTTTTTGTCTTCGGATATGTTCTGAAGTTGGAAATTTTTTTGTTTAAACAATACAGAAAAACATAAGGAAATTGGTATAAAACCATTGCAAAATACTTTCAATGTTAGGCTGATGTTAGGCCTTTTTTTGTTGTCTTCAGATATGTTCTGAAGTTGTACATTTTGCGCAAACAATACAGAAAAACATAATAATTTTGACATAAATGTTTATTGCATTAAAAGAATGTTGTAGAGAGTTTATATTAATTATTATTATTAATAATTAGTGTTGGGTATGTTTCCTAGCTACTACTTCTCCCATTCACAAATCCGAAACCAAATAAAAAAATCTATTAATATGTAACGAATATATTCCATTTCAGAGCAGAAGAAATAGCCTTCAAGGGTCCAACTCTGCACATACATCATTCAGCAGGGCACAGTGAAGCTCAAACATTCAACTGTATGAACAAGCAATACTTTGAAATGCAAAAGTGTGTGTGGTTGTGTACAAGAGTCTCTTTAATCAATTTTTTCAATTCAATTCTAGCGTCAAATTCGTGAGACACGTTCTCGCGGTAGCTAATCAGCGGTGAGGATCTCAGCCTGACGCTGGATCAGAAAACCTCAGCCGTTAGCTGTTAGCACTCAGAGCTCACAGCTCCTCATATCTGTTCAGAAACTGGACAAAAGTTAAACATGAACAAAACACAGACTGTCTGTGTCATGGCGAATACAGCCGCTGTTGTATCTGTGCCTGTATCATGTTGTTGTGAGTCCGGATGGAGCATATACAACGTTTGTTTAGCCTGGTCGATCCGATCTCCATTCAAAAAATACGCATTCTAAAAGGTTTTTCGCCTGCCGTCTTGTCTGCAGAATTGCATTAATTCATGGTTTTTACTAACCGGTATCAGTATGTTGTTTCTTCGGCATCATTTTGAAACGTGTATTACAATTAAATCACGGTAAGTTCATGGGTATAAGCCCCACCCCCTCTCCAGCACGTCCTGTTTGAATGACAGAAGTAAACACAGCTGACAGCCACGGTGAAATTAGAGCGATGCAAATATTTGCATCGCGTCCGGTGTGAACGCAGCATAATGCAGTTCAGATACAAGACCACTGTTCTGACGCCTTTAAAGCAACTTTGAGATGTTAACAGTGCGCGGGGCACAAAGGCCATGGTGGCTGTAGCACGTACAATTATTTTCGGGGCATCACGGCCAGACCGAGGGGCAACAACGGCCATGGCCATTGTGGTCGCCGTGAAATTCCTAACCTGGTAACAAGGAAAGTCCATCCAACTCAATAATGTGTCTAGTAACTCTGATCCCTTCCAAGATATGTAAACTAGAAATATGTGTGTGTCTGATCCCTTCCAAGATATGAAAACTAGAAATATGTGTGTGTGTGTGTATAATGGACCTCATAAGTGCTGACCGCTAGAAACTGAGCCCCACTAAGTGGGTAAAAAACTAGCGTGATGACAAAAGCTTGGAATTATGTTTATTTCAAGTGGTTTTTGTGATTCTAATTTTTTTTCTATATTGCCAGATTTTTAACGGAGGTCTAGTATAGTTGGAAAGGGTGGACCCCACAATTGGGTAAAATCAGTTCGGGCCCCACAATTGAGTTGCACAAGGATGTGTGTGTATGTGTGTGTGTGTGTGTGTGTGTGTGCGTGCATAAAATGTCCAGTTGTACCAGATGTCCTTATAACTAAGGTATTGTTAGGCTAGTGTGTGTGTGTGTGTGTGTTGCTATACTTGTGAGGACCACTTATTGAGAAACAAGTCATTCTGTGAGGACCGTTTTGGTTGTGAGGACCTTTTGGGTGGTCCTCACTAAATAAATGCTGAAATACTCCCCTTATGGCCTGCACAACATGCTGTGTAATTTTCAGCAAAAGTCCCAACAAGAATAGTAACTATGGAAATGGTCGTTTTCTCCTGTGCTCTTGGGCTCCAACTAGAGGACACACACTTGTACTGCATCCACTTGTACTGCAAATGTTCTGTTTGGCTGGAGCCTCCCTAGCTGGTGGAATTTTTGATTGGTCACTGCAGTCACACTGCTTAACTAGGGAGGGGTAAGGAGGGAGGGGGAAATATAGTTGCAGGTTGCCTGACAGAAGCCTGTTACCAGCTACATGTCAACCATGTAGAGGTAAATATAAATATAAATGACAAATGAACACAATTCATGATATAAAATACTTGCAGAATGTGCATTATCAGTTAAGAATTATGAATCACAAATTATTTTCTGAAGATTTAAGAGGATATATGCCTCCCAAAGTATAGTAGTGATGTACTTAAGTTTATTAAAAATTAAAATGTCCCCTATTATGCAAAATGGAGTCTTTATCATGAAATACGCAATGGTATTTTTTCCCTAACCTTACTGTAAAATATATGATTGGTAAATGTTGAGTTTAATAATTAAAGTTTAATATAAGATAATTGCTGGAACATGTTGTTCTAGTTTATTTTCTGGAAGTGTGTTCAAACTATGGCTGTCAAGCGATTACAAATATGAATTACATTACATTACATGTTCCTTGTTAGACGCTATCATCCAAAGCGACTTACATACTCAATACTGTGGGCAATCCCCACAGGAGCAATTTGGGGTGAAGTGTCTCAGGGACACAACGACATGCTGACTGCAGTGGGGTTTGAACCTGTGCTCCCCTGATCCCAACACCAAGGCTCTACCCACTGCGCCACACACCTCCATTAATCTAATGAATTACATGCTTTGTGATTAATTAAACTAAATTAATGTAAATTAATCACATATAGCAATATTTGCTGTGAGAAGCATCTCAAGAGGTGGGAAGTAACTAAGTACATCTACTCAAGTACTGTACTTATGTACAATTTTGAGGTACTTGTACTTTACATGGGTACTTCCAGTTATGATAATTTGTACTTCTACCCCACTACATTTCAGAGGTAAATGGAAATATGATCAAGTGTTAAATCAGACTTTAGTTCCACCTGGAGTAAATCCACAAGCCCTGCAGTATACAAAAGTCATTCAAAATAGCTGCACCTTTACCAGCTTTGAGAACACTTTAATGATCAATCATTATAAAACATATCATATATATTATTCTGAAATGGACCAATCTGCACAATCACTACTTGTATTGTCGCTACTTTAAAGAGCTTACGAAGAAGTAGAAGATCTGAGTACTTCTACCTTTTACTCAAGTACAAGATCTGAGTAATTCTACTTTTACTAAAGTAAAAAATCTGAGTACTTCTACTTTTACTAAATCTGAGTACTTTTCCCACCTCTGCACACCTGACGTTACTCGTAATTGGCAACAGAGCTATGAGTTATGGCAGTGGAAAACTGTGCATTTCTCCATCTGAATATGAAGACTTTTGGCCGGATGTTTGGACAGATTGCTCGTGTTTCTGCGAGTGCGCGATAAACTTATGAAAACGAGCATTGTCTACATCGAGCCTTGTAATGTAACTATTTATCTAGTTGAACACAATAAGATGTCTCTCTCAGTTTCTTAAATCCTCACCTTCTTCTCTTCTCCCATGTTTTGTTACTAACCCTTTCTCCTCTGTCTGTGTGAGTGGTTGGTGTGTCTTTCTTGCTGTATGGATGTGGCTCCCATCTTTAGCTCTCCCAATGCTGTCCCTGGTCCTGCTGTCCCTGCATGGCCCCGCTCCTCCTGCATCCCTCACAGCCATTCCCATTGTTTCATGCATTTACATACCATATTCTGTCTTTGCTTTCTAGTCTTGATACCTCCCTTGTGTATTAAACAGTATTAAAAGCCATACTGTGTTATGTCCTAAGTATTCACTCAGGTCTTTCAGGAAACTAAGTTTGCATTCACACCTAATAGTCCTCTTCTTTGGTGTGTTAACTCTTTAGCCCCACGGACCTGCCGAAGGGGCCAAAATCACAACATCTGCAAGCAAAAGTGTCTCAGGGCTTCTTAAGATTTAATAAACTATGAATGTTTCATATCTATGTAACGGAAAGAAACTTTTTTTTTCAAAAAAACCCTCAAAGCTGAGCCTGTGAATTAGCCACGGGCAAAAAAATCTTAAGGCCGTTAGCACAGAACTCTAGCTATACCGATCGATATAGTTATTGGATCTGCACAAACAAGTTTAGCTAACATCCTGAGATTCCACAGATTATAGAAATATAAGGATCATCACTGAGCGATCAGAACTCGTGACAGGGGAAGCAAATACAGACAACACACGATGTAGCTTTAGGTAGCAGAAAACGGAGATAAGCTCACCTTAGCTGTTATTCTGATCAAAAGTCGTGTTCAATGGCATTAAAACGAGAAAAGACGCGGCTGAAGGTTAATCCATAGGTTAATCTAAGGTATCTGTCACTTTGAAAAAATTATTGATAATCCATAAAACTATTTTTATGCAAAAAACGGAGAATCAAAATGAGCTACTAATGGTAGCCACCAGAGGCTAGCGCAGCTTCCGGTTTTTCTACGCGTCACTATCACTCCTTATTTGGTAACCTGTGTGTGTATGTGGAACTTTCCCTCGATTCCATTGGCTCTGACGGTTAGCAAGAGATGTCAATCATCCAAATCGACCAAGGGGGGCCAGAGATATAGAAAATGCACCCAAATGACCCTAGAAGTGGGTTTTTTTTGCTAAATCTCTCTAGAAATGTCAAATGTCACTTGTTTTGCAACAATCTTGATACAGGGTACTTATTATATGTTGTACTTTGGATTCCTAAAGCTTTTAGTCTACTAACCCATCATCCAAGGGTAGTTTTTACTATAAGTAAAAAAAAAATTTCGGACGGACACTATAATTTACAGTTTTTTACCATGTTCAATCTGAATTTTCTTTAAAATAAAAAACATCTATATTGATTCTGACTTTTCTACATCCAACTCAAAGGTTTATCATTACTTTGAGAAAAAAGATTATTAATTAACCCCTTTTAGAAGTGTAGTTATGGTCATTTGTTCTAGAAATGTCATTTTCGAGCCTGAAATCTGAAAAACAGGCTTGGGGTTTAACAGGTTAAAACATTATAAACACATATAAGGACAGACTGCAGTAAGGAGGGTGTTTCACCGACGACTGGGGGGCTCTGATCAGATTGTACCACAGCCTTTTGTTGTACACAGGGGACCAGTGAGGTGAGCAGTCACAAGCAAATATTTAAGCAATAGCTCACGACAGGCCGTGGTATATGTTCATTATATCACAGCTAAGGGGCGTGGTTCGGCCCGACGCGAAAAACGGTTACCAAGTGTGGCAATATGAAAGAAAAATACACACTCTAATTTAAATAATTTGTATTAGTAAATAATGATGTTCAAAATAAAATAGTCCCTCCGTTGCCTTCTGCATGAAACATAGTGCGAGGTGGTTGCTATGCAACAACAGTAACAGCTAGCGAACATATTAGACTGAGAGCGTTGATCCATTATTTGGCTATTTATTTACATTGATTTGTATGTTGCCGTTTATTGAGCAGCCTCTGAAAACCTGTCCAGCATCAGTAGAATGGCTTACTAGGTTACTTGTATAGGTTGAGGTTGTTCTAGGCTGTTGCTTGGCGTGGCGAGAATATTGCTCCACTTTCTCCGGTCCCCGAGATTCGGCTTCCAGCAGCTCTGGAGAGAGCTTTCGCGCCTGTGGCCACTAACGGTCATAATTTATCTGCTTTGTTTCAAGACCCGCATCAGAAAGCTTTTGAATGGTGGTACTTTTCCAGTTGGTCTACCTGCTCTTCACGGAGCTCTGCATGTCGTCGTTTAGGTGCTTTTTTTTTTCTGGAGATAGGCCCTGCTCAATCCACTCCTCCATAGTAAGACCCCCCCGGAGGTCGAAGTTAACCTTAAATGTTTCCATCTTAAGCTTTGTAAGTTTGTTTCGTAACGGACGAAATGTAAATATATTTATAAAACGGACAAGTCAAATCAAGCAATCTGATTGGTCGATAGCGTTTTTGCGGACCTTTTTGATTACAGATTTGAAAACATCGTTGCTTGCTTTAAAAGTAGCACAATTCATTATCTCAAACCTTGGAAAGTATCTAGATATCCCTGCCCTAATGTCAAAGTAACTGGCAACTGAATATGTGTTGCCATTTGATGTCTATGTCTGGACCGCTGCGTAAAAAGGAGGGTTTCTGCCCCGTTACTTCTCCGCTGTTTTCTTGTCCCAGTTTGAAAAGCGCTTTTCAGCCCAACTGTATACAGTTACATCGAACGGACTTCTTTCTGCAGATGTGAGCGTCCTTAACAACGGTCAATAAGTCCTTGCTGCACATTATCCCTTACATGTTTCCATCTTAAGCTTTGTTTGTTAGTTAGTTTCGTAACGGACGTAATGTAACAGTTGTAACGGTTGTAGCTTTTCTCAGACGCGGAGGGATACTGACTTGTTGTGAAAAGTACCTACAATTCTACCCGTGGTATACGCTCATTATATCACGGCTAAGAACCAATCAGATTGCTTGATTTGACTTGTCCGTTTTATAAAAATATATATATACCAGCTTTGATAACACTTTAATGATCAATAATTATAAAACGTATCATATATTTCACAACTGCAAGACTGCTTCGAACACACAGCGTGGGACATATATGAACAGAGTACTTCTACTTTTACTCAAGTGCAAGATCTGAGTACTTCTACTTTTACTCAAGTACAAGATCTGAGTACTTTTACTCAAGTCCAATATCTGAGTACTTCTACATTTACTCAAGTACAAGATCTGAGTACTTCTACTTTTACTCAAGTACAAGATCTGAGTACTTTTACTCAAGTCCAATATCTGAGTACTTCTACATTTACTCAAGTACATATTACTGTATATCATAGAGTCAAGCTGAATAAGCCTCATACTGCTCTGTCTGTCTGTTGCAGAGGTCACAGCTTGGTCAGAGTGGGGGAGGGGAGGGCAATCAGGTGCACACTCTGCAGCTGCAAATGCTACCTTTGCAGATGCACGGTGAAACAAGCCACAGGAATATTGCCATTTCTCCCGTTGTTAAATCCCTGAATTCTGATGCTATCTTTAAATGTACTCAAGTACAAGATCTGAGTACTTCTACTTTTAGTCTGTACAATATCTGAGTACTTCTACATTTACTCAAGTACAAGATCTGAGTACTTCTACTTTTACTCAAGTACAAGATCTGAGTACTTCTACTTTTACTACAATATATGAGTACTTCTACATTTACTCAAGTACAAGATCTGTATATATATATATATATATATATATGTATATATATATATATATATTACTGTATATCATAGAGTCAAGCTGAATAGGCCTCATACTGCTCTGTCTGTCTGTCTGTTGCAGAGCTCACAGCTTGGTCAGAGTGGGGGAGGGGAGGGCAATCAAGTGCACACTCTGCAGCTGCAAATGCTACCTTTGCAGATGCACGGTGAAACAAGCCACAGGAATATTGCCATTTCTCCCGTTGTTAACTCCCTGAATCCTGATGCTATCTTTAAATGTACTCAAGTACAAGATCTGAGTACTTCTACTTTTAGTCTGTACAATATCTGAGTACTTCTACATTTACTCAAGTACAAGATCTGAGTACTTCTACATTTACTCAAGTACAAGATCTGTATATATATATATTACTGTATATCATAGAGTCAAGCTGAATAAGCCTCATACTGCTCTGTCTGTCTGTCTGTTGCAGAGCTCACAGCTTGGTCAGAGTGGGGGAGGGGAGGGCCTCTTACAACTGTAAGAGGGACTGTGCTTACAGTTGTGTCGAAATGCTACCTTTGCAGATGCACGGTGAAACAAGCCACAGGAATATTGCCATTTCTCCCGTTGTTAACTCCCTGAATCCTGATGCTATCTTTAAATGTACTCAAGTACAAGATCTGAGTACTTCTACTTTTAGTCTGTACAATATCTGAGTACTGCTCGTCTACTGTTGGGTAGCTAGGTCCAGACATGGTGCCGCAGGGACGGTCTGGGGTAACCAACACCACACGCATCACTCACTCCAACACCTGGTCCACTGCTGCTTTCACATATCTCACTGCCTACCAACTCCTAGCCAATCAGTTAATAACCACTGCAAATACACTACCTTGGCTACTCTCATCTGCTGCTACCTTTCATCTGCTGCTTGGACTATCTCTCCCGCTGCTTCAGCCTACTACACCACCAACCTCTCGCCCTCTCATCTACACTGCTGCTGACCTCCACAGCCTCAACAACAACCATCGTCTCCCTGCTGCTACTGCCACCGCAGCTAGCGCCGCTGGGATCCTCCGCCGACGCCGCTACATCCACCGGGGCGCTGGCCTCCCCCGCAACCGACACCTCCCTGACGGTTCACCCATCCCCTCACTCTGGACTATCCCCCACCCCCCCGCCATCCCCATCCACCGCACTGCCAACCTCAACAACCTTTGTACCCCCTCCCCTGCTCCACCATCCATCTCCCTCGCACTCCTGAACTGCCGCTCCCTCTCCAACAAATCACCTGTTATACACGAACTGCTACTGGACAATAACATTGATCTGCTTCTCCTCTGTGAAACATGGCAACAGCCCCTGGACTTCTACGCTCTCAACCAAGCCACTCCCTCCAACTACAGTTTCACTGCCAGACCCCGCCTCTCCGGGCGCGGGGGTGGTCTCGCTGTTCTCCACAAACAATCCCTACACATCACTGAACTGAACCTCAACCTCCCACCTATCTCATCCTTTGAACACCTTGCTTTCTCCCTCCCCAACTCTATCACTACTGTTCTAATCTACCGTCCCCCGAAGCCACACCCCTCTTTCCTCTCTGAACTGTCTGAACTACTCACCATTGCATCCTCTCTATCTTCCCACCTCCTACTTACCGGCGACTTCAACATCCACATGGATCAGCCCAATGCCCCCCTGACATCTGACTTCCTCTCCCTCCTTGACTGCTTCCACCTCACCCAACACATTGACTTCCCCACCCATACCAAAGGCCACATTCTTGACTTAGTCTGCTCCTCCTTTCTACCATTATCTAACCCCCAGCCCCTCCCCTTCCCACTCTCTGATCATCTCTGCATCCTCTTCTCCGCCCCTCTACCCTCCCCCCACAACCCCAAAAAACGCACCATCTCCTACCGCAACATCAAGGCAGTCAACCCCCTCACGCTCTCCCAGCTCATATCCTCTGCCTTCCCGCCCGACTCTGCCCCCTCTTCCCCTGACGACTATGCCACCACACTCAACTCAATTCTCTCTGACTCCCTCGACTCTCTGGCCCCCTGGAAAACCTCCTCTGTTTCATTCACCAACCCCGCCCCCTGGTACACCCCGGAACTCCGTACCATGAAACAGACCGGCCGTCAACTTGAAAGATTGTTCAAACGAAGCCACCTCACCGTCCACGCCGAAGCCTATAAAGTTCACATTTCCTCCTACCGTGATGCTCTCCAAGCCGCCAAATCTGCCCACTTCTCCACCCTCATCGACAGCACCAACCGGAACCCCCGCATCCTGTTTTCCACCATCAATAAATTGCTCCAGCCACCTGACATCAATCCACCCTCCTCCCCTGACCTATGCAACTCCTTCCTCCTCGCCTTCAACAACAAAGTTTCACAAATCAACAGCTCCCTAACTGCCATGACCACTATCTCCTCCAACCCCCACGCCCCCCCTCCTCTCCCAGTCCACCCGCCCTTCCCTCCCCTCACTGCCTTCTCTCCTGTTGACTCCTCCCACATCCTAGCCATCATCACCTCATCCAAAACAACCACCTGCTTTCTTGACCCCCTCCCTACGACCCTAACTAAGGCCTGCCTCCCTGTCCTCATCCCCCACCTCACCACCCTCTTCAACCAATCTCTATCCCTTGGTCTTGTTCCCTCCATCTACAAACTTGCCTCCATCACCCCCATCCTCAAAAAGCCCACCCTTGACCCAGCCAACCTCTCCAACTACCGCCCCATCTCCAACCTGCCATTCCTCTCCAAAACACTGGAGCGTATTGTCGCCACCCAGCTCCACACCCACCTCCAGTCCAACAACCTCTATGAACCCCTCCAGTCTGGTTTTCGCCCACTCCACAGCACTGAAACAGCCCTGGTCAAAGTAATCAACGATCTCCTCTCCTCTGCAGACTCCGGTGCCCTCAACATCCTGCTACTACTAGACCTCAGCGCAGCCTTTGACACTGTGAATCACTCAATCCTCCTACAAAGGCTGCGCCAACAGGGTGTTGAGGGCTCCGCTCTCGACTGGCTCACCTCCTACCTCACCGACAGGCAACAATTCATCTCCCTCTCTGGCCACACATCCGCCCTCTCCCCAGTCACACAGGGGGTCCCCCAGGGCTCAGTCCTCGGCCCCCTCCTCTTCATCTGCTATCTTTTCCCCCTTGGTCACATTATTCGCAACCTCAACCTTGATTTCCACTGTTACGCCGATGACACCCAGATCTACATCACCACCAAATCCCCTCACAACCCTCCCCTCACCCATATCGAAACCTGCATCTCTTCAATAAAAACATGGCTGACTCACAATTTCCTTAAACTCAACAGTGATAAAACAGAGCTACTCATCATAGGCACCAGATCAACCCTCAATAAAACAGGACCCATTTCACTCACCATTGAGAATTCGACCATCACCCCCTCCCCCCTGGCACGCAATCTTGGCGTTATCCTGGACCCCACCCTCTCCTTTGACCCCCATGTCAGCTCCATCATCAAGATCTCCTACTTCCACCTCCGCCGCATTGCCAAAATCAAACACTACCTCCCCCCCCGTGCTGCTGAATCCCTCATCCATGCCTTCATCACCTCCCGCCTCGACTATTGCAACGCCCTCCTCACTGGCATCTCCTCCCATTCCCTCCATAGACTCCAAATGGTACAAAACTCTGCTGCCCGCCTCCTCACCCACACCCGGACCCGTGAACACATCACTCCCGTTCTCCGCTCTCTTCACTGGCTCCC
This sequence comes from Notothenia rossii, assembly GCF_949606895.1. Taxonomy (NCBI): domain Eukaryota; kingdom Metazoa; phylum Chordata; class Actinopteri; order Perciformes; family Nototheniidae; genus Notothenia; species Notothenia rossii. The sequence continues at coordinate 58,775,017 of NC_136909.1, read as the reverse complement.
CATCAAACAACGCATCATCTTCAAAACACTCCTCCTCACCTATAAAGCCCTTCACCACCTAGCCCCCCCCTACCTCTCTGACCTCCTCATCCCCTACAACCCCCCCCCGAGCCCTCCGATCCTCCTCCACTCTCTCCCTCACAGTACCACCATCAAGACTCAAAACATTTGGCAACAGAGCATTCTCCAGATCAGCACCCCGCCTCTGGAACTCCCTCCCCCAATCTGTCCGCCACTCTCCCACACTGTCTACCTTCAAAACCCAGCTGAAAACATACCTCTTCTCCCAAGCCTTCAACTTACCCTACCCCCCAACCCACTGACTTCACTCACACCCCACGCTGTATCTCTTATTCACCCCACGCTGCATCTCTTATTCATACATTCATCAACTTTTTCTTTCCTCTTTTCCATTATGTTGTCTTTTGCTCGTTGTCCTATGCTTGCTCCCCCCCTGTGTTGTCCTTTGCCTGTTCATGTAATGTTCATGTTCAATTTTCTTGTCCAATATGTTGTCTTCTGCCTGTTCACCCCCTTTCTGTACTTTTAATTTTTTTTTTGTAAGCGACTTTGGGTTATTGAAAAGCGCTATATAAATAAAAGTTATTATTATTATTATTATTATTAGTACTTCTACTTTTACTCAAGTCCAAGATCTGAGTACTTCTACTTTTACTCAAGTTCAATATCTGAGTACTTCTACATTTACTCAAGTACAAGATCTGAGTACTTCTACTTTTACTCAAGTAAAATATCTGAGTACTTCTACTTTTACTCAAGTACAATATCTGAGTACTTCTACATTTACTCAAGTACAAGATCTGAGTACTTCTACTTGTACTCAAGTACAAGATCTGAGTACTTCTACTTTTACTCTAGTACAAGATCTGAATACTTCTACTTTTACTCAAGTACAATATATATGTATATATGTACAACATATCCAAACCTTTGAATTACTTCTTAAAGACTTGGTTTCAATTCCCAGTTCCTTGCAAACTTGCTAAAGAAAATGGAAAGACAACTAGGTTACTTTATGAATACATATCATCTATGTTTACAGGATGGTGGAGATGATCCAAGCCGTTTTTTAGGCAAGCAGATTTCCTCAATCAACACAATTCAGGAAGGTCTTGTCCAAGTCTGACATGGCATTCACACCTGAGTCGTTCACAGATATTCCATCCAGACAAGGAACTTGACACCACAAAACTAAAACAGCAGCCATTAACTGTTAGCCGTTAGCTGTTAGCCATGAACTGTTAGCTGTTAGCACACAGAGATCACAGCTCCTCATATCTGTTCAGAAACTGGAGAAAAGTTATAAATGTACAAACCAAAGACTGTCTGAGGTATGGCGGATACAGTCACTGCTTTATTTATGCTGGACGGTGTTGTGAGTGTTGACGGAGCAGCTTAGTCTAATCGATCAGATCTCCATTCAGAAATTCAACAAAATGATTCACGTGCACATTTCTCTGCGCGCTTTCCCTGCACGTCCACGTCTCCAAGTGGCACTCAAAAAGGCCCCATTCGCTTCATACTCTACTTTAAATAACCTACATGTTGTTGTGCTTACAGTTGTGTCGAACTATTAAATATACACTAATGGCTCTGTTACTCGATTTTCTGTACTTGGTTGTGTCGGCTAAAATATTTGCTTGCTTAATTCACGGCTTCTGAATCGTTGCTATTGTAACTTTTTGCTCCGATTCTCCCTCTCTCACACTTTCATAACACTCTCTCCCTCTTTCTCTTTCTCTTTGCATTTGACCATCAACTAGCCTCAGATTCCAAAGGCTCAAGTTGGACCTCTTATCTCTGATAACCATCATAAAATTATGTCTGTACTTGAGATTGGTCTGGATCAATTCTCAAGGAAATTACTGCTGGTCTGATTTGAACTATATCAAAGTACTTTCATATTAGACCAGCAGCAGTTCTCACTACAAGGGTTAAACACACTTTTTTCATTTATCAAGGGTATCAATGAGCCATTGAACATTTGGACCTGTATATAATGGCATCGTATTAAGGAAGCATATTAGATAGTTAGGTATTACTTTTTATACATTAGTAAAAGGGGTTTGTTTTCAGAGATAGCTCTAATATTTTCAATAATCGAATGAGGCAATCCTCTGAAGGTAAAATCATAGAAATTGTGAAAATTCAAATAACATCAAATTGTCCTGCAAGGTTAATAGAATAATAACAAGATATTAATCATTAAATGCATTGTCAATATATAGACAGATAGATAGATAGATTGATAGATGGATAGATGGATAGATGGATAGATAGATGGATGGATGGATGGATGGATGGATGGATAGATAGATAGATAGATGGATGGATAGATAGATAGATGGATAGATGGATAGATGGATAGATAGATGGATAGATAGATGGATAGATAGATAGATTGATGGATAGATGATACTGTTTTACTGACCCTGTTCATTCTTAATATATATATAGTTATTAAATAATATTATAATTTAAAATGTCACGAAAATTGTATAAATGGTAAATGGAAATATATATATATAGATATATGTGTGTGTGTGTATACAACTGTGCACTAATTTTTATCAAACAAAAGATAGAGAGTAAAATAGATTTTAAGTTCTGTTGAGATATTGCTCAGAATGCATTTAAACCATACTGCATGTTCCTCTGTGCATGTGTTTCAGGGGTGAAGTCCAGATCAGGGTGGGGGGAGGGGAGTGGTTAATCCAGACATTCAGGCGCATGATGAACCTGCAGAGCAATTGAGTACTATATTTGGCGCTAAAACTTCAGAGCAGCTAATGCTGCATTCATGTAATACAAAAATTACAGTTTTACTGTCCCCGACTCAGTAAGAAGTCCCTATTACAGTTTCTAAACTATGTTAATTAATCTCTCCTTAAAAAATCTTATTAGGGTTAGTTATTTCAAGTGAGAGAAATTCACTTCATAAGAAGCATTTTGGTTTTGAAACATTTTGCAAACTCCAACATGAAGATGCATTGTACTTTACATCTGCACCTGAACGCATCATTACAAACATCGATCGGCACAGAAGAAGATTACTGAGACGGAAGCAGCTCCACATGGTGTGTGAAAGAAGCAATACAGCAATTAGTATGAAATTACAGCAGGAAAAACCCACACAACTGCTCCAGGTAAGTGATATTTTATATATTTTAACTATGTTAGGTTGTTTAATGTTTTAGCATTCTCCGGCATGAGTGGAACTGCTGGGGCTAGGCTAAACTCTAAATTAAGCTAATGTTAGCATGTAAGAGCAGAACAAAAGCATAAGTCTTTTTAAGTCTTATTTTAATGTATGGTGTTTCATGTAAAATATATAGAATATGAATGCAAAAATGCATGCGTTTTTTAACCTGACATCTAAAATTATTAAGGCAAGACTCTAACATCTAAAATGTTTTATCTATCGGCAACGTGTGTCTGCGCCGATCAGGAGTCACAGCCCGCAGCCCCTCTCCCCCGCCGCACGGACTCCTCAGTGCAGAGAGTCTGCAAGGAGCAGCCAAACCCCCGACCCGTTCTGTAACACGGAGCCCGTTTCCTAAACCATGCTAAATATATGTGTGTGTGCATAAAGCTGAGTTATGATCGGTCATAATAACACCGAATTTGGTGTTGATTCAATCGTTTACAGTGAAATGTACAGCATACTTTTGGCCATACTCGTGCAGCCCTACAAACATGGGCGGCGCCAGAGATTTTCTGTTGGTTGTTTAGCCAGGACATTTACTTTAGCACAAATCCATCTACTAATATGTCAGCCTAACTATTATGATGTGTCTAACCTTTCTTAATGTTTAGCATGAGCAAATGTAATATATCTTAAATGCCTGAATGTTAGACTATGATCTCCTGTTCCAGCATCTTGAATTTTTTCTTAACATATGGACTGTTAGCTGGCTTTTGATTGAGTGGCTATAGGTTTGGCTACATATTCGAAATATAAACAGATCTGTTGTTTCTGTCAGGGTGCCTGTGCCGCTGCTGATGGGCCCAAAGACACAAGAGATACAGACATGGATGACACTGACATTTTGGATGAGGGTAGGTCACAGTTGTATTGAAATGCTGACTAAAAATGGAAACAAAATGACAAATAAAAATGTCATGGCATTTAAACACGTTGATGAAAGTTACTTAAATCTATGTCATGTGGCACTCAATTACATTGTTCTGTTGCTTTTTTTATTCCCCTCTATGTTCGTCTAAAGGAGAGGGGTCAGAGATTCCAGAGGCGATTAAAGATTAAAATAAATGCCTTTATATATTTCTTTTAGATGTGGCGTTTCTGTTATTATTAACACTGCTGCTTTAGTTGTTCTGACTGCTAAAATCCTCTGTTAATCCTAATTTTAAAGCCGATATTCCGTGGGGTCGGGAGGGGGCTCGGATCCTTGTCACCTTTTTCATACCTGATGAGTTTGCATTCCTGTTACTAGTTCCCTGCACCATTGATCACTCCACTGGGTGGTTGTGGTCCTTTTCTCATGGTACCAGCCATGTAATAAGGTGGGCGGCCCATTGAGTTAATTTAGGTAAACAGAATCAAAGAAAGCAGATTTTAGCTCACTAATATTTGACAGTGACAAACACGTTAACCTCATTGTCCATCACTGTCTCAATGAACGGTTGTTCTTTCTCACAAGCATATTACTGTCTTGTGTTCATATCTCTACTCTTTATACCCCGGGAAATCCCTTCCAAAAAGCCCTTAATGTATAGGGCTTATATTATTAAAGTTTGCCAACCAATTAAAAGGACATGACAATATGTTTATCAGGTGGTTGCTTTTGTATTACTATGTAGTTCATTTGTTGTTTTTGTGAAGTGTTATAAGTTTGTACAGGAAATAAATACTGATTGCTGTCATTATTGATTGCCTTTGCAAATGGCATGAAAGATCATTCTAATGTTAAAGTAACTCTTAATGTCTGATGTTCGTTTATCTCTTAACAGAGCTCTCACGACCCGAGCACAAGAGGCTTCATCCAGAACCTGCTGATACAGACGAGAGAGGGAGAAATAGAGTTAAAAGAGTAAGAGAAGTAGAGTTAGTAGAGAAATGTACCAACAAAAAAAGTACAGTATAAGTACTTCATTTTATTTCTGGTAGCAGTCAAACTAGTACTGAGTCCAACAGTGTCAGCCTTATTAAGGACTTATGTTAAATATTACTCAAAGATATCAGAAAAACATGCATTATTGTACTCTTGTACTAGGCTATTACCGTAAAGGCACTATTAATCGTCACCTGTATCGTGCAAGAGGGTCTAGCTGGATTGTTAATAATGGCCACTGATATTTATTTGAAGCTTAAAGTAGGCTATCAATTTGTGACAGTTCAGTTGACAAAGACAGTCCAACCTTGCAAATGTTTGATAGCTTAAATATACACTTGCATTGGGGCAACTTAGTGTGAAATAAAAAATGTTTTGTCTTTGAATCATGAAAATAGATATCGTTTTTTATCATGGGTTTAAAAACTAAAGTATTGCTTTTAAAGAAGAGATTAGTACTATGATGTTTCCAACTGATTTTGATAGTATCTGTCAAACTTTTTCTTTTTACAGAATGTTGGTACCGATGAGGACTCTGACTCAGGTGATGAATGCAGCGAATATGTCCAGGCGAATACTCCAGGCGTAACTCAGGTCTCAGTGAGTCACGCCCCTCAAGTGTGCATTTCAATAGGCAGGAAGACTCTGCTGATTGCGGGAAGTGCAAAAACATTTTAAATAGCGCATTTCAAATCAGATTAACTCAGTGTGCTTCCAGAATCGGCGAGGACACTATCGATACTGACTCAGCAATCACTGTAAGTTATATTCTTGTTTAAATAGACTTCTCTGTTTCATTTATTCTACTCTGTATAATTGTTCTGTAGTTATTGTAGCTAAAACGGCGATTTCTGAGAGATTTTAAAATCTCAGATCTGCTCAACTCCAGGCGTAACTCAGGTCTCGGTGAGTCACGCCCCTCAAGTGTGCATTTCAATAGGCAGGAAGACTCTGCTGATTGCGGGAAGTGCAAAAACATTTTAAATAGCGCATTTCAAATCAGATTAACTCAGTGTGCTTCCAGAATCGGCGAGGACACTATCGATACTGACTCAGCAATCACTGTAAGTTATATTCTTGTTTAAATAGACTTCTCTGTTTCATTTATTCTACTCTGTATAATTGTTCTGTAGTTATTGTAGCTAAAACGGCGATTTCTGAGAGATTTTAAAATCTCAGATCTGCTCAACTCCAGGCGTAACTCAGGTCTCAGTGAGTCACGCCCCTCAAGTGTGCATTTCAATAGGCAGGAAGACTCTGCTGATTGCGGGAAGTGCAAAAACATTTTAAATAGCGCATTTCAAATCAGATTAACTCAGTGTGCTTCCAGAATCGGCGAGGACACTATCGATACTGACTCAGCAATCACTGTAAGTTATATTCTTGTTTAAATAGACTTCTCTGTTTCATTTATTCTACTCTGTATAATTGTTCTGTAGTTATTGTAGCTAAAACGGCGATTTCTGAGAGATTTTAAAATCTCAGATCTGCTCAACTCCAGGCGTAACTCAGGTCTCAGTGAGTCACGCCCCTCAAGTGTGCATTTCAATAGGCAGGAAGAATCTGCTGATTGCGGGAAGTGCAAAAACATTTTAAATAGCGCATTTCAAATCAGATTAACTCAGTGTGCTTCCAGAATCGGCGAGGACACTATCGATACTGACTCAGCAATCACTGTAAGTTATATTCTTGTTTAAATAGACTTCTCTGTTTCATTTATTCTACTCTGTATAATTGTTCTGTAGTTATTGTAGCTAAAACGGCGATTTCTGAGAGATTTTTAAAATCTCAGATCTGCTCAACTCCAGGCGTAACTCAGGTCTCAGTGAGTCACGCCCCTCAAGTGTGCATTTCAATAGGCAGGAAGACTCTGCTGTCGCCCATCAGCAGAAAATAGTTAACTAATTACAGGGGCGTGCCCCCAAAGCTGTGAGAACTGAGCAATCAGGTATCCATCTTAAGTTGCATTTTCCTGGAGCGTCAGCTTCAGCGTCAGCTTGACGAAGACTGACAAAGACATTAAGAGTCCTGTGTGAGTAAGACTGACAAAGACATTAAGAGTCCTGTGTGAGTCACGTGGGAGGCAAAGAGGAGGCAAATCCTACTCTGATTGCGCCAAGTATCGCTGGTGTTATTTAGTTTTATTCAATTCTCTTGGGTTCTCTAGCCCCTCATGCTATAATCATGTGTATTTTCTGCATTCCTGTTCATGTGTCTTCTCGCAATTATCACTGGCCCCGTGTTTCTCCTAGATCTCACCGGCCTGCTCTCGTCTATCCCACATACTCCACTGAGATCCAACATCTCGTTTCAGGGGGCCTGTGGAACTGCCAGTCAGCTGTTCCTAAGGCTGACTTCATCTCTGGCTACGCTTCCCTGCAGTCTCTGGATTTCCTTGCTCTCACGGAGACCTGGATCACTCCATCCAACACATCCACCCCAGCAGCTCTCTCCACAGCATATTCCTTCTCCCATACACCCAGACCCTCTGGCAGAGGAGGTGGCACTGGTCTCCTGCTCTCTCCCAAATGGAGCTTTTCCCTCTTCAAGCTACCTAATTTCACTCCTTCCACCTTTGAATTCCATGCCGTCACAGTAACCCATCCTATACAATTAACCATTGTTGTTCTCTACCGTCCACCAGGCGCCTTGGGGGACTTCTTGGAGGAGTTAGATAATCTCCTCTCACACATCCCTGAAACTGGCCCTCCCGCTGTACTTCTCGGCGATTTCAACCTCCAGACAGGGAAGATATCTGAACTAACATCTCTGTTAACCACCTTTGCTTTCTCACTGTCTCCATCCCCACCAACTCATAAAGCTGGCAATGTCCTTGATCTCATATTCTCAAGGAACTGCTCTACTTCTAACCTCTCTGTAAACCCGCTCCACACCTCCGATCACTTCTTCATTTCATTCTCTCTACCCCTTTCCAAACATAACAACCTCATCTCTTCTAACTCTGCTCCTGTCCGCCGTAACCTCCGTTCCCTCTCCCCCTCTACCTTTACCTCATCGGTGCTCTCAGCCCTCCCTTCCTCTGACTCGTTCCAACTCCTGCCTCCAAACGCTGCTGCAAAAACTCTCCTCTCGACTCTCTCATCCTCTCTGGACTTTCTCTGTCCTCTCACATCGCGGCCGGCTCGTCAGTCCCCTCCTGCTCCCTGGCTAAATGATGCACTGCGTGCTAATAGAACCATCCTTCGGGCAGCAGAGCGGAAATGGTGGAAATCCAAACACCATGACGACCTCCTAACCTATCAGGCTCTCCTCTCCTCTTTCTCTGCTTCCATCTCTCAGGCAAAAAGCACTTTCTTTCAAGATAAGATCCAATCTTCCTATTCCAATCCCAAAAAACTATTTTCTATCTTCTCCACCCTCTTGGACCCCCCCAAAGCACCTCCCCCCTCCTCCCTTCTGTCAAGCGACTTTGTTAACCATTTTGAAAAAAAGGTTGATGATATTCGCTCTTCTTTTTCTGACTCACCTTTACTCACCGCTGGGTCACCAGACCCTCCCTTCACCCACACACTGACCTCCTTCTCCCCTCTCTCTCCAAGTGAGGTTCTTACCCTCGTTACCTCTGCCCGTCCTACCACCTGTTCTCTGGACCCTATCCCCTCAAACCTCCTTCAGACTATCGCTCCTGATATTCTACCATTTCTCACCCATTTCATCAACACTTCTCTAACTTCTGGTCACTTTCCAAACAGTCTCAAGGAGGCAAGAGTAAACCCTCTCCTAAAGAAACCCACTCTCAACCCGTCTGATGTTATTAACTACAGACCCGTCTCTCTCCTCCCGTTCCTGTCTAAAACACTTGAACGCGCTGTCTTTAAACAACTCTCCTCTTATCTCCATCAGAACAACCTTCTGGATCCGCACCAGTCTGGTTTCAAGGCAGGTCACTCAACAGAAACTGCTCTCCTTGCTGTCTCTGACAAACTGCACACTGCTAAAGCAGCCTCCCTCTCCTCTGTCATCATCCTTCTGGACCTGTCTGCTGCATTCGACACGGTGAACCATCGGATCCTCCTTCGCACTGTCCAAGAACTTGGAGTTTCAGGCACTGCACTTTCCCTCCTCACCTCATACCTCAACGACCGCACCTACAGGGTTACTTGGAGAGGGTCCGAGTCCGACCCTTGTCAATTAACTACAGGGGTCCCTCAGGGCTCGGTTCTTGGTCCCCTCCTCTTCTCCCTGTACACAAACTCGCTCGGGTCTGTCATTAGCCCGCATGGTTTTTCATACCACTGCTACGCTGACGACACCCAACTAATTCTGTCCTTTCCCCGCTCAGAGACCCAGGTCGTCGCACGCATCTCTGCTTGCCTAGCAGACATCTCTCGGTGGATGTCTGCTCATCACCTCAAGCTCAACCTTGACAAGACTGAACTGCTCTTCCTTCCGGGAAAAGATTGTCCCACTCTTGACCTAACAATCAACATCGGCACCTCTGTTGTTTCCCCGACTCAGACTGCAAGGAATCTGGGTGTGGTCCTAGATAACAAACTGTCCTTCACTGCAAACATCGCTGCTACAACCCGCTGCTGCAGATACACGCTTTACAACATCAGGAGGATACGTCCCCAGCTGACCCAGACATCAGCGCAGATTCTGGTCCAGGCTCTCGTCATCTCACGCCTAGACTACTGCAACTCCCTCCTGGCTGGTCTACCTGCATGTGCCATCCGACCTCTGCAGCTCATCCAGAATGCAGCGGCTCGTCTGGTCTTCAACCTTCCCAAATTCTCCCACACCACACCGCTCCTCCGCTCCCTTCACTGGCTTCCAGTAACTGCTAGAATCCACTTCAAGACACTGGTACTTGCGTACCATGCTGCGAATGGATCTGGCCCTTCCTACATCCAGGACATGGTTAAACCGTACACCCCAGCACGTGCACTCCGCTCTGCATCAGCCAAACAGCTCGCTGCACCCGCACTGCGAGGGGGACCCAAGTTCCCGTCAGCAAAAACACGTGGGTTTGCTATCCTGGCTCCAAAATGGTGGAATGAGCTCCCCATTGAAATCAGGACAGCAGATAGCTTACACATCTTCCGACGCAAACTGAAAACTCATCTCTTTAGACTCCACTTCGAGCGATAAAATTACTAACAAAGCACTTATATACTAATAAAGGGCTGGCTTTCTAAATGCCAGTTGAGTAGCACTTGAAATGTTTGGCTCTATGAAACCTGATGTACTTATATGATTCTGTTTTCTTAAAGGTTGTATCTTCCTGGTCGAATGCACTTATTGTAAGTCGCTTTGGATAAAAGCGTCAGCTAAATGCAATGTAATGTAATGTAATATGTCCCTTCGCAGAGCTCCTCGGACAGCGAAGGCTGCAGTAACGGTGAGGGTCCAATTCAGCCGCCAGTCCATATAGTTGCTAAAAATCTCGTAAAAAAGATTGGCACCAGCCACCCTCAAAATGATAATGGTGTACAGAAAGGTGAGGAAGATGTCGAGAAGGGGTCTAAAATAACAGTGAAGAGCTGCACCAAGGGAGACAAAAGAAAATGGGACAAAAAGCATTACTGCATCTTTTGCAAACTCCCACAAAGTAAAATTGCACGTCATTTGGAAAGAAAGCACCACAGCGAAGAACTAGTTTCAAAAGCAACATGCTTACCTAAATCCTCCAAAAAAAGACGTCTGATGTTGGATCAACTTCGTTTTAAGGGTGACTACAACCACAACATAGCTGTTTTGCAGTCAGGACAAGGGGAGTTGGTGACTTCTAGGCAACCATCAGAAGAAGCGGATCCACATGGCTACTTGCCCTGCAACTATTGCTATGGCTTTTTTGTAAAAAGTGAGCTGTGGAAGCATGAGGTTAACTGTAAAAAAAAATGTGGCCTACCTCAGGAAAAATCACGGAAAAGGAACAGAGTCCAAGCTGCAGCTTCGTTTCTCATTCCTGTCAAAGGAAATGCAACAGAGAGATGTTCGAAAATACTTTCCAGAATGCTGCATGATGACGTGTCTCTGGAGGTAAAATCTGATCCACTTATCTGTGAGTATGGGGACAGATTGTTGGAGAAGCATGGTAGCGATGCTTCTAAAGATGGATATGTCAGTCAAAAAATTAAGGAAATGGGAAGGTTTGTCATAGCTGCAAAGACACTTAACACATCGGTGAAAACACTTCAGGATATCTTGGTTCCTCCGATGTTCAAGTTGGCTGTTGATGCAGCTAAAAAGGCTTCTGGCTACACAAAAGCAAAGTACCGTTATGATCGGCCATCTCTTGCTCTAAAGCTTGGACACACTCTGAAGACAGTTGGGGACATATTAATAGGGCAATACGTCAAAGAAGAAGATGAGGCAGCTGCCAACAGGGTGAGGAGCTTCCTGGGTCTAGTCAGCTCAGAGTGGAACCATTATGTTTCACATAGGGCAAGGACTAATTTAGAAGAAAAGAAATGGAACAGAAAAGAAATGATTCCTCTCACTGAGGATGTACTCAAGCTTCAGAAATATTTGAAGTCCGTGGAGGAAGATGCAAGCGAGAAACTCGCCAAAGGTCCTGATCCCAAAGCCTACAGAATGCTGAGTGAAACCATCCTGTCACAAATCATACTGTTCAATCGCCGGCGCCAAGGCGAGGCAGCTAAAATGCTGCTTGATACTTATCACAGCAAAAACACAGAGGATTTGAATGAGGATGTGATGCAGTGCCTTTCCAAATTGGAAAGAGACCTGAGTAAGGAGTTCACAAGAGTTGTGATTAGAGGGAAAAGGGGTCGAAAGGTACCTGTGCTTCTGACAAAGCGGATGACCAACTCACTGGATTTCCTTCTTGAAAACAGAACGCAAGAAAATGAGATTCTAGAAACAAACATCTATGTCTTTGCTACAGCAAACTCAGACTCCAACGTCCGAGGTTCGGACTGTCTCCGAAAATTTGCTCAGTTGTGTGACGCCAAACATCCTGAGACCCTGACCTCCACTCAGCTGAGAAAACAAATAGCGACACTCATTCAGATAATGAACTTACAGGATCATGAGATGGATCAGGTCGCTAAATTCATGGGACACGACATACGAGTACATAGGGAGTACTACCGCTTAACTGAAAACACTATGCAACTGGCGAAGATGAGTAAACTCCTTATGGCCATAGAAATGGACACCAACGTGTACAAGGGGAAGTCTCTAGATGACCTTGACTTGGACCTAGGAAGTGAGTATCTATCTCTGGTAGAACTGATACATTTTTATCGGAAACTAGTAGAATAAAAATAGTAAAAACGTTCTCTTTGTTTTAATTACAGTTGCTTTGTCTCAACACGATAAAGGGGGCACATCTCCTAGGCAACGAGATGGTAAGAAATTCACTACAGAACATCACATTTCATTTAGCTAATGCTTTTATCCACAGAGGTGTCAGGGTTCATTATTAAAATGCTGTGCTAATTTACTGCCATTTTCAGTGACCTTTAAAGATCTTTTCAATATAAATTGCTCTAAATTTCTGTTTGTTTCCCTCTTTAATAGAGCTATCCAGAGCCAAAAAGCAGAAGCTTCATCCGGAACCTTGTGATTCATCCCACGACTCGGATGGTACAGTAGTTTCATATAAAGCTTTCTATTGTATAATGCAAAAAAGGATATAACTAAGTTTATGTATAATAAACCGTCTTTCCTCTTCACCTAGATGACGAGCAAAGACGGGTTCTCGTGAAAAGACCAACAAAAACTAAGACACATGGTAAGCTTGCTTGGTGCCTATTTAGAACCACATTTTTATTTTAATTGCATTAAACTCTTAACTGTACAGCCCTTGGGCCATTACAAACACTTGGTCTCTTGGTATTCACTCTGGAAACCACTCTAAGACACTAATACAGAAAATAGTACTGCAACTATTTTATTCTCACTACTACTGTTTACTATTGCTACAACTACAATGATTAATACTTTTACTGTTGCCATTTAAATAAGTACCACTTTTTAGTGTAACTACACCTTCACTAATTACTAAAATATAGGCTTTACTACTTTATACTTATTTGCTTTCTAACATTCTTGCATAACATCACATTGTACAATCTTACATTGCATATACTTTCTAAGTTCCTTGAACCTACTCATTTACTTACTATTACTCACTAACTGCATTTTTTTTACGCACGAGTCAGCCCTGTTGATGACTGCTAGCAGTTTAGTTCATTCTATGATTTGTTGACTTTTATTGAGTGATCGTCTTTTTGTTTACTGTTCATTAAGGTTCTGCTGTACAGAAGGGAAAACAAAGAAGGCCCTGGAGTGAGGCAGAAAAAAAGGCTGTGTGGAGTCAACTTGGCAATTGGATTACACTGATGAAAGTCCCTGGTAAAAAAAAAGTGCACTGAGTGCGTAAATGAAGAACCTGCACTTAAAAATAGAAACTGGCGAGACATCAAAAATCACGTTCATAATACGATTGAAAGCAAAAAAAAAAAGTCCCGCTGTTAAGAGATACATGACTCTAAATGAATGCTAATGTTGCGCCATATTTCCGAGTGTAGATAAGCAGCTGTGTGCTAGCATGTTCACCGTGTGAAATATGGTGATGTCTACGGTGGCCCTGAAGTGCAAGTCAAAACAACATTTCAGGAAACACCACAGCATTTCAACTTATACGGAAAGGGTATTTCTTTAGGGAGAACACTTCTTGTTTGTGATTGGACAGAGCCAGCCAGAGAAGCACTGCTGTGATTGGTGGTTTTTGCTGCCAGTCAAGAAATGACGCTTCGTGAGTGGTCGGCACCCGACAGCGCAACATGTCCCAAAACATTAGCCGTTAGCTGTTAGCCCTCAGAGCTCACAGCTCCTCATATCTGTTCAGAAACTGGACAAAAGTTAAACAAGAACAAACCACAGACTGTCTGTGTCATGGAGAATACAGTCGCTGCTTTATTTATGTCTGTAGGCCGTTGTTGTGAGTGTGGACGGAGCATATACAACGTTAGTTTAGCCTGATCGATCCAATCTCCATTCAGAAAACACGCATTTTAAAGGTGTTTCTCCTGCCGTCTGTCTGCAGACTTGTCACAGCATTAATTCATGGTTTTTACTAACCGGTATCAGTATGTAGTTACTTCGGCATCATTTTAAAACATGTATTACAATTAAATCACAATTAGAGCAATGCGAATATTCAGGGCTTATCTCCATTTAAATACTATGGTAGACTACAACAAAATTAACATATTTTACCGTGATTTAATTGTAATACACGTTTCAAAATGATGCCGAAGTAACAACATACATGTTAGTAAAAACCATGAATTAATGCTGTGACAAGTCTGCAGACAGACGGCAGGCGAAAAACCTTTTAAAATGCGTGTTTTCTGAATGGAGATCGGATTGATCAGGATAAACTAACCTGTAGCTGCTCCGTCCACACTCACAACAACGGCCTACAGACATAAATAAAGCAGCGTATTCTCCATGACACAGACAGTCTGTGGTTTGTTCTTGTTTAACTTTAGTCCAGTTTCTGAACAGATATGAGGAGCTGTGAGCTCTGAGTGCTAACAGCTAACGGCTGATGTGTTGGGACATGTTGCGCTGTCGGGTGCCGACCAATCACGAAGCGTCGTTTCTTGACTGGCAGCAAAAACCACCAATCACAGCAGTGCTTCTCTGGCTGGCTCTGTCCAATCACAAACAAGAAGTGTTCTCCCTAAAGGAATACCTTTTCCGTATAAGTTGAAATGCTGTAGCGTTTTGTGAAATGTTGTTTTGACTTGCACTTCAAGGCCACCGTAGATGTCAGTGTTGTGTCACATCTTGTTCTCACTGCCCCAAAGAGGACAACAATCTTCAGGGTCAAATACGAGTTGCCCAACCTTTACCAGTGGCCAATCAGAAAACGTTCATAAGTTACTAGTATTATGTGGAGGCCTCTAGTTATTTGTTATTATTACAGTTATTGTCTGTGATCTTAAATCCAATATGAGTCTGCCATGACTGTTCTTTCTAAATGACATAAGGTCCCGTAATGATAATCCTGTGTGAATATGGCTTTACAAATCATTTGTGAAAGTTTTGGAGAGCACTGTCAAATGATGTCATCCTGAAGATTGGTTTGCCAGATTGTAGAAATCTCCTTTCCAATATTGTGTTGTTTCCACGAAATCTCACCAAAAAAAAGTGGCTCACTCTGTGACACAAGTAGTTAGTAGAGAGTCAATGTAGAGTTAGAAGAGAGAAATGTTAATGTAGAGTTAGAGTGAATGGACAGTAGGTGAGTGTTTTTGTAACTGCAGTTCAACACGCCTGTCAAATAAATCAATCTGTGATTTATGGTTCTTGCATTGTTTGTTTTGTGAAGGAAGTAATACCTTGTCTTAGGTCATGTTCACACCAGCCTTGTTTAGTCTGGTTTAATCAAACCCTGGTGCGTTCAACCGCTTGGTGCGGTTCGGCCTATAAGCTAGGCTATATTTGCTTGTGACTGCTCACCTCACTGGTCCCCTGTGTACAACAAAAGGTTGTGGTACAATCTGATCAGTGCCCCCAGTCGTCGGTGAAACACCCTCCTTACTGCAGTCTGTCATTATATGTGTTTATAATGTTTTAACACACCAAAGAAGAGGACTATTAGGTGTGAATGCAAACTTAGTTTCCTGAAAGACCTGAGTGAATACTTAGGACATAACACAGTATGGCTTTTAATACTGTTTAATACACAAGGGAGGTATCAAGACTAGAAAGGAAAGACAGAATATGGTATGTAAATGCATGAAAAAATGGGAATGGCTGTGAGGGATGCAGGAGGAGCGGGGCCATGCAGGGACAGCAGGACCAGGGACAGCATTGGGAGACCTAAAGATGGGAGCCACATCCATACAGCAAGAAAGCAACACCAACCACTCACACAGACAGAGGAGAAAGGGTTAGTAACAAAACATGGGAGAAGAGAAGAAGGTGAGGATTTAAGAAACCGAGAGAGACATATACACCGGCATAGACTTTAAATTAAATAATACAGGGGCCTGCAGGCAGGGACTGAAACATATAATTATAGAATATTACATAAATAATGTTTTAGGATTCAACAATCTCTTATCTCTTTGGATAACTGGACTTAAACTCACACTGTACATTTTACATTTATACTTAATTTAATATTCCATTCCTACACACTTAATGTATATAATATCCTGCTTTATATTTATTTTGTTTACAGTAAATTGGTATTTTAACATGTATATGTTCTACTTTTTTAATGCTGTTTTATTTCTATTTGTGATGTTTACATTTTAGAATTGTTTATTTCTAGTCTTTTAATTTCTCTTATGTGCAATGCTAATCTTTAATGCTGCTGCAACGCAAACAATTCCCAAATTGGGATCAACAAAGTACATCTAATCTGATACTCTTTCTGCCAACAAATAAGACACTAAACTACTATATCATATACAAATAAAAAAGTATAAATACACATGTACTCTTCAGCCATGGAGCTCATAAAATGTTTTTGGGAAGAAAACTTGTCAAAACTGCTGGGGAAAAACACACTTAAATATGCCTAGCAACTGTCCGGTCCTCACAGCACCGACCAAATTCACCACTTGTGTGAAAATGTGTGTTTTAACATTTTCAAGTGACTTTCTGTCTCACTACCCCCATCTGGTGTTAGAAATATTTTTTTCATCTTTGTGGCTATAGCAGAAAGGGGGGTCCTCACAACCTGCCCTTGGGTCATGGTCCTCACAAAAATAGCAAAACATGTATGTGTGTGTGT